>NC_137779.1:31729331-32121038 GCF_963455305.1 Plecotus auritus
CGCCCACGTGCCCCCCGGCTGCCCCCCCCCATCTTTCTTCGCCCTGTTGTTGTTCTCAGTGGTTCCCGGGGTCACCGTTGTGACCCAAGAAGGCAGCTCGCGGCTCTCTTTCTGGAAGGTCGACGTTAGCCGCTGTCGGCTGGGGAGAGATCAGCATGTTCCCGGCCGGCCACTACGAGGATACGTATGTGCACACGTATGTACTTCCATAAATACCTCTATGCCACATGGAGGGCTCAGGGGCATCCTGAATGGGAGTGGGTCCTAACCCAGCAACACGGCCTTTTTTTTTTCTTCTTTTAATATGTTAGTTTTTTTTAATTGATGTCAGAGAGGAAGGGAGAGGGAGAGAGAGAGAAACATCCATGAGGGGAGAGAATCATGGATCAGCTGCCTCCTGCACGCCCCACGCTGGGGATGGAGCCCACTACCCGGGCCTGTGCCCTTGACCAGAATCGAACCCAGGACCCTTCAGTCCACAGGCCAATGCTCTATCCACTGAACCAAACTGGCTAGGGCTTTTTTTTTTTTAATTTTTTAAAAATTTATTTCAGAGAGAAGAAGGGAGAGGGAGAGAGAGAGAAACATCCATGAGGAGAGAGAATCATGGATCAGCTGCCTCCTGCACACCCACACTTGGGGATCGAACCCACAACCTGGGCCTGTGCCCTGACCGGGAATTGAACCCTGGCCTCCTGGTTCCTAGGTGGACACGCTCAACCCCTGAGCTACGCCGGCCGGACTAAACCAGCAAGGATTTTTTTTTATTATTATTAAATATATTTTATTGATATTTTACAGAGAGGAAGGGAGAGGGATAGAGAGCTAGAAACATCGATGAGAGAGAAACATCGATCAGCTGCCTCCTGCACACCTCCCACTGGGGATGTGCCCGCAACCAAGGTACATGCCCCCGACCGGAATCGAACCCGGGACCCTTCAGTCCGCAGGCCGACGCTCTATCCACTGAGCCACACCGGTTTCGGCACCAGCAAGGATTTTGGCGAACGAACCGACTGCCAACTGCCGTGACCACTGGGTGGTGGGGAGAAGGCTGATCCCCAGTGAAGCATCTCTGGACACACCCTGCTTCGTGAGGGACGGGCTACCCTGTGCACCTCATTCCCCCCAGACAGGAAAAGGGGGTCCCCTGTCCACCGCCGCTCCATCGCCAGCCCCGGTTTGGGGGTTCTGGGGGGACCCGTATTCATGCCCAGGAGGGGCCGCTGTCAGGAAAGTGAGCCTGGGGCGGGCGCCCAGGAGGTTCCCTCCGCAGCAGGACTCCCCGTGATGCCCCCCTGCCCCCCCACCCCCCCGGAGCCTGAGGGCATGCCTGCGGGAACGTGCTGGTGTCAGAGGCAGGGGGTGGCTTTGGAGAGCAAAGCAGCTTCTGGTACAGCACCGTGGTCGTCACTGGAGGAGATCGGGCACTTCTGCGGATTCCGCGTTCGGGAGGAATTGCCTGACGTCCCGTGACCCGAGGGAGCACACGTTCCTAACGACAGGCGCCAACTGGGAGCCTCGGAGGCCAGGAGGCGGCCGCACGGAGGGTGGGAGGGTGTGAGGTGCGGGCCACGCGGGAGCCCGGACTCAGAGCTGTGAGGTCTGCGCCCGCCTCCCAGGCACCTTGTTTTGTGCCCTGAGGAAAGCGAGGTGCGAGTTCCTGATCCATCGAGACCGTCACCGGCGCACACGGGGTGTGTGTGTGTGGGGGGGCGGGGGGCGGTAGGAGTCGGGGGGCCTGCGGCTCAGGGGCCCCACCCGTGTGGCCTCGGGTCCAAAGATGTCAGATCTCCTATATGTTCTTTTTTTTTTTTAAATATATTTTATTGATTTTTTACAGAGAGGAAGGGAGAGGGATAGAGAGCTAGAAACATCGATGAGAGAGAAACATCAATCAGTTGCCTCCTGCACACCCCCTACTGGGGATGTGCCCGCAACCAAGGTACATGCCCTTGACCGGAATCGCACCCGGGACCCTTCCGTCCGCAGGCCGACGCTCTATCCACTGAGCCACACCGGTTTCGGCTCCTAGATGTTCTTGTTTAAAAATATATGTTTGTATTGATTTCAGAGAGGAAGGGAGAGGGACATAAAAACATCCATGAGGAGAGAGAATCACGGATCGGCTGCCTCCTGCACGCCCCACCCTGGGGATGGAGCCCGCCACCCGGGCCTGTGCCCTGACCGGGCAATGGGGGGGGGGGCGGGGGCGGGGGGAGGCGGTCTGGCAGCGTCTGGATTTCATGTTCCGTGAGAAAGACAAAGCACAATGCAGTGGAGCCCCACGAGCCAGGGTTTGGTCGGGGACTCTGAGTTCTCGGAGGAGCGGGGGAGCGGGTGTTAGGGACGTGAGGCCCCGTGGACCGCCTCTGCCCCTCCCCACCCTGAAGAGTCACCTCCCGCTGGCCGGCTCCCTGGATGTGTGGGCGGCTGTGATTTCTCAGCTTGGACGGAAGTGTGGCTTCCCAGCGCCCAGCTTCTCTCTGAGTCACCGAATCCCATCTGTCACGGCACCTCAGCCAATCTTCCCGGAGAGGAAACAGCCGCCGGCAGGGGCCTCGGGGAGGGGGGCGGCGTGCCCGCCGGCGGCTCGGCGGCCCCGTGAGATACTGGCCTGGCTCAGGATTCGGGGTCCGGACACCCCTGGGGATGCGTGACGGCCTCTGGCAGCCGCAGAAGGGGTCTCGGCGTCCGCCGGGGTCCCCCGGGAGGGCAGGTCAGGCTGGTCGCACCCACTGGGAACCACGGGGAACGTTCGACATCAACACCAGGAATAACCTCCATTTCTAGGAGCTGTAACTGCCCGGCCAGGAATGACCAGGCCCAAATGAAGAAAAACGAGAACCGAGCAGGTGACTGGGTTCCTGGGAGAGGGAAGGTGGGGGGTGGGGGTCGGGGGGCGTCTCGATACTGCACTCGCCCAGCCGACGTGACTCAGGGGTTGAGCTTCGACCTAGGAACCAGGAGGTCTCAGGTTCGATTCCCGGTCAGGGCACAGGCCCGGGTTGTGGGCTCGATCCCCAGTGGGGGGCGTGCAGGAGGCAGCCGATCCATGACTCTCTCCTCATTGATGTTTCTCTCTCTCTCTCCCTTCCTCTCTGACATCAATACAAATATATATATATATATATTTTTTTTTAAATATATTTTATTGATTTTTTACAGAGAGGAAGGGAGAGGGATAGAGAGTTAGAAACATCGATGAGAGAGAAACATCGATCAGCTGCCTCCTGCACACCCCCTACTGAGGATGTGCCCGCAACCAAGGTACGTGCCCTTGACCGCAATCGAACCCGGGACCCTTCCGTCCTCAGACCGACGCTCTATCCACTGAGCCAAACCGGTTAGGGCACAAATATATATTTTTTAAAATACTACAAACTCGACATCTCAGAGAGGACAGAAGGGGGAAGAAGTTCGAGGGCCAATTAGAACCCGCGTTGGGCACAGCCTGGGCGACCCAGGAGTCCCGATGGGGGTGGGAGGGCCCCCGGAGCAGCTCCCAGGGGGACGGACAGACTGACAGAGACAAAGACAGACGTGCAGACTTGGGACGGGCGCTGCGTGGCTGGCGGGTCCTCACACGCCCTGGGAGCAAAGAGGCCATCACCTCCGACTCCCGAGCCAGCTGGGAATCACTTGCTGTGACCTTGTGGACCTGTGACCTTGGAGGTCGACCCCATGGAGTGTGTGGGGCGGAGAGAGCGGGTGGGAACGGCTTTGAGCAGAGCATCCCGCCAGCTCTTCCGGATAAACATCGAGGCCTTGAATGTGCCGCTGTTCATGCTGAGGATCGCCAAGCGGAGATAGCAGGTGTACGGGTTAAAAATTCGGATTAATCGCCCTAGCCGGCTTGGCTCAGTGGATAGAGTCAGTCTGCGGACTGAAGGGTCCCAGGTTCGATTCCGGCCAAGGGCACAGGCCTGGGTTGCGGGCTCGATCCCCGGTGGGGGGCGTGCAGGAGGCAGCCAATCAATGATTCTCTCTCATCATGGATGTTTCTATCTCTCTCTCCTTCTCCCTTCCTCTCTGAAATCAATAAAGAAATATATTAAAAAAAAAATTCGGATTAATCATCGACTGGTTCAAAGGTTCGGATTTTGTCATCAAAGAAAACACGATAATTTCAAGAGAAACATCATGAGTGCTTTATTTAAGGAATGTCCATCGCTAGCCACACATTTCCCCCATCTGTCAGGTCATTGGTGGGTACCGTCCCAATAGAACTTTTCTTGTTTGGAGGCAGACCATTCAGAGACCCCATTGTCCACTTCTGCGTCCGTGTTAAAGTGCCGCTCAGAAAGGGCGTGTGCCATCGATCGGAACAAGCGGTCATCTGAAGGAGCAAGGTCTGGTGAACACGGTGGGTGGGTTCATACTTCCCAGGCAGGATCTCTTCCCGTGTCTTTAACTGGTTTTAAAGTGTGTGATGGTGCGTCATCATGAAGCAAAATTACTTTGCCGTGTCGTCTGGAACATTCTGGTCGTTTTATGATCAAAGCGTGGTTCAAATTGATTATTTGTTGTCGGTAGCGATCAGTATTAACGGTTTCACCTGGTTTTAGAAGCTCTTAATACACCACACCTTCCCGATCCCACCAAACGCAGAGCAGTGTCTTCTTTCCGAAGCGATTTGGCCTTGCAGTCGATGTTGATGGTTGACCTGGATCAACCTGTGATTTTGTGCGTTAGATTTCTCAAAATAAATCCATTTTCATCGCCAGTCACAATTCGATGCAAAAAGGACTTTCTTTCGTGCTGTTGAAGCAGCATTTTACTGATGACTTTTCGGTTTTCCATTTGTCTTTCATTCAGTTGATGTGGCACCCATTTTCCTTCCTTTAAAATTTTTCCCATTGCTTGTAAACGGTCGGAAATGGTTTGCTGAGCAACGTTTAATCTTTCTGCGAGTTGTTTTTGAGTTTGACCCGAATCTTCATCCAATAATGTTTGTCACTGTTGGTCTTCAAACTTTTTCGGCTGACCTGGACATTCTTTGTCTTTCCCATCGAAATCACCACTTTTAAAGTGTTTAAACCAGCGTTCACAAGTGTCTTGAGATGGAGCATGTTCACCCTAAGCTTCCCGAAGTATACAATCACTTTCAGCAGCGCTTCTCTTCAAAATAAAGCCATGAATTAAAACTTCCCACACATGCTCTTTTTTTGGCACGAAATTCGACATTTTTAAGCGTGAACATATCTATGATGTTAACACCTTCAGAAAATCTGACATAGGAGGTTTTGAAGCTTGTTGTCAATACAACAAAATAGCACACAAATCAAATCGCATCTATATCAACATATGTGTAACCCCATCGATTGGAAAAAAATCCGCATTAGTAACCGGTTGATGGTTAATCCGCATGATTGACCGGGAGGCACAGCTGCCTGGGCCTTCGATAACCTTGCTCCCTCCCCAGCCTCAGCTGGATCCACTCTCTCTCCAAATACGGCAGCTGATCTCATTAGGACAGGACGTTGACGGTTCCCCAGGAGCCCAAACGGATAACATATTGTCGATGGCGGGGAGACGGACGACCCTGGGAGACGATGGAGTCATGAATATTTCGCAGGGCCCGCGATGCCTGTAAAATATTTCCTCGCCGAGACTCACGAGTGTTCGATAAATCTCCCTCCATAATCCTCGCGCATCCCTCCAAGATGCATGTGGATGGGCCGGGGCAGGGGGACAGGGGGTGGATATGTCGGGCATATGATTTCCTGGCTCTGCCTACACCTGGAAGGGAAGGGAGGGAAGGGCGTGGACTGCCCTCGGCCGGCTCTTCTCAACGAGCGGACCCACCTGCCCCCGGTTCAGGACTCCTTATTGCTGGGGAGGGGGTGTGGGGACATTCGGGGTCCGGCCGCCTTGGCAGCCACCTGGCTCCGAGGGGCCCTGCACCAGAGGGTCAGACGGTCAGGCCCAGCTCCCCACGCCCACCCAGGTCTGAGGGGGCAGGACTCTGCTCAGATCCCAACGGCAGCCCGGCAGGCGTGGCTCGGGGGTTGAGCGTCGACCTAGGAACCAGGAGGTCAGGGTTCGATTCCCAGTCGGGGCACATGCCCGGGTTGCGGGCTCCATCCCCGGTGGGGGGCGTGCAGGAGGCAGCCGGTCCATGATGCTCTCTCATCACGGATGTTCCTCTCTGACATCAATAAAAATATATTTTAAAATAAATAAATAAACAGCCAGGAAAATGAGTTTTTCCTTTGGGTGAACAGCAACGGGGTGGGAGACGGGGTGTCAGACTCGAGTCCGGGCGACACCAGCTGTCACCAAGCCGGGGGAAGGGGGGGAAGGGGGGGAGACAGAGTCCCAACCTCGGCTTCCTCAGTGGAGTCCCCCCCCCGGCCCCGTGAGGGCCCCGTGGCCTGTCCCTCCCCCAGTGCCCGCCACCGCCCTGCAGGGGAAGCCATGTGGACGGAGAAGCGGGCCCAGCGGCCCTGAGACGCGGCCCCCCCCCCCCCACGCCGGCACGTCCTCTGCGTGGGGACCTCGGCTGCTGGGGAAACCCACATCGAAGGGTAAACGGTCCTTCCTTCCCCGGGGGGGGGGGGGGAGCGAGGAGCCTCTGGAACATGCTGGAGGCTCGCAGGAATCGTTTCTGGAAACGTGGCCGCGTTTCCCGACACACGACCCACTCCTGTGGGTCCGCGCCCCCCCCCACGGGAAACACGTGGGGGTGTCTATGGCAGGGTGAAGGGTCCTTGCATCTCCCCTCCCCCGACTACGAAGATCCAGGTCTGCCCCGGGCCGGTGTTGCTCAGTGGATAGAGCGCCAGGCTGCAGACTTGAAGGGTCCCGGGTTTGATTCCGGTCAAGGGCACGTGCCCCGGGGTGTGGGCTCCATCCCCAGTAGGAGGCGTGCAGGAGGCAGCCGGTCCATGATGCTCTCTCCTCATGGATGTTTCTCTCTCTCTCCCTCTGCCTTCCTCTCGGACGTCAGTAAAAACGTATTTAAACATAAATAAATAAAATAAAACGCAGCTGCCTGTCCTGTGGTCCTTCTGCATCCTTCCCACGGGGCTCAGCCCTGTTTTCAAGTGGCTTCTTGTGATCAACCGTCAGCCCCACTCCTGCACTGGCCCCCTCATCGGGACCCCCTGGATTGTATGTGGCCTTGGGGGCTCCCCTGTCATGTCCTGGGTGAGACACTGTGCTGCGGACCTGGCCGGAGGAGGGGGGGCGAGACGAACTCCCCAAAGAGAGTGAGGGCAGGGGAGACAGAGAGGGAGGGAGAGACAGACACAGAGACCCAGAGACAGAGGGACAGAGAGAGGGGGAGGCAGAGACAGACAAACAGATGGAGACAGGGGGACACAGACAGAGATGGGGGACAGGTGGAGAAAGCGGGGGGTGGGGGGAGGGACAGGGACATTGAGGAGGAGGAAGAGATTAGGGGGAAGGAGGGAGGGGTGGAGGGGGGAGGGAGGGAGGAGAGAAGATTTTTTACAGGAAAAGGAGGGGGAGGAGGGAGGAGGGAAGAGAAAGAGGGTGGCCTGGGACGCCAGGGGAGAGGGGAGCGGCCGGTGGGCCTGGGTGACCCTCTGTCCGGAGACACATCCTCATTGCAGGTCAGAGCTGGGAAGCCGGAAGGTCGAGGGAAGGGCCTCTTCCTTCTCACCGTGAAGGGCGGGCGCGGTGGCAGGAAGGGCTGGGTGCAGAGCCCCGGCCTGTTGTTACACAACCCGGAGAGCTTCACTGTTTTTACATAACCCTGGGCTCTCCCGGGAAACACACCCTCACACCCGGCAGGTCCCCTCCAGGACAGCTGTGGGCTCCTGTGCGGCCCACGCCTCCCCCCCGCCCCCCGAGATGTGCACCACCCCCTGGCGCGGCCAGGGCCGCTGAACCAAACTTCCTCCCCACGCGGCCTCGGCGAGGAGGGGAGAGAGACCAGGACAGCCCCAGGCCCTTCGGAACCACGTGGGGAGCAAGAACAGGCGTCCTGTCCGGTCGCGGGGGTGGGGGGTGGGGGGGGTGGCGAGGGGTGCCCCGGCAGGCGAGGCTGCAGAGAGCCTGAGTCTCGAGGGGTCACTCAGGCTCCAGGTGGAGAGATGCAGCTCAGAAGTGGGCTGAGCCCCCGGAAGGGAACCCCACCAGGACCCCCATCAGGCAGGGCCGAGGGCGGACCGGCCGGACCAGGCACCTCCCAGCCAGCCTGTTACGATGCTGCCTGCATGAGGCTGGGCTGCCAGCACAGAAACCAGAGGAAAAGCCCCCAAAGACATCAACGCACGCTTTCCTCCCCCCTCCAGGACCCGCACCCCTGAGCGCGATGCGGACTCTCCGGGGTGACCCACACCTGCTCCCGATGCAACAAGGAGCCCCCACCAGCAGCTGGGCTTCCCCACAGACAATCCCCTGGTCCAGGCCCACCTGCTCCGTGAACACCTGCTGGGCCCCTGACTACGTTCCCCCTCCCCCCCATCCCCGCCCCGTCACCGGCTCCCAGCCTCACGCTTGACCCCCAACGCTTTCTGGAGCAAGCGAGCCCTGGGCTCCCCCAGGATGGGCAGCTGAGCGAGCCCCCATTGTCAGCGAGGCCCCTTGCCCCACTAGCATCAAAGGGCGCCCAGCCATGTGGCTCAGCTCAGGGGTTGAGCGTCGACCTAGGAACCAGGAGGTCAGGGTTCGATTCCCGGTCAAGGGCACAGGCCGGGGTTGCGGGCTCCATCCCCGGTGTGGGGCGTGCAGGAGGCAGCCGATCCATGATTCGCTCTCTTCTCATGGATGATTCTCTCTCTCTCTCTCCCTCTCCCTTCCTCTCTGAAGTCAATAAAAAATATTTTTTTAAAAAAAGAGGGCCAGGCCAGCCACCTCGGAAGGGCAGCGTCACCCTCCGGTATTCGACCCCTGACCCCTGACCCCTCAGCATCCAGAGAAGCACAATATGCCCTCACGCTTGCCCCTGAGCCCTACCTGCCCCTCAAGCAGGTCCTACAATCTCTCTCTCTTTTTTTTTTTAATCCTCTCCCCGAGGATATTTTCCCATGGATGTTTAGGGAGCGTGGAAGAGAGAGGGAGAGACTGAGAGAAACATCTGATGTGGGAGAAACCCATGGATGGGTTGCCTCCTGCACATGCCCACACCCAGCTGGGAAGGATCCTGCCACCGGGGTACGTGCCCTTGACCGGAATCGAACCCGGGACCCTTTGGTCCGCAGGGCCGAGGCTCCATCCACGGAGCCACCCCGGCCAGGGCAGGTCCTACAACCTCTTCAGAAGTTCTCTGCCGAGCCCGGTCCCAGCAGGGGGAGAGCGGAGTCCTGGAGTGTCTGGGGAGGGTGGTCTCAAGGGTCCACCGGCAGCTGGGTGGCCAGCGGTCATCAGGCAACGCCCTCTGCAGCAGGAGCCAGCCCAGAGCCCTTCTCTCCTCACCTGCCTCCCCGAGTCCCCAAAAGTTCCAGCCCAGCCTGTGGGCCGTCCTCCCCCCGGGGGTCAGCACAGGGTCAGCGGCTGGGACTCAGGGCAGTGACCCGGCTCCGGACAGCCCTCCCCCTCACCCCCCACCCCCGTCCCAGAGGCTCACCGTTCAGCTGGTGGTACACCACCTCCTCCAGGTGGTCCAGGCGCTGCAGGATGGCCTCGCGGTCCCCCGGGTCCCCCCGCGCGCCCGCCCTGGCCAGCCGGCTGCGCGCCCGGCGGTCGGCGCCGCGCAGGACGGGCCCCAGCCCCTCGGAGCGGCCCTGCAGGCGGCAGTACGCGGAGAAGAGCACGATGCCCACGAACACCAGGATGTTCACCGTCAGCAAAGTTTTGATCTTCCTGGCCACCGCCATGGACGCGGCTGGGAGCCGGGGGCTGCCTCCCCCGCGGGGCACCTGCCGGGCCCGGCCGCCCGAGGCTCCGCCCAGCCCGGCGCTTCGGGGACCATGAGCCCCTCCTGGCTGGCTCGCTGCGGGGCCACAGGAGCTGCGGGAGGGGTGGTGGGAGGGGGGGTGGGGGGGCTCAGGCTGGGGGAGGGGCTGGGACGGGGGCACGTGCGGGGGGCTGCGGGCTGGGGCTGAGCTAGGGGGGCTGGGGGAGGGGGCTGTGGGTTTGGGGTGGGGCGGGGGCTGCGGGCGGGGCTGCGGGCGGGAGGAGGGGCTGCGCCGGGAGCTGTCCCTTCAGCACCACCGCGCCCGCTCAGCGCGCCCCGCCGCCGCCGGGGTCCCCGCGCTCAGGGGCTGCCCAGGGCCACCGGCGCGGGGCGCAGCCGGCATCCTCCGCAGAGGGGCGCGGCCCCGGGTCGCGGGGTGGCCGCGCGGGCCTGAGGGCCGGGGAGACGCGGGAGGCGCGGGCCGGCGGGCGCTCAGGCTGGCGTGCGGCTGCTGCCCGCCCCGCAGTCACGGCGCCGGTGCGGAGTGACGCGGCTGCCCAGCCCATCAGCATGCACTCGGCGCCCCGCGCCCTCCCCCGCGCCCCGCTCCCCGAGCCCCGCACCCGCCGGGACTGTCCCACCCACCCACCCACCCATCCCCGGGGCAGGGTCCGAGCGCTCCCCGTGCCCCCGCTCCACCCCCCGCGGTTTGGGGGGCCGGGCAGGGGCGGAACCGCGCGCGCTTCGGGGACCCAGACCAAGGGCATCCGGGCCGCACGGCAGGGGCGGAGCCAGCGGGCCCTCCCTCCCCACATCCCCTCCCCAAACTCGGAATGAACCTCCAACTGGACTCCAGTCTAACTTGACCCTGGTCCAGGCGGCGCTGCCCTCCTGCGTGGCGGTGGGGCGGGGCCTTTGTGGGTAGGAGCGCGGAGAGCGGGGTCAGAGCCACCTTGGGGGGCTCCCCGCCTCCCTGAGCATCCCTCCCCTCCCGCTCTGGGGCTGCGGTCTGGGAAGGGCTGAGCTCAAGGCCAGGTGGACTGGGCTTGAGATTTACTGGGACCTAGAGGCCCCGCCAGGTCAGGGGTCAGGACAGAGGACACAGACCCTGGAGTCAGGTTCTCCAGGGGTGGTCCCCTCTGGCCCAAGTCTGGCCCTCTCCCCACACCCAAGCTTCTTGACCTCTGACACCTCAGCCTATCCGGGTGGATCTAGCCAGATCCGAGAGACCCATTTCCCTTCCTTATGGAAACTTTCTTCTCTTTCTCAGGACATTTTGTCTAGAGAAATTCAGAGGCCAGCCCGCGTGGCTCCGTGGTTGAGCGTGGATCCATACACCAGGAGGTCACGGTTGGATTCCTGGTCAGGGCACAGGCCCGGGGTGTGGGCTCGATCCCCAGGAGGGGGCATGCAGGGGGCAGCTGATCCATGATTCTCATCATTGATGTTTCTCTCTCTCTCCCTCTCCCTTCCTCTCTGAAGTCAATAAAAAAAAATTCTTATGCCCTAGCCAGTGTGACTCAGTGGATAGAGCATCAGCCTGTGGACCCAAGGGTCCCAGGTTCGATTCCGGCCAAGGGCACGTACCTCGGTTGCAGGGTCCTCCTCGGTCCGGGCCCTGGTCGGAGCGTGAGCAGGAGGCAACTAATGGATGTGTTTCTCTCACATCGATGTTTCTCTCTGTCTTTCCCTCTCTCTTCCACGCTCTCTAAAAAAATCAACGGAAAAATATCCTCGGGTGAGGATTTTTTAAAATCATAAAAATATATTTAAGAAAGAACAAAAGAGCCAAAACCGGTGTGGCTCAGTGGATAGAGCGTCAGCCTGCGGACTGAGGGGTCCCAGGTTCGATTCCGGTCAAGGGCATGTAACTTGGTTGCGGGCACATCCCCAGTGGGAGGTGTGCAGGAGGCAGCTGATCGATGTTTCTCTCTCATCGATGTTTCTGACTATCTATCCCTCTTCCTTCCTCTCTGTAAAAAAATCAATAAAATATATTTTTTAAAAAAAAAGAAAGAAAGAAAGAAAGAAAAAGAGAGAGGAATTCAGAGGACCCCCACCAGGAAGGACCCAGCCATTGGGACATGAGGCCCACTGCCTAGAGTTTACCATATAAATCACTTCCTCCGAGCGGAGCCTGGGGCACCTGCTTTTAATTCTCACTCCAGAACCGTCTTTCCACGCAGCCTGTTTGACAAACACTGGCCTGTTTTTGATAAATAGCCCTCTCCATGTCCCTTCCTTAGGAAACACTGTGATTTTTCTGTGTCTAAAATGCCAGGTGGTGCCAAAACCGGTTTGGCTCAGTGGATAGAGCATCAGCCTGCGGACTGAAAGGTCCCAGGTTCGATTCCGGTCAAGGGCATGTAACTTGGTTGCGGGCACATCCCCAGTGGGAGGTGTGCAGGAGGCAGCGGATCGATGTTTCTGACTATCTATCCCTCTTCCTTCCTCTCTGTAAAAAATCAATAAAATATATTTTAAAAAAAAATTTAAAATGCCAGGTGGTGAGGATAGCTCTTGGAAGAGTCACACAACCAGGCGTGGATCCAGGTCCCGTCTGGCTATTAACCGGTTAACAGCACAGCCACCGCCGCCTGGTGGTCCAAGCTGGCGTCACCTAATCTTACAGACGAGGAAACTGAGGCAGCGAGAAGGTGGGTGCTTGGCTGAAGGTCACATCAGTGGCAAAGCATGGATTTGGAGTTCGTCTCCGGAATCACATGTCACAGCCACTTCTTCAAGGAAAGGAGAAAAATCAAGCACTTTTCATTCTATGCTTATTGAAAGTGACGTTAACGTGGTTTCGCAGGGGGAAAAACACATCGTTTTGTTCACGTAACGACATTGTGCCGCATTCTAAAATTCAGCAGGAAAAAAAAAAATAATAAAAATAAAAAATAAAATAAAATTCAGCAGGAATGATACCTCCCAAATAGGCCATCAATCTTTAGCTAAATTTCATTGAAATAGGAGCACGTGCGTGGACTTGGGGAAAATCGGGGGCGGGGGGGGCTCTACAAAGAGGGAATGGACCTCATAGTCCAGCAGACTGGTTTTCATTTATTTTTAAAATATTGTTTTCATGGATTTCAGAGAGGAAGGGAGAGGGAGAGGGAGAGAGAGAGAAACATCGATGATGAGAGAGAATCATGGATCGGCTGCCTCCTGCAGGCCCCACACTGGGGATCGAGCCCACAACCCGGGCCTGTGCCCTTGACCAGGACTCGAACCCTGACCTCCTAGTTCATAGGTTGATGCTCCACCACTGAGCCACGCTGGTTGGGCGTTAAATTAATGCAAGAGACGACCAAAGCAAACAGGACTGCGAGGTGAATTTTGGTTTAGCCCGGGGTGGGGAGCACGGGTGTGTGAAGCCTGAGAAACCGTTTGGTCTGGCCCTGCCAAGGCATCCGGGTGAGTTAATTAAATGTTCGACCAAATAGAGCTGCTGGTGACAGGGGAAGTGTGGCCGGGACGCAGCCACCCTCCCCACCCCCCACCCCCGCCCACCCTGCCTGCAATGTGACATTCCTCTCCCCTCCCACAGTCTCTCCCACTCGGGTTTCTCAGCCGAACTCCCCAAAGATAGGCTGCAAAGCACAGCACCGTGCGAAAGATTGATGGCAGCCATTCGCATACGCAAGTGTGCGCCGGCCCGCCGGCCCTGCCACCGCCTCCCCGTGTTATTTAGTGTGAAGGAGCACGCTGTTCCGAAACCACAAGTGCACGTTCCTCATAAATCAGACGTTCCCGAGCGCCTTCCGGGATGGGCTCTGGGCAGGCCTCACTGCGGATGCCTGAGGGGGTGGTCAGCCACGGAGAGCTGGGGCTGAGGGCTGGGTGTCACTCACACCCAGCTTCAGGGGCCCCAGTGAGTGAGCAATGAGGGAGTGAGTGAGTGAATGAATGATTGAGTGAGAGATTGAGTGATTGATTGAATGAGTAAATGAATGAGTGAGTGATTGAGTGAGTGGTTGATTGAATGAGTGAGTGATTGATTGAATGAGTGAGTGATTGAATGAGAGCATGAGTGATTGATTGAGTGAGTGATTGATTGAGTGAGTGAGTGAATGAGTGAGTGAGTGAATGAATGAGTGAATGAGTGAATGAGTGAGTGAGTGAATGAGTGAGTGAGTGAATGAATGAGTGAGAGAGTGAATGAGTGAGTGATTGAATGAGAGCGTGAGTGATTGATTGAGTGAGTGAGTGAATGAGTGAGTGATTGAATGAATGAGTGATTGAGTGAGTGATTGATTGAATGAGTGAGTGATTGAGTGAGTGATTGATTGAATGAGTGAGTGAGTGAATGAGTGAGTGAATGAGTGAGTGAGTGAATGAGTGAGTGAGTGAATGAATGAGTGAGTGAGTGAATGAGTGAGTGAGTGAGTGAGTGAGTGATTGAGTGAGTGAGTGAATGAATGAGTGAGTGAATGAGTGAGTGAGTGAATGAGTGAATGAATGAGTGAACGAGTGATTAAATATGCAAAGCAGCCTCTGAGCTCCTCGGGGCTGAGGTCACAGTGTCTGAGGCTCGGCTGCAGGAGGTGACAGCGGCCGTGGGCCCCTGACGAAGACAGTGCCCTCAGATACATCTGTACTCAAAGTTTCCCGTCAATAAATAAAGACATCTCAGCGTGGCTCAGTGGCTGGTCATCGCCCTGTGAACCAGCCAGGAGGTCCGGGTTCAATTCCCGGTCAGGGCAAAGGCCCGGGTTTCTGGCTCGATTCCCAGTAGGGGGCGTGCGGGAGGCAGCTGATGGATGATTCCCTGTCATCACTGATGTTTCTCTCTCTCTCTCTCTCTCTCTCTCTCCCTCTCCCTTCCTCTCTGAACTCCATAAAAATCTATTTAAATGAGTAAATAATAAAATAAACACAGCGGAAGCCACCGCCACCCTGTTCCCCTCCGTGTGCCTGATCTTCGTGGCCTTGTCTGTGAGGGTGTCCCGAGGAGGTGGCCCTGTGCAGGCACCAGGAGCGCGTGGCAGAGCCGCAGGACTCACCCTCGGCGGCCCCCTCGCCTGTCCCTCCAGGACGTCCCGAGGCCGCCCAGGGCCAGCACCAACAGGGCTTTACACAAGCCCTCGGGAATGACCTGCTACAACCTCCCTAAAAGGTGTCTGTGCTTGGCCTCAGGCTTCTGGGCTGGGACTGGGGCTTTTCCACAGCGGGAAGCTCCGTTCCTGGGCCTCGGCCAGCGCTCACTCCTGTATAATTTAATCTAATGGGTCAATGAAATCCAAATCATTTTTTTAAAGACACTGTAAGAACAGTGATAGGACGGCAGGACGACGTGTGGATTTTCTTCATGGCGTTGATCAAAGGTATCTGTTCCTGGGGACTTGCATTGGTCATCGACCCTGTGGTTCTATCCCGGACATTGAATTGTGCATCCGTGGCTGCCACGGGCGTGCCGTGGAACAAGCCGCCGACTGCGGTAAACACCAAAACACGTGTATTGGCTACCTGGCTGCCGGCCGGGGCGCCCGGATGTGGCTGTGGTCCTCTGGGGTGCTAAGATGACCTGCTGTCCTCGGCAGGCGGGGCCGGCCGGGGTGTCTGGTGAAGCTCACCCACAGGCAGAGAAGGGGTGGAAGGAAGCACTGCCGTAGCCTGTTTGTTTTTGGTTTTGTTTTTTTTTAATTCTCACCTGAGGATAGTTTTTCATTGATTGTTAGAGAGAGTGGAAGAGAGGAGGGAAAGACAGAGAGAAACATCGATGTGAGAGAAACACATTGATGGGTTGCCTCCTACATGCGCCCTGACCAGGGCCCAGGCCAGAGAGGAGCCTGCAACCACGGTACGTGCCCTTGACCAGGAAGCGAACCCGAGACCCTTTGGTCTAGCAGGCCGACGCTCTATCCACTGAGCCACACTGGCCAGGGCTTTAGCCCATTTGCATCCAGGCTGCTGCTGCCCTCAGACAAAGGAACAGATGTGTCCCCTCCTTTCCATCCCAGGATCGCCGCCCCTCCCCCCCCCGTCCCCCCCCCCCTAGGGACCTGCCCCAGCTCTCTCCCTCCTTCCCCTCCCTCCCCCTCTCGCCTCCTTGAGCCCCCGAGTTTCCTGGCACAGAGACGCGGGAGGGGATTGGCAACATTGCCTGAACAAGTCGCATATGGTCCTTCCCAAAGAAACTGTTTCTCAAGTGGGTGCAATTTAAACCTCCTGTCTTCCTGCCAGCGTTCCCATGCCTGACATCGCCACCGCATCCTTTCTCCCCCTCGTCCCCCAGCGAGCGCAAAAAAGGAAGGAGGAAGCGAGGCAGGAACGGAAAAGGTAAATAAAGGTGAGGGGCAGGCAGCAGGGAGCCTCGGGCCGCCTCGGGGCCGGGGCCGAGTCCTGTGAATGCTCACAGGTCATTCTCACGGTCGGCCGGCCCTGCACAGCGCTCACCCGGCCAGGGGAAGGAGAGAGGAGGCTGAACACTGGCTTTCACATCTGGCTTCCCCCGGGAGACGGGGCGTCTCTGGGTCTGTGGCCCCGTGACGCAAGCAAGCCGTGATGAGAGGTAATCCTCAGGGCGACCGGGAGGCAGCGGCTCTGCAATGACTTTCTGCCAAGCTGCTCTCCCCTCTCCAGGCGCCCGTGAATGGCCCAGATGATGCAAATAGGGCTCCTTCATCAACCTGTGAGAAATACTTTGTCTAGCCCAGCCGGCCGGCGTGGCCCAGTGGTTGAGCGTCAACCTACAAACCAGGAGCTCCCAGTTCGATTCCCGGGGTCAGGGCACATGCCCGGGTTGTGGGCTCGATCCCCAGTAGGGGGCATGCAGGAGGCAGCCAATCCATGATTCTCTCTCATCATTAATGCTTCTCTCTCTCTCTCTCCCTCTCCTTTCCTCTCTGAAATCAATAAAAATATATTTTAAAAAATAAACTCTTCATCTCTTAGCTCATCGGTGAGAACGGCTTCCCCTTGGTATGCGTGTCCAATGTCTGGTGGGAGGCGGGACCGGTGCTTCTCAGAACCTGCCAATCTAGCTGCCTCTGTCAATCACAGGTGTCCCAGGCATGGCATGCGGTGCAGGAGGCCCATAGGCTGAGGAGTCGGGCTCCGGCCGGGTGGAGAGCGGGCAGTGGTCCGGCCTTTGGCAAGAAGCAAACCCACACGCTGAGCAGGTCAGCAGCAGAGCTGGACGGGGCCCGCCTGCGAACCTCTTCTACCTGGACGCGCCGCTGGACTACATTTCCCAGACTCCCTTGCTGCGCAGTCGAACCACGTGACTGAATTCTGACCAATGGCGTGCAAGCAGAAATGATAGGCTGCCTGTCCAGGCGGGGACCTGGTCCTCAGCCTGTCTCTAGCCCCGGTGATGGAGAGGGTTCGGTTCCCTGTCCCCACCCGGGGTCCAGCACGTCCATCCTGGGCCACGGTGCGTTCAAGTCCACCCTCCATCACCTGCCACCAAGAGGGGCCCACACGCTGTCCCACAGACGAAGTCTTCCTTCTCGGTTGTAATGAAATATCAGATTTGTCTGAAGCCATTTCCGCTCGTTCGTGACCTGAAATGTGACCCCGGTGTGATTGGGAACGACCCCTGGGTGGCGCCAGGCCCAGGCCTTAACGCAGGTGGTGACCCTGGAAGTGGACAGCTGACACTTTTTTAAAAAATATATTTTATTGATTTTTTACAGAGAGGAAGGGAGAGGGAGAGAGAGTTAGAAACACCGATGAGAGAGAAACATCCATCAGCTGCCTCCTGCACACCTCCTACTGGGGATGTGCCCGCAACCAGGGTACATGCCCTGGACCGGAATCGAACCCGGGACCCCTCACTCTGCAGGCTGACGCTCTATCCACTGAGCCACACCGGTTAGGGCGACAGCTGACATTTTTACGTAAGTTTTCTCGCTCCACCAGGCTCTGATGTATAGTTCTAGGTGAGAAGAGCGTCCTCTGTTCTCCCCACGCCCCTGCTCCCTCCCCTCCTTGAGTTCTCTGGAGCTGGAAGGAGTTGGTGGGTCCACAGATGGCGGAGTTGGGGAGACTTAGTCTTCCTCTGGCCACACGTGAGCCTGCCCTGGTGGGAATGCAGCCGGGACCCCTGTGGTCTTCCTACTGCCAACCTTACCTGGCCCATGGGAAGGACTCGGCCCCCCCACACACACACAAGGAGACAGAAATACTTGGGGACGTGGCTGGAGTCCAGGGTCCTTCCCCGCTTTGGCTGGGCTCCCGGGGAGACATTTGAAGAGGGAGGAGGAGAGAGAGAAACAGGCGCTTCCCAGCCACGGCAGAGCGGGATCCCACAGCTCCTGTGCGTGGGGGTACGTTCCAACTTCCCCGGGGAGCGATTCCACCACCTCAGCCCCCGCCATCTGGAATGTTCCAACTCGCACCCGCGGGCGCTCGCTTTCCGAAACGCTGCGTATCCTGGGTCTGAGATTGGGAGCAACTGTGTGTGGCAAATACACGCTTCCTTCATATGTTCCAGTGACACACAGCAGATTGCTCTCCGCCTTTGGAAAAACACAAACCCCCCAAAAAAAGAAGCGAAGAAAGCACAGCCTTTGCCAACCGCTCTCCTCGCCCAGGAGAAATCCTGGTGGTTCTGGATGGATGGAAAGGGCTCTGAAAAGTAGGCACCCCTGCTGGCAGGTGTGGCTTTGAGGTGCCAGGTTGGTGCCCAGGACGGGGCAGGTGAGGGCTATTTGCAGAGCTGAGGCAGGGACCTCTCGGGTGGGGGGGGGGGGTGAGTGGTCCCAGACCCTCAAGGCTCCTGGTGGTAAGTGGCAGACACTGAGTTTGAATCCAATTACGTAGAAGGTGGATGTATTAACTCCTGAAATCTAACTTTGGGGGGGGGGGGTGGCACACACCTCAGGCAATGGAAACCACAGCTGTGGGCTCCACCAGGCTCTCTCCACATCTCACCCCCACCTCTCTTCCTCTCTGGCGTCCTCCGTGCCAAGGCCCCAGACCCGCACGACAGGCGTGGTGTCTGTGCAAAGTCAGAGCTGTCCGTCCTGAAAAATCCCACCCCCACCCAAAGTGTGGCAGGCTCCAGAGATAAGACTATATTTCCCAGCCTCCCTTGCAGCTAGGTGTGGCCATGTGACACATCCTGGCCAATCAGCTGTTATGCCTGGATTCTCCCGCCCCCCCCCCCATCAGATCTTGGCTGGCCTGAGAAATGGCCCAGCCCAGTGGTCGGCAAACCGCGGCTTGCGAGCCACATGCGGCTCTCTGGAAGGGGTCGACCTCGGCAAACGTACCTCAGTCCGATTGAGGACATTTTTAGCAAAGGCCAGCTTAGGAGTACTCTAATTAAGTTCATAACAATGTACCTACCTATATAGTTTAAGTTTAAAAAAATTTGGCTCTCAAAAGAAATTTCAATCGTTGTACTGTTGATATTTGGCTCTGTTGACTAACGAGTTTGCCAACCACTGGCCCAGCCAGACAGGTGAGCCAGGGAACCGTCACCCCAGGTGTGGCAGCAGCCCGGAGCTCAGGCCTGGAAGGCGGGCCCCACACCCACCATGGGGCTCCATTCCGCTCAAGGGCACGTGCCTTGGTTACAGGCTCAATCCCTGGGCCTGGTCAGGGCGCGTGCGGGAGGCAACGGATCGATGTGTCTCTCTCACATCAATGTTCCTCTCTCCTCTCTGTCTCTCCCTCTCCCTTCCACTCCCTTTATTTTATTTTTTAATATATTTTATTGATTTTTTTACAGCGAGGAAGGGAGAGGGATAGAGAGTTAGAAACACCAATGAGAGAGAAACATCAATCAGCTGCCTCCTGCACACCTCCTACTGGGATGGGCCCACAACCAAGGTACATGCCCTTGACCGGAATGGAACCTGGGACCCTTCAGTCCACGGGCCGATGCTCTATCCACTGAGCCAAACCGGTTTCGGCTCTTTTCTTTTCTTTTTTTTTTTTTTTTTTAAATTGATTTCAGAGAGGAAGGGAGAGGGAGAGAGAGATGGAAACATCCATGATGAGAGAGAATCATGGATCGGCTGCCTCCTGCAAGTCCCCCACTGGGGATCGAGCCCGCAACCCGGACATGTGCCCTTGACCGGAATTGAACCTGGGACCCTTCAGTCCACGGGCCGACGCTCTATCCACTGAGCCACACCGGTTTTGGCCTGTCTGTGGTCTCGATGCTGCTCCGGACACAGGGTCCTTTTGAATTTAACCCAAATCGCCCCCAGGGGAGGGGCCAGGACGCGGCTCAGCCCCGAGGAGGATGCGCCCGACAGGACGTCCTTTGTCACCGAGGACACGCGGTTTCATCGGGCCATTACCTCTGGGCTTTATTATCCTGCGATCGATCTTCCGTCTTAATGAAGCCCACGTCATTAAATGACAGGAAAGCCGCGCCTGGTCTGAATGAACACGCTCTTGGCGCCACGCGGCCAAGGGGCCCCGGCGGCCATGAAGGAGAAACCAGCCTCCTCGCTCTCCTGGCCCCTTGGCCTGAAGGACACGGGGAACACCCAGGAGGGCCGGGCCCTGTACCCCAACCTCCCGCCACAGAATCGGGCAGCAGAAGACCGGGGCAGGGACGCTGGGAGGGCAACTCTCCCACCCGTGGTGTCTGGCGAGCGGAGGCTGCGAGTCCTGTTTTCAGCTCAGGAAACAGAGTTACGCTCTTCCCCTCGCTTCCAGCTGACGGCGCCGTCTCGCAACGGAAGTTACTGCTTGCGTAAGGGACACCTGCTCCTTTTTATTTAATTTTTTAAAAATATATATTTTATTGATTTCTTACAGAGAGGAAGGGAGAGGGATAGAGAGCTAGAAACATCGATGAGAGAGAAACATCGATCAGCCGCCTCCTGCCCACCTCCCACTGGGGATGTGCCCGCAACCAAGGTACATGCCCTTGACCGGAATCGAACCCGGGACCCTTTAGTCCGCAGGCCGACGCTCTATCCACTGAGCCAAACCAGCCAGGGCCTTTTTTATTTTTTTTTAATATATTTTATTGATTTCTTACAGAGAGGAAGGGAGAGGGATAGAGAGCTAGAAACATCGATGAGAGAGAAACATCGATCAGCTGCCTCCTGCACACTCCCCACTGGGGATGTGCCCGCAACCAAGATACATGCCCTTGACCGGAATCGAACCTGGGACCCTTCAGTCCGCAGGCCGACGCTCTATCCACTGAGCCAAACCGGTTAGGGCACCTGCTCCTTTTTAAAAATATGTATTTTACGCATCTTCATCCAATAATGCTTGTAATTGTTGGTAAAAATAAAAAATAAATATAAAAATATATTTTATTGATTTCAGAGAGGAAGGGAGAGGGAGAGAGAGAGAAACATCCAGGATGAGAGAGAATCATGGATCGGCTGCCTCCTGCACGCCCCCCACTGGGGATCGAGCCCGCAACCTGGGCATGTGCTCCGACTGGGAATCGAACCCTGATCTCCTGGTTCCTAGGTCGGCGCTCAACCCCGGAGCCACGCCGGCCGGGCGACACCTGCTCCTTTTCCGTCTCGAATCCAGCGCCCCTTCTGCCGGTGGCACAGCCCGGCTTCCCTGGGGGAGTCGCCCCAGCTCATGGGACCCAGGCCTGAGGGGAAGCCGACCTCGTTCTCTGCTTCCAGGTGGGGCCTGTCCTCTCCTCCAGGGCCTGGGAGCCGCGAGCTTACATTCCCATCACAACCGAGGCCGCCTCCCTGCCCAGCACGGCCGGCGCCGGGGTGCCTCGTCCGTCCGCTCGGAGCTTCCCTTACTGCCAACGGGACGCGGCGCTTGGGCACACGGCCTGGCCCTCAGGAGCAGGTCCCAGGCAGCCCCCTCCGCAGACCGTCCAACGCCGCCGGGACCCTGTCCGTTCCTCCCGTCCGTTTCCCAGCAGCTCCTGGCAGACCCTCCCGCGTCCCCTGGGCCGGTGGCCGGCGGCTGGGGACCCTCCCATCACTGCCCGGGCCCACCGAATGGCAAGATTGGCTGCCCCAGGGGGTGGGACCTGGGGAGGCACCCCCCCTTTTTTTTTTTTAAATATATTTTTTATTGATTTTTTACAGAGAGGAAGGGAGAGGGATAGAGAGCTAGAAACATCGATGAGAGAGAAACATCGATCAGCTGCCTCCTGCACACCTCCCACTGGGGATGTGCCCACAACCCAGGTACATGCCCTTGACCGGAATCGAACCCGGGACCCTTCAGTCCGCAGGCTGACGCTCTATCCACTGAACCAAACTGGTCAGGGCACACCCTCCCCCTTTAATTAAAAAAAAAAAATACAGCCTGAGGCCTGAGCAAATTGGGGACTGGTGAGCCGGGGAGAAGGTTGCCTGGCAACCACTGTCAGCCACCTTTTCGCCAACGGCTGTCCGGTTGGCTGGACACGGCTCTTCTTCGCTTGGATGGACTCGGCCCTAGAGGTGCAGGGCCAGGCCCGCAGCCCGCCCGCCCGGCACGCTCAGCAGCCATGCTTCCCGACCCAAACGGCCACGTCTGCTCCTGGAGCTGCGTCCCCCCACTCGCCCTGACCGGGGCTGGGAATCGAACCCGTGACCCTTCAGAATTGGGGCTGGTGCTCTAACCACTGACCAGGCCAGGGCTGGTCTGTATTTTTTTTTTTTTTAATATGTTTTTATTGGTTTCAGAGAGGAAGGGAGAGGGGAAGAGAGAGAAACATCCACGATGAGAGAGAATCATGGATCGGCTGCCTCCTGCACGCCCCCCACTGGGGATGGAGCCCACAACCGGGGCCTGTGCCCTTGACTGGAATCGAACCCGGGACCCTTCCGTCCTCAGGCTGTATCCATTGAGCCAAACTGGCCAGGGCTAAGCTGTATTATTTTATTAAATTAAAGGGGTGAGGGTGCATCCCCAGCCCACAGACCGTTGTTTTTTCTTTGATTCCCAGTTTGAAGGATTTCACCCCCACCTGGGAGTCAGGTGTAGCTGGATGGCTTCTCAGGACCCTCGGCCGTGGGCACCTGGACTGCCCGGGGGGAGGTGAGGCCGGTCTGCAAACATCCTGCTGGGGAGATGGGTCTGGGGTCCTGTCTGGGCCTGGAGGGGAAGGGGTTCTGTCTGGCAGGTGAAATCCAGGTGTCAGACCCCAGGTCGGCGCTGGAGAGCCGCGGAGGGGAGTCAGGGTGACACGCACGCCCCCAGCCCCAGAGGAAGCCTGGCTGCCTACTGTCCATCCCCAGAGCTGAGTCTCCCTCCCTCACCCCCACCCCCTCCACTTCCCATCTCCCTTCCTCCCTCTTCTCCCCAGGGCGGGTGCTGGTGTGGGAAGGGCTCCGAGGAGACACCCAGCGAAGGAGGAAGCCGTGGGCTCTGGGGCCCCAGGTCAGGGCACAGGCCCGGGTGGCGGGCTCCATCCCCAGTGAGGGGCGTGCAGGAGGCAGCCGGTCCATGATTCTCTCTCGCATCACTGATGTCTCTCTCTCTCTCTCTCTCTCTCTCTCTCTCTCTCTCTCTCTCTCTCCCTCCCTCTCCCTTCCTCTCTGAAATCAGTGAAGATATATTTAAATAAATAAATAAACCAGCGGGGCCCTCAGGAGGCGTGGGACCGAGTCCACAGGGTGCCGGGAAGTGGCTCCTCCCCAAACCGACCACTTGGCTGGGAAGGACAGTAGGAGCCTGGGGGAGCGGGGGTGGGGAGCGGGGGTGGGGGGAGGATCTGCTGGGAGCATTGGGTGCCTGCGGGACGCCTGCCCGGGGCGCCTCTGCAGAGCCAGCCTCACCCACGCGAATTGCTCCGAGGTGGTGGCTCGACCTGTGGGAACAGCCGGCCATGCGGCAGCGACGCTTGGTCCCTCTCTGTCCCCGAGTAGAGGTTTGATTACTTTTTTTTATCACTAAATTGAATGTCTCGTCTTGCTTGTCTCATGCCATTCAATCTCTCTAAATCTTAATGGACGGCGGCTTCGCCCTGCAGCCCGGGCCACTGATAAGGTGGGTGGGACTCGGGGTGGAGGGCTGGGGGGAGGGGGTGCAGATGTGGGAGGCACCTGTGACCATCAGGGGGTCCCACCACCTCTCCAGCCGCCTTCCGGTGGAGGATATGTCCCTCCCGTGGAGCTGAGCGGCCTCCAGGGACTCCCCCCCCCCCCGAGGGCCTGTGTCCCCATGGGCACCGCTGCTTCCCACCCACGCCTGCCAGCCGGGCAGGGAGCCAGCCGGGCAGGGAGCCCACAGAACGCTGGCCTGGGCAGACAGCCTGCCAGAGGCTTGTGGTGGAATCATCCCAGCTGCCGTCCGTCCATCCGTCCCAGATGGGACGCGGCACCCTGAGGAGGGCCCAGAGGAGGCGGGATCCCAGGCAGAGAGCCGTCTGCCCACGGGGGGGGGGGGGGGGGACATGGAGAGCTCTGGCCACCGTTGCCCCCCCTCCCTGCCCAGCCCCAGGCTCAGGCAGCTCGGCCTGCTCTCAGGTCCATGGCCCACCTCCCCACCGAGAAGAAGGGGACGTGGTGAGGCTGCTGGTTTCTCTTTCTGGAGAGGCCGTTTCCCTAGGGGAGCTGAAAATAGTTCAAAATAACAACAGACTGAAGAAAGAGGAGGTCCCAGGCTCCCTGTCCGGCCCCGCCCCTCCCCCAACCAGGCCCTGAGGATGCCCTGCCTGAGGACGCCCTGCCCTGGACGCCTGCCTGGTCTCTGCACCCAGCACCCAGCCCAGGACCTGGTCTCAGTGTCTGAAACCTCCCCCGGCGCTCACAGCCACATACACAAAGTCTCCAGCGTGTACCCACTCTCCCCGACTCCCCCACACCCGCCCCCGGCAGAACAAAGGGAGGTGAGGGGCACAGGACATAGCAGCTCCTTTGATACCAGCCCAGAAGCAGCCGAAGGACCTCGTCGTCGGAGCAGCGCGGGGCTGGCCTGTGAGAAAGGCTCAGGACACTGGAACCATTGCTTCTTTATTCCCCGGCCTTCCCCTCTGGGATTTGAGCGGCATGCATTATCCTAATAAGCCCGCTTTTCAGTGAGAGAAACAAGAAAGTGGCATCAATTTCCAGGCGGAAGGATGTGAATTTTCCACATTCAGGGCGGAAGATATAAAGCCGGACGAGCCCTACCTGGTTTAGCTCAGTGGATAGAGCGTCAGCCTATGGACTGAAGGGTCCCAGGTTCGATTCTGGACAAGGGCACATGCCTGGGTTGTGGGCTTGATCCCAAGTAGGGGGCATGCAGGAGGCAGCCAATTAATGATTCTCTCTCATCATTGATGTTTCTAGCTCTCTTTCCCTCTCCCTTCCTCTCTAAAATCAATAAAGATATTTAAAAATAAATAAATACAGCCGGACGATGCAAACAGGACGCCTCCATCAACCTACTGAGAAATACTTTGTCTAGCCAGGCCGGCAAGGCTCCGTGGTCGAGCATCGACCTAGGAACCAGGAGATCACCCATTGGATTCCCCTTCAGGGCACAGGCCCAGGTTGCAGGCTCGATCCCCAGTTGGGGGGGGATGTGGTAGGGGGGGGCGGGGAGGGCATGCAGGAGGCAGCCAATCCATGATTCTCTCTCATCATGGATGTTTCTATCCCCCCCCCGCTCTTCCTTCTTCTCTGAAATCAATCAACGTATTTATTTATATATAAAGAGGTCGGGCTATCAGGAGAGACAGACAGACAGACACAGAGAGAAAACGGTCACGTGGTGCAGCCCTGCACCTCCTGCTGCCTCCAAACCAAGGCTCCTCTCGGCCCTTCCCAGCTGCCAACCCCATCTGTCTGGCTGGAGGGGAGCGAAGACCTGCCTTCCCCTCTGCACCCCCCGCCCCGACACCCCATCCCAGCCCGGACCACGCGCCTTCTCCAGAGTCGGGGAGAGGGGGGCGGTTGTCTGAGCTCCATGGCGCCTCTGCCATCTAGTGGACACTAGTGGAATTGCAGGCGCCGGGAGCCCTCTCTCCGCACCCCCTAGTCCTCAGAAGGTAGCCAAGGCCAGCTCACTGGGCGCCCTACCGGTCTGCAGGTGGCCCTCGCCTGTGGGTGGGTTTGCAGCTCACTTCCCACAGTTCGTTGTCCAGACGAAGAGTGGCTGCGGCACAGAGCAGGGTCACCCAGAGCGCAGACTTCTCTGTCCCGTGTCCACCCGGCATCCCTGCCCTCCAGGCTCCTCCCTGGACGTGTCCTCACCTGGGCGGCTCTGAAGAACACTGGTCGGTGTGTGTGGGGGGGCCTTCCAGGCTGAGACCCAGGAACACCCCACACCAGCATGGCGAGGGGGTGAACCGTCCCACCTTCAGGCGGGGGGCACGCACAGCCTTGAGGGGAAGCACGGCCAAGC
Organism: Plecotus auritus; assembly: GCF_963455305.1. Classification (NCBI taxonomy): domain Eukaryota; kingdom Metazoa; phylum Chordata; class Mammalia; order Chiroptera; family Vespertilionidae; genus Plecotus; species Plecotus auritus. The sequence continues at coordinate 31,755,358 of NC_137779.1, forward strand.
CCCCGCGGGGTCTGGGGCCAGGACTGGGTCTCCCCGATGGCCAGGCTTCTGTGGTTTCTCCTCAAGGAAACAGGAGGCCCGTCTGGCGGCTTTCTAGCACCTGCAGCCCACCCCTCCCACACATACCCCCCAGAGAATAATGGCTCCAATAAAGGTGCAAACCATCGGGGCCCGGTAGAGCTGAGGGGTCCCCAGGACTGAGTGATCCACCTAGTGCTGAGGGGTCCCCCTAAGAGCTGAGGGACACCCCCCTCCCCCCCAGGACTGAGGGACCCACCACCCATGGCTGAGAGGCCCACCAGCCTGCAGGAGCCAGGGAGCAATACCCACTCTGTCCACTAGGGGTCAGGCTTGTCCACGCTCTGTGTGCGGCCACAGGCATCATTGGGACCTGGGCGACCTACGCTGTCCTGTTCACAAAACTCTCATCAGACGCGTGCCGTCTGCTGCTCAGCGCGCCGCCCCTGTGGGCCCCCCACACCTCAGCCACCCGTGAGCAGACGGGGCCACGGAGCCTCCCACACCTGTCATCACAGCCACACCTGGCGGCTGGTCAGGGCCGGCTGCGCCCCCAAGGAGCCCTCGGCGCTGCTGCTGTCCCTGAGAGGTGGACACAGTGCCCACAGCCCCGCGTCCCCCGCTGGGCGTGCCCCCAGCCCCCAGCGGCAGGGCGGCACCCTCGGGGTGGGGGGGGGAGGGGCTGGGGTAGGAACTGGGAATGCCCGGGGATCCCTCTGTGAGCCATCTGGAGCAGCAGCTGCAGGGAGCACCTGCTCCGGGGACCGTGGCCGCCCACCAGCTGGAAGGCTTGCGCCCTGCCATGCGGGTGGGTCCCGGGTCAGGAGCGCTGAGCTGAGCCCCGGGCCCGGCCCCCCTCAGTCTGCCCACTTGAGACCCCCACCCGATGAGGACTTTACAAGGAAGACAGTGTGTGTCTATTATTTTTGTTTTGCTTTGTTTAAATATATTTTTATTGAATTCAGAGAGGAAGGGAGAGGGAGAGAGAGAGAGAAACATCCATGATGAGAGAGAATCATGGATCGGCTGCCTCCTGCAGGTCCCCTCCTGGGGATCGAGCCCACAACCCGGGCCTGTGCCCTGGCCGGGAATCGAACCCGGACCCCCTGGTCCATAGGTTGAGGCTCAATCACTGAGCCACACCGGCCGGGCATATGTGTCTGTTATTTGTAAATGAGCATGCTGCCCACGTTTTACACCCGAGCCGGTGTAAACAGACACGTGCGGGGTGGCAGGCATGTTCCTGGAGAGCCCGTGGTTGGCTGTGTGCCAGCTCACCACTGTGCACACCTCAAGGTGGGCAGGAGGGGGTGCCCTGGGCCTTCAGTCCAGGGCCGGCTCCTCTGGGGAGGGGCTGGGGGGGCAGTCCTTCTTGTCCTGGTCCCCCCCTCTCCTCACCAGCCCCTCCACTCCCTTCCTCTAAACGGCTCATTATGTGTAGGAAACCCCGTCCGTCCTTTATTTATTGAAGTCGGCAGGAACGATTATGGATCATTTTGTCGCTGTGGCAACTGCTGTGGTCGGAAGGGTTTGCCGAGGCCTGATTAGGCCAGACAGCTGCTGTGATGGGACGTGGGGCAGACAGCAAATCAATGGGGTCTTTATGGGGCTGTGCGTTAGGTTGGGTCCAATGAAATGTGTGCCCCACAGGGAAGGCTGCGGGGGGGGGGGGGGCGGTCGATGGGGCTCCCACCACAGCCGAGTCCGGATGGAAACTCGCGAGGCAGCCGGACAACGGGCTCTGCCCCTCATCATAAGTCCCCTTCATGGGGCAACCAAGCTAAACCGGAAGTCAGACATCCCCCAGGGGTCCCGGATTGGAGACGGTACAGGCTGGGCTGAGGGGACCCCGTCCCGTGCACGGATTTCATGCATCAGGCCTCTAGTAATAATAAAAAAAACTTTATGCCCTAGCCGGTGTGGCTCAGTGGATAGAGCGTCGGCCTGCGGACTGAGGGGTCCCGGGTTCGATCCCGGTCAAGGGCATGTACCTTGGTTGTGGGCACATCCCCGGTGGGGGGCGTGCAGGAGGCAGCTGATCGATGTGTCTCTCTCATCGATGTTTCTGACTCTCTCTCCCTCTCCCTTCCTCTCTGTAAAAAATCAATAAAATATATAAAAAATATTAATAATAATAATAAAAACTTTAACATAATAATGGAATCCCGTGCAAGTCCACAGCTTCTAACCCGACTCTGCTGCCGGAATCTTCTAGAAAGCACGTTCCTCTTTGGGGGGGGGGGGTTGTTGTTACAGAATTCAAGGGGCCGCCGCTCGGGGTGCTCTATTCAAGTACGAGACGAGTCGGGGAAATCGTTTGGCCGTCTTATTCGCTTGCAGCAGGTAGAGGAGACAGGGATTCCCGCCGCGGCCCTGTCCCCCGGGGAAAGGCGGGAGGCTTGGCGCTGCTTACACCCGCACCGGCCCCCTGCACGGTGATTTCTTCTGTGCCGCTGGCCCCACATTTCTTAAGTTCCTGTCGGGCTCACCCTGTTTACAGCAGCCTCTGCAAGACCCTGTGCGACGTGTTAAGATTTAGACAGGGGTCCTCAAACTTTTAATTTTTTTTAAAAAAATGTATTTTATTGATTTTTTACAGAGAGGAAGGAAGAGGGATAGAGAGCTAGAAACATCGATGAGAGAGAAACATCGATCAGCTGCCTCCTGCACACCTCCCACTGGGGATGTGCCCGCAACCAAGGTACATGCCCTTGACTGGAATCGAACCTGGGACCTTTCAGTCTGCAGGCCGACGCTCTATCCACTGAGCCACACCGGTTTCGGCGGTCCTCAAACTTTTTAAACAGGGGGCCAGTTCACTGTCCCTCAGACCGTTGGAGGGCCGGACTACAGTTTTTTGTTTTTTTTTAAAATATATTTTATTGATATTTTACAGAGAGGAGGGGAGAGGGATAGAGAGCTAGAAACATCGATGAGAGAGAAACATCGATCAGCTGCCTCCTGCACACCTCCCACTGGGGATGTGCCCGCAACCAAGGTACATGCCCTTGACCGGAATCGAACCCGGGACCCTTGAGTCCGCAGGCTGACGCTCTATCCACTGAGCCAAACCGGTTTCGGCCCGGACTATAGTTTTTTTAAAAAAAACTATGAACAAATTCCTATGCGTACTGCGGGCCCCGGACGAGTCGGCTGCTAAGCAGGACAGGCAGCGGCACCCAGCGGGCCGGATCAATGTCCTCGGCGGGCCGCATGTGGCCCGCGGGCCGTAGTTTGAGAACCCCTGGTAGAACATTCAGAGCCACCCCGACCTGGAGACCCTTGTCCTGTGTGACGGTGTGGTCACAGGGTCTTGGCGGACGGGAGGGAGGGTGCGAGGCCTGACCAGGCATGAGGCCCGCGCAGCCACTGCCAGGCATGAGGCCCGGCCGGGACGCGTGCGGCTGGGGTGGGCGCTGCTCCAGAGCCCCCATCCCAGCCTGGCAGTGCCCGGGCCCTGCTTCCTGGGAGGGCCTGGCGTTCGCAGGCCGCCTCTCCAGAACCAGCAGCTCCGGCAGCGCCCCTGGAGCCAGCGCCCTGGGCGGGGCTGCAGCTGTGCCAGCCTTTCCCTCCCAGTGGGCGGGCGAGTGGGCGCTGAGCCCGCACTTCCTCTGGCCCGGGAGGTTGTGCCAAAGGCATTTAACCACGAGCCGGCCTCCGCCCGTCCCGCCCCCACCTCCAGGGCCGAGCAGAGTTGTTCCACCTGGGCAGGCAGACCCACAGAGCCGGGGCAGGCCTGGTGCGTGCAGGTCTGCCTGCCCAGGCCTGTCCGTGCAGAGGGGAGCATGCTACCTGCAGGCACGTGTGGGCATAGCTCGTGGGCCCGTGGGAACACGCATGTGCAGGGAGAAGCATGCATGTCTGCTTGTGTACGTGAGAGTACCTGTGTCTGTGGGTTCACACGTGCGGGCTCTGCTCCTGGACACAGAGGCCCACACGTGTGCGTTCCCTCCTATTTGTGCACAACGGCTTGGAGTCAAGTCTGAATACGAATCTGGACACCCATGGGCTTGTGCGAGTCTGGAAATGTGCACATCTGTGCGTGGGGACGTGTGTGCATGCATGTGTGTGTGTGTGTGTGTGTGTGTTAGGGGCATTTCGGTATGCGAGTATCCGTGTGTACATGCACGTGAGGGACATTTTGCTGTGTGAGTACACATATGTGTGCATGTTTGTGATTGCTGTGTGTGCACGTGAGAGTGTGTACAAGTGTGCGTGAGGGTTGGGTGTGTGCTCCCGCACGCACTGTACTTCCATGCTCACATTTATCTTGGCAGTGTTTCTACGTTTGATGTGTGTGTGTGTGTCTCCCTTCCCACGTGCACACACGTGTGTCATGGCAAATGCAGAGAGAGGAGTGGCCCGGGCCAGCCTCCCTGAGTCTGATCCTGGGAGATGGTGCAGGTGGGTGGGGTGGGGGGAGGCGGCCCCGTCAGGGCAGCTCAGACTCCCAGGACCCCCGCCGCCGTTTCCCTGACCCCCTGGTTCTGTCTGTCTGTCTGTCTCTCCCCTGAAGCTCAGGCTGCAGCAGGAGCAAAGGACAAAGGAGGGGCGGACACGGAAAACCCTCCAGAGAAGCCGCACGTGCCTGTGGAGAGACTCCGAGGCCGCCGGCCGCAGCCCCACCCTGCCGGCCTCTGCCTGTCCCCGGGCCCGCCCCGCCCCGCCCCCGCCCCTTGGTCCGAGGTCACAGCTGGACGCCCTGTGACCGGCTCCCCTTGAGGAATTTGATGTCTAAGAGCTGCCCCTGCGGGTGATGGTCACGTCTCCTTGCAGAGCCGGAGCCCAGGCTCGTGTGGGGTCCCGTGACAGCAGCTCCTGACCCGCCAGCCTCCCGGCTTCCCCTCTCGCCCGCCCGCCCAGGGCTGACGGCTGATGTAACTGAATTCCAGAAGCCCTTCCAGGAGCCGGGAAGTGTATTCCTGCCCCTGGTGTGGCCCAGCTGAGGACGCCTCCCCTCGTCCCTCATCAGATGGGAGGAGTTACTGGAGCCAGGAGACCTGCAGTTCCCCGCCCAGCCCTGCCAGAGGAGGAGGAAGAGGAGGAGGGGGAGGAGGAGGAGGAGGAGGAGGAGGAGGAGGAGGAGGAGGAGGAAGAGGAGGAGGGGGAGGAGGAGGAGGAGGAGGAAGAAGAGTAGGAGGAGGAGGGGGGAGGAGGAGGAAGAGGAGGAGTTGGAGGGGGAGGGGGAGGGGGAGGGAGGAGGAGGAGGAAGAGGAAGAGGGGGGAGTAGGAGTTGGAGGAGGAGGGGGAGGAAGAGGAGGGGAGGAGGGGGAAGAGGGGGAGGGGGAGAAGGGGGAGGAGTAGGAGGAGTAGGGGGAGGAGGAGGAGTTGGAGGGGGAGGAGGAGGGGGAGGGGTGGGGGAGGGGGAGAAGGGGTAGGGGTGAAGGGGAGGGGGAGGAGGGGAGGAGGAGGAAGAGGAGGGGGCAGGAGTTTGAGGGGTAGGAGGAGGAGGAGGAAGATGAGTTGGAGGGGGAGGAGGAGAAGGTGGGGGAGAGGGAGGGGGAGGAGGAGAAAGAGGAGGAGGAGGGGGAGGAGGAGAAGGTGGGGGAGAGGGAGAGGGAGGAGGAGAAAGAGGAGTTGGAGGGGGAGGAGGAGGAGGATGGGTGAGGGAGGGGGAGAAGGGGGAGGGGAAGCGGAGGAGGATGAGGGGAAGCGGAGGAGGACGAGGGCCAGCGTCCAGCCTGCCTGCTGTTTCCTCGGCAGATCCTCGCCTGCAGGGGACGGGGTCACGCAAACATCGGACCTGCTGCCTGATGGCTCTGGAAGGGGCAGGGCAGGGGAGGACCTGCTGATGGACGGGTGGAGCCGGAACAGGGCTGGGTCAGCAGCGTGACGGGGACCCCCAGGTGGCCGTGTGGCAGCCCCAGGTGGGGGCTGGGCAGCAGGGGGCTGGCTGCCCTGGGTGGGCTCGCTCCGTGCTCCCGGTGCAGGAAGAACAGGGCTCAGGTGTGGATGGCAGACACCTGTGGGCCCACGGGCACCTGTGAGCTGGTGAGTGATGGCGGCAGACGGCAGGACCCTCCTGTCCTGCACTCACAACCCCTGTCAGGAGGGGATCCACTGCCCAGCCAGCGTGGCGCAGGGGGTGAGCGTCGAGCTATGGACCAGGAGGTCAGGGTTCGATTCCCATCAGGGCACAGGCCCAGGCTAAGGGCTCGATCCCCAGTGGGGGGTGTGCAGGAGGCATCCGATCCATGATTCTCTCTCATCATTGATATTGCTCTCTCTCTCCCTCTCCTTTCTCTGAAATTTAAAAAAAAGAGGGGGGCCGAAACCGGTTTGGCTCAGTGGATGGAGCGTCGGCCTGCGGACTGAAGGGTCCCGGGTTCGATTCCGGTCAAGGGCACGTACCTTGGTTGCGGGCACATCCCCAGTGGGGGGTGTGCAGGAGGCAGCTGATCGATGTTTCTCTCTCATCGATGTTTCTAGCTCTCTATCCCTCTTCCTTCCTCTCTGTAAAAAATCAATAAAAATATATTTAAAAAAAAATAAAAAAGAGGGGGTGGGGAATCTACACCCCACCTCCCACATCAGGGCCAGCCTGCGTCCAGCCTGGACCATTAGCACTGGGGAGGGATGTCGTGTGAGTGAGTTCGGGCTGACCTCCAAGCGACCCCTGGGAAGGCCGCTGACTGGAGGGCCCAAGGCCAGAAGAGGCCCCCAGGCAGCTGCACCCACCAAGATTGAGGGGTTCCCAGCACCGTGTTGGGCAGGTTCCCTTCCAGCCCCGTCAGGCCCCCCAGCAGGGGCGGCGTGGGGCGGTTGTGACCATGCACCCCCCCACCAGCCCGAGGTGCCCCGCCCTAACCCCTCTCCCCCCGCCACCCCCCAACCTGTGAACCCGACCTTATTTGGCAAAAGTCTTTGCTGATCTAACCGAGTTAAAATGCGGCCTCCCAGGCCCCCGGCCACGCTAATCCCCAGGACCATGAATGTATTAGGTCCGTGGCATGGGGATTAAGGCTGCGATGGAGTTTAACGTGACTAACCAGCTGACCTTAAAATGAGATTACCCCGGATTATCAGGGCGGCCCCGTCCGCACCAGGGTCCTTACAGGGCGTCGGGCGGACGGGGCGGGAGCGTGAGAACGCCGTCACCCCTGCCCAGCGTGAACATCCCACATGGCAACGCGTCTCCAGCCATTGGCAGGTGCCCTGGGGCGACATCGCCGCCTCCGCCACTGAAACCCGCCCTGGTCTGCACATTGGCCCCGGTCCCCCCACATTGGCCCCGGTCCCCCGCTTCGGGAGGCTCGGCTTCGGGAGCGGAGGCCAGGACAGAGGGCGTGCGTGTGGAGACACAACTCCCCTGCTCCCCTCGCTCCCCAGGCTCCTGCGGGCGGGAGGCCCTTCTCCAGCCGGACCACCAGCCCCCTGTGTCCCGGAGGGCCCCGGAGGGTGCGGGTCATGCAGACAGCAGGCTGTCCCAGAAAGCAGACGAGACCTCCTAGCCCGGCCCAGCCCCGTGGTGGAAGCATGGACCTAGGAACCAGGAGGTCAGGGTTTGATTCCCGGTCAGGGCACAGGCCCGGGTTGCGTGCTGCATCCCCAGGGCGGTGTGTGTGTGTGGGGGGGCGTGCAGGAGGTTCACAGCTCTGCTCCACCACGGAGCCACGCCGGCCAGCACGGCACCTCTTTGGACCAGAATCTCCGACCTGGTCCCTCCCCACCGGCAGGAAGGTGGTCTCCTGACATTTCTCAAGATCCGGGCGCCCGTGTCTCCTGTTCACGGTGCCCCGTCGGCGGGTGCCAGGAGGGTTCCATCTCGTTTAAACCCGTGATTTCCAACCCCCCCCCCCGCCGGCCCCGCCATGGGTACAACCATTCACCTGCTCCTCAGGAGGACGCCGAGGCCCAGGCTGCTGTGTGTACAAGCGCGAACCCTCAGGCATCGGTGTCTCCTCCAGGAGGTGGTGCGGCCGCCCGAGCCGGCTGTCCCCCGCCGAGCCGGGCTCCCTCCTCATCAGGATGCAGGACGGGCCTCACCTCTGAGAGGCTCCTGAAGTGGCTGCCGAGCCGGCCCTCCGTTGCCATGGAAAAGCCCACAGAAGCGCGTGGACCACCTGGCAGCCTGCTGCCCGCTCCCCGGGGGCCCTGGCTGGGCCGCCTGCCCAGGGCTCCGAGGGCGCACGCGACAGGGGACCTGCTCCCGGCTAGCCTGGGCGGAAAAGCCAGACGCCTTCCCAGGAGGGGCAGATGGTGTGAGGCCCCCCCGCCCCACCGTCCTTGTAGCGGCCCCAGGAGCCCCTTGGGGAGGAGAGGGACCCTTTCCACCTGCCCACCCTCCTCCCCCTAACCTAATAGCACCCCAACCTGCTTTGAGGAGCCCCTGCTCCCACCCCCCGCCTCAGTGCACTCTCAGGGGTCCCCGCCCTCACCTTGATCAAACCCGGCCAAAATGTGACCCAGGTCTGGTGAGCCAGGGGGTGGCCATCTCCATCCCCGCCCACGACAGGGGGGTCCGGGTACAGCAGGTCCAACCAGCTCCCAGGCCACACAGATGCTCAGCAAAACCTGGCCGGCGTGGCTCAGGGGTTGAGCATCGACCTATGAACCAGGAGGTCGGGGTTCGATTCCCGGTCAGGGCACAGGCCCCGGTTGTGGGCTGGATCCCCAGTGTGTGGGGCGTGCAGGAGGCAGCTGATCCATGATTCTCTCTCATGGTGGATGTTTCTCTCTCTCTCTCTCTCTCCCTCTCCCTTCCTCTCGAGGTGTGACAGATAGAAATGGGCAGGGGAGGAGGTGTGAAGCCCCCCCCCCCCGTGGGAGGAGGTGGGCGTGGGGGGGGGCTGTGGCGGGGAGAGGGGTGTGGGAAAGTATCCGAACGCCTCCGCGCTGACTGCCCATCCCCCTGCCGAGCAGGTGAGCCGCAGCTGGATTCACTCCGATCCTGGATGCACTCCGATCGCTCGATCGCTGGCGTTCGGAATCTTTGAAATGGAGATGCTGCCTGAGCGGGTGGTGTCATGTCTCCCACCAAGAGCCCAGCCCCTGCGCTCGGTCATCACGCGGACGGACCCGGATTAACCCGAGGAGACTCCAGACCTCGCGTGACCCCCGAGGACCAGGACTCGGCTCCCTGTGTGAGTCCCGAGACTTAGAAGCAGAAGAGGAACAGCGGTACGGAGTCTTGTCCCCGTACATGGGTCCTGGTCAGGGCACGTACCCAGGTGGGTGCCTGTCCCAGGTGAGGGGGGCGGTGCGGCAGGCAACCCACCAATGTTTCTCTCTCTCTCCTTTCCTTTCTCTAAAAACCAATAAGATAAAATGAAAAAATCCCTAGCCAGTTTGGCTCAGTGGATAGAGCATCCGCCTGTGGACGGAAGGGTCCCGGGTTCGACTCTGATCGTGGGCACATTCCTCTCTGGCCCAGGCCCCGGGCCGGACACGTGCAGGTGGCAACCCATTGCTGTGTTTCTCTCCCATCGATGTTTCTCTCTGTCTTTCCCTCTCTCTTCCACTCTCTCTAAAAAATCAATGGGGCCCTGACCGGTGTGGCTCGGTGGATAGAGCGTCGGCCTGCGGACTGAAGGGTCCCGGGTTCGATTCCGGTCAAGGGCATGTACCTTGGTTATGGGCACATCCCCAGTGGGAGGTGTGCAGGAGGCAGCTGATCGGTGTTTCTCTCTCATCGACGTTTCTGACTCTCTATCTCTCTCCCTTCCTCTCTGTAAAAAATCAATAAAATATATTTAAAAAAAAAAAAAAAAAGAACAGCAGCCGGAGTGTGTGAAGTCCTGTGCGCACACTCAGCTCTCACACACTGTTGGACACACATCTACAAATGCTCCCGGTCCCCACCCCTCCCGTATGCAGGACCGTGGCAAAACCAGGCACCTTGCCGGGCCTCTAGGTACAGACTGCCTGCTCGCTCACTCTCACTCCCGCCTGCCGGGCCCGCACGGGTGTCGTGTGTGGGCGGGCGACTCTAACCCCCACGGGAATTAATTCCGAGGGACGTTGCCTGCCCAGCCCCGTGGACCCAGCCGGAGCCACCCGCCGGCCTGTGGGAAGAAGTGACACCTGAGTGAGGGCTGAGGAAGAGGGAGGGCGTGAACAGCGGGTGGGGGTTTGGGGGAGTCAGGACAGTGGGCAGCCCCTAGAGTAGAAGTGGGTTCAGAATCCAACCCAGAGCCGATCTTGGGGGGGGGGGCAGGGGTGGGGGAAGGAATTAGGGGAAGAGGCACAGGGGGTAGAAGTACCCCTTGGTAGCAGGACCACACACACACACACACACACACACACACACACACGCCTGCCACATGGCTGCTGCCCCCACTGGAGGTGGCGGGGCTCAGCTTCGTGCCCCAGGGACCGGTCTCGGCCAAGTGACTTGCTTCGGGCAGGATGTGAGCCGGTAAGGCGAGGCCTAAAGCTAGAGGTGCGTCATGTACCTGTGGGGTTGGCTTGGCCCCAGGTGGCGCGTTTCCTGCAGCCCGGGTCCGAGAGACCCTCTTGGAACAGACCTGAGCCTGACCCTCAGTCCAAAGCGCAGCCCCTCGGTCGACCTGCAGCCCGTGGTGGCCAAGACCAAACAGGTGGTGCTATCGCAGGGAGCCTGGGGGCTGTTTGCCTTATTGCTGCCGGAGCCACTGCCACCTGCCTGTTCCCCGGCTGGGGGACGGAGGGGCAGCGGCCCCCCACGTCCCCCACGAGCCAGCATCCAGGGAAGTGGGCTGAGTATCTAAAATACACCCAGGACCCAAGGTGCCAGTTCCCTGGGTACCGGGAAGGTGGGAACCAGCCAGTCCCTTTCATGGTGGGGCAAACAGCTATTCCCAGACGTGGTCCCGGGGGCTGGCCTGTTAGCCAGGTTGCGGGCAGAGCGTATGTCGGAGCCCCAGGGGAGCCGAGGTACAGGGCTGAGTCGGGTCTGCGAGAACAAATTGAATTTTGAATACAATTTCATGTCCATTAACTTTGCTCAGAATCCTACAGAGGAGCCAAGTGACAGATGGTCACAGTGCCTCTCAGCTCTGTGTGCAGTGGCCAGGGGAGGCCTGGGCTGCAGGCAGCGGCCAGGTGAGGGCCTGGCTGTGGGGTGGGACCTGGGGAGGCCTGGGCTGCAGGCAGTGGCCAGGTGAGGGCCTGGCTGTGGGGTGGGACCTGGGGAGGCCTGGCTTCAGGCCATAGGGTAATGGGCTGGCTGGGGTGGGCAGTGTCTGTGGTGCGGGATCCCTTCTCCCAGGAAGGATGGGTCCTCCTGGGTTGGGTAAGGGGCAGGGTCTGGCAGGGCCCGGAGGGGGCGAGTTGGGGGCCGGGACTGGGGGACCACTATTTCTGTGCGAACCTGGCAGCCCAGGATCGCATCCTAGGGGCCTCCCATCTGGAAGGGCCAGGCGGTCCCCACAGGGAGCCTTCCGGGCGGGGGCTGGCCTGGGGAGAGCTGCCTGACCTTTAACACCTGGGGACCAGATCCTGGGAGAGGGGAGGGGGATGTCTGTCTGTGGAACTCCCCACCTCAGACCTGAACCTGGGGGCTGCCTACGGGGTGGGGGACAGGTAGAACACGCAGAGCCGTGGAGGGGCAGGGAGACCCTGAGGGGAAGGGCAGGGGGAGGGGGAGACAGCCTGGGCAGGGATGGGGGGTGGGGCTGAAGCCAAGAACCCCTCCTCCGGCCTTCACATCCCCATGCAGGTGGGTGGGGTTTCTAGGCTCCGTGAGAACTCGCCCAGCAAGACCCCACCCCCAGTGTCAGGAGCGGGGACCAGAACTTCCCATCCATGCCGCGCCATTCGTGTCCCCCTAGGAGGAGTGGCAGCGTGGAGCCCACTCGCCCCCACATCAGGAGGGGGGACGAGGATATCCCATCCTTCACACCCCATGCCTACCTCCAGCTCCAGCGTGACGGTGAACTTGACCCTCCACCACGTGTCTGGTTGGGCTGGAGAGGTCCCCGCTTTCTGCTCACGTGCTCTCATTGAAAGTGTCTTCCGGAATCGAGGCCGCGACTGCGGAGGCCTAGAGACCCCTCTACCCGCACCCCGGAGAGAGGCTGCCGTTCCCGCCCCCCCGAAACCTCCCCTGTGCAGCAGGGAGGGCGGTGGAGACCGGAGAGGGGCGGGGCGTCCAAGCTCCCACCCAGAGGGGCGGGGCTTACGCGAGGGGCGGGGCTTGACAGAGGCGCGCGGGCGGGGCGGGGCCTAAAGGGGTTGGGCCTGGTCAGCCGGAGGCGGGGCTACGAGGCGCAGCCAACGGCGCGAGGGCGGGGCGGGGCCTGGGCGGGGTGTGGCCGGAAGAGCAGAGCACAACCTGGGCGGGGCCTAGAAGGGGCGTGTTCCGGGCGACGCGGGGCTGGAAGGGACGTTCCTGGGCGGGGCGGGTCGAGAAGGGGCGTGTCCTGGGCGGGGCTCGCGCCGGGCCACTGAAGCGCCCACTTCCTCTGGCACTGGCTGCCGGGCGGAAGTACGTCAGTTGTTATCAGCTCTAGTCCTCGCCGCTGCCGTCGCCGCCTCACCATCCCGGGCGCCTCATTCCGGCCCGCGCCCCGACGCCCACCCAGCCCGCCGCCCGCCGCGCATGGGGCGCGCCCCCGCGGAGGCGGCCCGCAGCCGCTGAGCGCCGCCCGCCCCGCCGATGCGCGCGCCCGCCCGCTCCGAGGCGCCCAGGCCGCTCCGGGCCCAGGGCTGAGGGCTCCCGCGCGGCATGCCCGGCCCGGCCCGCCGTCCGCCGCCGCCCAGGGCCCCAGCCCGCGCGGCCCGCACCGAGCCCGGCGGCCACGCGTAGCGCAGCGGCAGCGGGAGCCCGACGGCGCGGCCGCAAGGTCACCGCGCGCCATGGAGGCCAAGGTCCGCCCGAGCCGGCGCTCGCGTGCGCAGCGGGACCGTGGCCGGCGCCGGGAGGCGGCCCGCGACGCCCGCGACCAGAGCGCCTCGTCGGGCGAAGAGCCCGAGCCCGGGCCCGGCAAGGAGAACGCGGGCCTGCCCCGCGCGCCCCCGCCCCGCGCCGCCGCCGCTCGCCCCCCGCGCCGCCGCCGCCGCGAGTCCAGCTCGCAGGAGGAGGAGGTCATCGACGGCTTTGCCATCGCCAGCTTCAGCTCGCTCGAGGCCCTGGAGGTACGTGCGGCGGAGGTGGGGGGGCGGGGAACCCCAGCCCTGGGGCGTCGGCACACCCACCCCTTAGGGGCTCCCCGCGCGCCGGGCGGCCCCGGAGCACCCGGCAGCCTGCGGTGGGTGCAGGGGGTGTTCGTGTATCGAGCTACTGGGGAGAAACATATCTACATCCAGAAGGGGGGCCGTCGGGCTGCACAATCGGACCTTTTGGCAATTGTTTCTCTTGATCAAAGTATCACTTCATTGGGCTCCGGATGTGCTGGGGAGGCGCAGTCGCTGGACTTGGTGGGGCGGCGATAAAATGGATACTTGGAGGTTCTTCCTGTCCTCCCTCCCCCTCGCGGCTTCTGTTTGGACGGAGAGGCGGGGGGTCATCTCTCAGACCTCTCTCCGGCTACACTGTTAATAGGATGACAACAAATAGTGCTTGTCATGGACAATATTTGCTGAGCAAATACTGCCCTGCTCGGCCGAGTCCAGGTGAGTGGAGAGGGACATGAATACTGTCGGGGAGCTGGCGAGGGGGGCGGGGGTGCAGGGAGCTGCCGTCTCCTCTCCTAGAAATGGCCGGGGTAGGCATGCTGGCCCAGTCCCGGGAGCCTCCAGCCAGCGCCCCCACCCTCAGCACTTACTTTGAGGGACCAACATCTGCTGGGCTTGGGGTCCCAGGGGTCACTCCGTTAACGGCTCCCATCCTTTTCCCCGAGCTTGGGGGCTAGTGGGCCTGTGAGCCCCAGTAGGGGAGGTGCCCACACGGCAGGCCCCTCTCCTTGGGGTCTGCCAGGTCTGTGCAAGCTCCGGGTCAGGTGCTGGCCGCCAGGCAAGGTGGCTGAGGGACGGGTTTGCCGCTCTCTGTCTGGGCAGGGGATGCACAGAGGTGGGGCACGCCTGTCGGAGCGAACCACACAGCCGTGGGATCCGCCGTCCTGCCCGTGTGGTGTGGTGGCCGTGCCCGGCTGTGTCCTGGGCAGAGCTTTCTGCCTTCATCCAAGCCAGGCCCTCCCCTGCAGCCTCCGAGATGGGTCAGACCGCCCCTCTTCCAGCGGCCTCTCCCGCCCGACACCGTCTCCCACCCCCTGGTCTGTGAGTCTGCTGGTCCCTCTGCCCGCGTCGAAGTTTGGCGCCTTCAGGCCTCGGAGCAGGTGTCCCTCGAGGGGCCCGCCTTCCTCCCTCCACTGGACCCCCGTTACTTCACATGTTCTCCTTCCTGTGGGTCCGCTCTCTGCTCTGTGGTTATCCCCCCGGAACTTGTGAGCCAGGTGTGAACAGGCACCACTCTGATGTCCCCTGTGGGGTCCCAGTGCCCCGTGCACATTTGTGGAGTCATCGAGTGGACAGGCGGGAGGAGAAACCGAGGTTTGGGAAGGCTGATCTGATCCTAAGGTCCATCAGCGTGCCCTGGTGACACGAGCCTGGGGGGGTCCGCGCGATGCCCCCCCCCCCCGCCTCCGGGCACTGAAAGTGCAGCCGTGGGTTTGGGGGTCTGTGGCTCCCAGTAGCCCTGGCAGGTCAGTGGGAAGAGCCTGCTCTGTGTCACTCCCGGCCCCGCCATGCGCCTCTCTCTCCCCTTCTGAGCCCGGGAGGGGCCCACCCGCCTTGGAAAGTCCGGGGCTTCTGCAGGAGTCGCGGCATCTAGATTGGCGCTCTGGTTGGTAGACTGGCACTCCGGGGGGGCCTCATTTTTTGCCAAAGTGTAGTGGTTCTCACCCAGACACTCTTAGCCAGCATGCGGTGAACGTGTGCTCTAGCAGGCTGTCTGTGCCTGCTTGTCCCCCTGCCCCGATAGGGATACTGAGGCCTGAGGCCATGAGTCAAGGCCCTAGCCTGTCCGGGCTCCAAGCTCTGCCCACGGGGGACGTACCAGACGTCAGGTGTGGACCTGCTCAGGAGGTGGGACCCGCGTAGAGAAGAGGGTCCGTTTCCCTGGAGTCCTTACCTGTGTCCTGAGGATGCAGGCCCCATCCCCCTTGCAGCCCAAACAGACTCCCCATCCCTCTTCCCTCTGCCCCAGGCAGACCCCTACCCGTCTGTGTCCCGGACACACACCCCTACCCCGTGCTCAAGACAGTCCCTACAGCTGCGTTCACCTGTGTCTGCCCCTAAGGGAGACCCCTGGGCCTGCCTCGGGGTGGGGGGCTGAGAGGATCCCAGCATGTCTGTGTGTCTGAGGCCCTGGGGACACAGGGCTGGGAGAGTGGGGAGCTGGATTGGGCCCCACCAGCCAGTGTGTTGGAAGCCCACGCTGTGGGAGCCTTGATCGGGGGGCCATGTGCCTAGCCCACTCCTCTCACGGGCACGGGGCTGAGACCACGCGATGGCCAGGTCAGTGAGGAGAGCTGGTGGTGGAGAAGCCTGAGCACCTGCCCTTCAGATGGGGAACCTGAGGCCCGGAGAGGGCGGGCTCTTGGTAACCGTGGGACGAGGTGTGGCACCAAGCCGGGACCCCCATAGGATGGCGTTGGGCTGCTTCCCCACCCCCGCTGAGGGCCCACAGCCTCGGGCTGCACCTGCCCAAGCCAAGCCATCGCAGGCCCCACGGCCCGTGTGGAGCCCGCCGCCGACTGTCACCGTCCCCCGTTCTGTGGGTCAGCGCCTAATGTGGGGGAGAGGAGTCCGGGAGCAGGATGCTGGCCGGCCGGCCGAGAGGGCGCTGTCCTCGCTCCCACTTTAGAGGAGGGAGGCGAGGCCAAGGGTGAGGTCCTCGTCCAGGGCCCACCCGCTGCAGCCTGGTCCACAGACCCATGACCTCCTCCCTGAGCATGGGCTGCGTCTTCCGGACGGTCTTGGGGCGGAATCCGACCGGGCAGGGGGAGGGTCCTGACACAGCCCACACATGCCCCCGCAGGTGCCGACCACCTGGGCTGCTGCCTGGGCTCTGGGAGGGCTGCCCCTCGGCACCATGGGCGCGCACACTGGTCTGAGGGCCCGCCCGGCACCACACCTTCATCGCGGGTGGTGGGCGCACAGAGCGGATGCTCCGAGGTGGCACCTCGCGGCTGTGGCCCTGTGAGTGCTGGCTGCCCGTCCCCACCCCCGGGCTCAGGTGTCTTGCGCCCCACGCACGTGGGCAGGGACCATCTCCTGTCCCAGCCCCCTCCTCTGCTCCACCATGGCAGGGCGTCGCGGGCCTCGGCTTCCGTCTACCTGTCCCATGCTCCCCAGCACCCGACGGCAGGGGGTGCAGAGCTGTCCTCTCCCCTTCCTTCCCTCTGCTGAGTGCCCGGGAGTTAGCACTGGAGGCCGAGCGTCATGGTGGGTGGGGTTCCCCACGGCAGGGTTTGGTAAGTGGGGAGGCAGGTCCGCCCGCCCAGGGTCTGTGCGGTTTGCTGACCTGGCCCACCTGTGTTCCACTGGTTCCTGATGGGCTGCTGCCCCACCTCATTCGTACCTGGGCCATTCGTAGGGTTCCCCATAGGTTCTGGCAGTTCCCTGGTGGCCGCCTTCTCGTGTCCTGTGGCCCCGGCGGTGCCCGTCCCCTCTGGTGGGCCTCTCCCCTCGATGTGGGTGCATCTTTTCATGGGGACTCTGTCAGGCCTGGAAGCGTCTGGGCCGTCACCTGTGGGGGACGTCAGGCCTGCCAGCCGGGGGGCTGCCCTGTAGCTGGGGTTTGGGCACAGCTGGTCTGCGGTTACATTGTGTTTGTGGGTCCTGTGTCCTGGAGGAGTGGGGTGCAGGGGCACCGTCAGCCCCTCCACAAGGGACAGAGTCGGGTCCCGGTTCCAGCCCACCGTGGTTCCAGTTAGAGGTGCTGGTCGCAGTGGGGAGGCGGGTGGTGAGGGAAAGGGTGGGACCAGCTGCTGGAAGCAGGGTCGCCGCCGGAAGGCCCACCTGAGATGGGAGCCGCCTGTGAGCTGGCGGGTGGCGAGGCCTGAGCCGCCTCCCTCGCGACCCTTGGCAGCCCTTGCCCGGATGTGGCTGGGATGGTCTCCTGGTGCCTCCCTGGGGGCCTCCCTGGGGGCCCTGGGGCAGGCCGTGCTCCTGTGTGCTGGTGTGGCCTTAGGAAGGGCTGCTGCCAGCAGGGTGTGCTCTCCGTCCCTCCCTACTCGCTGAGCATTTATTGAGCAGCGGCCACGCCAGGCCCAGTGCCTCTGTGGGACTTGCCCCGGGCAGGGGAGCAGACAGGTGGCTCAGCCGGCAGGTGCCTGACGAGGCTGGCAGGACGGGGGGGGGGGGGACGGGGGGGGTGCTGTGAGGCCTGGGACCCCAGTTCACAGCTGCTTCTGCTCCTCCCCACGCAACCAGGAGCCCGTGCCTGCTCTGGGACTGGTTTCCTCACCGGGATGAGGCTGCCCTTCTCTGCGCTGGTCCCGTGTTCTTCCTCTTTGTCCCCCGTCCTGGGACAGCACCCCAAGATCCCCCCCCCCCCCCGTGGGCAGGCTGTAGTCTCTCCTGCCCTCTGGGTGACAGCGGGGCAGCAGTGGCCACGGTGCAGGTCCTGGACGGAGGGGAGCCGGGGCACGCTGCCTGGTGCACAGTGAGGGGCGGAGTGGAGGGGTGGGTGTCCGGGCAAGAGGCTGGGAGACCAGAAACTGGACAGAGGTTGGGAACATTTCATCCCAGTCAAGTGTGGGTCGGGGGTGGCCCGGGTGGTCAGCCAGGGTCACAGTGACCATCTCTTGGATGGGCAGCAGGAGACTGACCCGGGTGTAGTGAGGCAGGATCCAGAAGCTTCCGGGGCAGGGAGGCCTTCTCGGGGACGTCCTTGGGGGCGGTGTGACATGGGACAGCCGCGCCAGTGGGTGAGGGAGGCGCCTCCCAGGCAGGGGCCTTGCCTGGGGTCAGTAGACGGGCCTCAAGGAGGTATGGGGTGATCTGTCCTGTCCCACGGCGCGGCGCCGCACAGGGTCCCGTGCCAGGGCCAGGGGTCAGCGCCGTGTGGGGTGTTGGAGGTGCTTGTCCTGGATGCAGGGGGTCGGGGAGTTGGGCCAGGCAGAGGGAACCCCCCTCCTGGCTCCCAGTGGGTGTGGTGGGAGGGGCCCCGGCAAAAGTTGTGAGTAAAGGAGGAGGGTGCCCTTGTGGTGGCTGAGGGGCCTCTGCAATCTCTGAGGCCCCCCGATGTTAGCACCCCAAGTCCCACATCCTGGGAACCTGCTCAGTCCCAGGCAAACGGGAGAGGACCACATGGAGGGAACCCTGCGGGGTCCTCTGTGCCCCAGGTCTCGAAGGTGGGGCAGGGTGTGGGGGCTGCGGTGGGAAGTGTGAGCCACAGGGATGCCAGGGGGAGGAACAGCCGCGCCAGGCCCTGGGCACATGTGCGAAGGGCGTCCAGCCTGCAGGTGGGGCAGGTGGGGCTGCACAGGGACCGGCCCAGGTGGCATTGGCCTGAGCTCCTGAACCGAGTGGGTAAGGGCGTCTAGGTCTCCAGTCCAGGAGTTCTGGGGGACAGGCGGCCTCCGCGACCCACAGCCTCCTGGCCCCTAAAAGGAGGGGGCTCCAGGCCTGGCTGTGCCAGGGGTGACATGTTCATCCCACAGGGCCTCCTCCCACAAAAGGCAGGGCGTGGAGAGGCGGTCCGATTCCAGGCATGGTGGGGTGCCCACGTGGCCAGAGGGGTGGGGCCACGCCTCTGCCTGCAGGGCGGCAGCTTCGGGGTTGGTTGGTGGGGTGCTGTGTGGTGGTGATGCTTGAGGGAACGAAGCCATCAAGTGGCTACAGGGCATCGGAGCCACCTGGGGCCCAGGAGTGTTCTGGGTGCAGGGCCTTCAGGGCGGGGCCGTTGCCTCAGCCACTGGGGGTCGCACACCGCTGTGCACGTGCTGCCCGCCGTGTAGGGTCGCTCTGCATTCGGGCATGGGTGCAGGGTCTGTGCGGTGGCATCTGCCTGTCGGTCAGGTGTGCCCACAGGTGTGTATGCCCCAGGTGGGCTGCAAAGGGAGATCTCTGGGCAGATGGTGCCTGGGCTCTGGGGCCCCACCTGGGCATCCCTCAGGGTCTCCTCATGGCTGCCTCTGTCACCTTCGGTGATGGTGCCAACAGGCAGTCCTGGAGCTGCCTGGGGGTCCTGGTGCAGTGTCCAGTGTCCCTGCCAGCTAACCTGCTCGTCCCGCCTCCCCCACAGAAGGACATGGCCCTGAAGCCACAGGAGCGGAAGGAGCGATGGGAGCGTCGCCTCGCCAAGAAGCCCCGTGAGTCAGAGAACGGCCCGCCTGCAGAGCCCGGTGAGAACGGCCGGCCCCCGGAGGTGGGCAGCCCCGAGCAGGACCTGGAGCCCCCCTGCGACCGGGGCAGGAAAGTCCCGCTGCAGCCCGCCAAGCAGGTGAGCGTGGCCCCCCACTCCGCCGTGGGCACCCGGGGGCCACACCAGCACCTGGGCACCGCCTGTCGGCATATCTGGGCCGGCCGGCGTGCGTTCGGTCATTGTCGGGCATGGGTGTGGGCACAGGTGGACTGGTGCCCTCTGAGGCTGGATCCTGGGCTGGAGCAGGTGTAGGGGGCTGAGGGTGCACCTGATAGGCTGGCCCCGTCTCCCCGTCGCGTCTGTCAGGCTCCGCCAACCACGGGGTGTCCACTGTGTCTGTACCGCAGGGGGGCCGGGCTCACTGCGGGGCGCTCCATTGATAAACCTGCGTGGCGCGCAGAGTCTGGGGCACTCGTGGCCGGTGGTCCTTGGTGGGGGGCTTTCTCCCAGCGAGCGAGCGAGCGAGCAGAGTGCAGGCTGTGCAGGTGCTCGCACGCGGCCGCTCTCCCAGCTCGCTGTTCACGCCCTCTTCCAGGGCGGGTCTTCTCGGCGTGTCACGCTCTCACTCACCTGGGGCTGGGCTGCTGGTGCGGGGCAGCATGTCTGGGCCGGGCCGGGCCGGGCTGGACGGGGGGTCTGCAGGCACACTGGCCCAGGTGGACACGTGCTCTCTCTTCCATGCAGGTGTGCTCCCCTGAAGGGGGGCCGCTCCCAGCCAGCCCCTGGGACCAGACCGGCCCGGCCCAGCGCCCGCAGCAGCCGCCGCCCAGCCAGCCCCAGGGGTCACTCCCAGCCCCGTGTCAGCGCTGCCAGCCCAGCCGGGCTCTCCCGGACCCCGGGCAGCCCTGCCAGCCCCAGCAGCCGCCCCCGGGTCAGCGCAGCTTGCCCCAGCGGTCACTTCCGGGCCCAGGTCAGCCCTGCCGACCACGGCGATCGCTTCTGGGCCCAGGTCAGTCCTGTCGGCCCCAGCGGCTGCTCCCAGCCCCAGATCGGCGCAGCCGGCCTCAGCGGCCACTCCTGGCTCCGCCCTCCAGGCCACGGTGGTCACCCCTAGGTCCCAGGCAGCGCTGCCGGCCCCTGTGCTCCCCCCCAGCCCCCTGCCACCTCTGCCGGCCCCTGCGCTCCCTCCCGGCCCCTTGCCACCTCTGTTGCCCCCTGCGGTCCCTGCTGGCCCTCTGGCACCGCTGCTGCTGCCCCACGTGGTCGTGCTTGGCCTCATGTCTGCACAGCCAGCCCAGCAGGGCATCTTCAAGACAGTGGTGCGGGCCCCTTCAGTCCCTGCCGGCCTGCTGCCCGCACTGCCAGCCCCCCGAGTCACCCCTCGTGCTGCGTCCCCGCCGCCGGCCCAGCTGCTCTCTCTCAGGCCAGTGCTGCTGCCCCTGGCAGGCACTGCTCACCCCATGCCAGCCCCGAAGGTCCCTCCTGGGTCAACCTGGTCACCTGGGCCTCCATCAGCCCCAGCAATTAGTTGAGGCCCCGGAGAAGCACGGGCCCCCCGAATCTTCACTGCTGGGCCCCAGACAGCCGAGTCAACAGAAGCAGCCACTCCTGGGCCCAGAGCAGAACTGCCAACCCCCGCAGTCACTTCTGGGCCCGGGCCCACCCTATAAGCCCCGGCCGTTGCTCCCCATCCCCAAACGCCCCTCGCTTCTGGGGGATCCCCCCCCGCCCCGCCGGCCACTCCTGGGGCCCCTGCGGCTTCGGCGGCGGTCCCTGTTGGACCTGGCCCTGGGCCGCCCCTGCTGGCCCCTGCGGTCACGACGGACTCGATCCTCCACCCGCTCAGCCCGCCAGGCCCCGTATGTGAGCCCAGGAGCCTGATGCCCGTTTTTCCGACGGCCACCCGTGGCTCCCCTGGGCCAGGCTCCTCTGCCGCCCGAGCTGTGTTGCGGACTGGTCTCCAGATGGCCGGGCTGTGTGCTGCGTTTGGCTCAGCAGAGGCGGAGCCCCGGGCAGGGCCACCACCGCCCAAGGCCTGCTACCCGCCCAAGGCCGCCCGCACCAGGAAGAGAGGAGAGGACCCGGTGTCTCCGCCCCCCCATGCCTGCTCCGCTGCCCTGTGCCCGCTCTTTGCTGTGTGATTCACGTGCCCCTGGGAGGGGCTGCGGGGGTCCCTCTGTTTCTCTGTGCCTCTAAAATGCCACATGTCCTTGTACATTGAGTCTGTGCACGCCCCCCAGGTGTGCAAGTATGTGTGTGCGTGGTTGTGTGTGAGCTGCAGGCCTCACTCCAGGACCCTTCCCCTCTGGTCAGTGTGCATCCCTCCCCCCCGCAGAATGTGGGTGCAGCCTCGCCCCGCCTGCCTTGCCTCCACCTCCGGGTCCTGTGACTGTGGAGGCGCGAGAGTGCTCAGGGCCATGTGTGGTCGAGTAGAAGCTGCTGGTGGCACGGAAGGTCCCCCGGGACTCTGCCTCCACCCTAGTCGCCAGTCACTGAAGTGGGTCAGCCCCCACCCCCAGCTCTGCACCAAGAGAGTCTCCAGGGCCCTGGGTCCTCAGTGCCCTCTTGCAGCCTTCCATTGCCCCGGACGCCCCCTGCTGGGCAGACCCCACACTATAGAGCTCTGCCTCTGCTGTCCCTGGCCCAGGGCAGGCCACTCCAGTGCTGGGACCCCCGAGGGCCAGGCTCCCGCTCAGCCTCGTGCTCCCGTCGCCTGCCGTGACAGGCATGTCCCTGCTGACCCACCTCGGGGGCCCGGTCTCCCGGCCTCCCCCTCCCCATTTGCTCACGAGGACCCTGCCTGTGGGGGCCTGACCAGCGGGTTGGGGTCCCCTAGTCCTCACTCAGGGCCTCCCAGAGACGCAGGGTTTATTTTTGGATTGAAGACAATAAAAAGTGCCGTACCATTCTTACAGCAGCGTCAGCGTTTGTGACTTGACAGAGTGTCTTGCCTGATTGTGCACCTGGGCTCCTTACACCTGATGAACAGCGGGGACGGCGGGCGGGGCTGCGTGTGCCGCGCAGGGGTCTCCTCCCCATCCTTGCCCTCAGGACCCGGCTCTGCTGGCCTCTCCCTCATCCCTGCGCTGGACAGGGATTCAGGCGTGTGTCCTGCCCTGAGTCCTGGGTCCTGTGAGTGCCTCTGCCCGGTCCCTGCACCTGCTGGGCACATCCCAAGGCGGGCCGGGACGGGGGTGGGCCTTGCAGCCCCTGGGGGTGTCGGCCAATTGTAGAGTGTGGGGCAGGGCCATGGGGACCCCCAGCCAGAGCCGGGGCTGCCCCACTTACCATCTGGGCCACCCCGCTGTGAGCCTAGGGTGAGCGGCCCTGTGTGATTGCAGGCTGAGAAAGGGGCTGGGGTTCTATTGGACCCCAGAGTGGCTTACAAACCTGTGACCCCACAGCTGCTCTGAGTTCACAGGGCTGGGACCCTGGGGGATGCCACCTGGGGAGGCCCCCTTGCCGCAGGGGGGCGCTGGGCTGCACACACCCGTCCTGGGGCCACTGCTGGTGTTGCCGTGGGGCATGCAGGCCCTGCGGGGCCGTCTGGAAGCGGGCTCTCTGTGGATTGGTCACTAGGAGACGTTGGAAGGTAAATTCATTTCTGAGCCACCTTCTTGGCCATAGGACACAGCTGGGAGGTGGGTGGAGGCTTGGGCTCTGGCAGATGAGCTGCCCCTAGGTCAGGGGTGGGGGTGGGGGTGGGGTGGGGGCCACCTCGTGCGGGAAGTGAGGATGGATGAGTCTTCGAGGGGGGTCTGGGGGAGGCCCCTGCTGCCCCAGGGATGCCTTGGATGGAGCCTGGGTGTGCGCTCCATGCCCCGCACGGGCCCTGCCTCCACCTCCCCGTCCGCAGGTGCACCGCCCGGGCCCTGCTGTAGCTGCGTTGTCAGGTGGGAGGGGGTGTCCGTGTAGGACCCTGGAGGCCCCACTGAGATGGAGTTTACCGTGCAGGGCCCCAGACCCTTTGGGGTTCCCAGGGGGCAGGCATGAGCATGGGTCTGAGAAGGGGTCCCCCTGAAACACCCTCCAGGCTGGGGGAACCCCAGGAGGAGCTTGTCTTGTGAGCTCGGGGGTGCCCTCGTGTGGGCCCCGCTTCAGGTGAATGCCCATCACTGACCGCAGGTCCTGCCCTTCGTTTGATAAACACCAGAGGGCCCCCCTCGCCGCGGAGTTTTCCTCCCGGGTCCTGGGTACCCAGACTGCCTCTGTTCCAGTCACTCAGTGTGTGCCGTGAGGCGGCGGGCGTGCGGCTGCTGGGCCAGACCCGGCCGGCCTCCTCCCTGGGCAGAGGCTGACCCTAACCCTAATGCAGAGACTCCCCGCGGGTCACCAAAGCCAGGCTGTTGTGAGGGAGATAGTGCCACATCCAGCCCCGCCCTTGCCCGAGGGAGCTGGCAGGAAGTCTGCCCCGGGGCTGGGTGGGAGCCTGAGATGGCACCGCCTGAGCCCTGGAGGGTCTCAGGGCCCGGTTACAGGCCGCTCTGAAGTTCTGGCCCTTCGGCAGTTAGAGCCCTGCCCCCCTGCTCCCCTGCTCCCCTGCCCCCCTGCCCCCCTGCCCCCCTGCTCCCAGCACAGCAGCCTCCCCTCCGGGCCTCCTCGCTGGGTGCCCATCTCCCGCCCTGAGGCTCCTCTGAGGAGCCCATTGGTTCTGGGAGGTTCCTTCCGCCCTCAGTCAGGGTCAAGCCCCGAGTCCCGAGTCCCACACCCACCCCACAAGGCCCTTGGTGGCCTGACCTCCCTCCCCGCCTGCCCTCCTCTGCCTTCCTGGGGCTGACTTCGCCTGTGGTTCAGCTCCCATACCCTCTGCCCACCTCCAGGCCCTCCCTGCCCTGGGTGCTGACTGCCCCATTTCTCACCTGCACCCCCACCAGCCCTGGAACCCCGAGATTCAAGCCTCACTGGGGACAGGGCGATGGCCGTGGGAGAGTTCTGGGTGCGTGTCGGCCCTTCCGTGCTCCGCCCCACACCCGTCTGCCCTGTCAGCTTGTCTGCCGTGTTTGGGGTTTTCTAATCATAAGACAGTTGCCAGATGGGCTGGTGGAGTCCTTCCGGAAGGTTCCCATCCGTGCCACGGGCTGGCTGTGTGGCCTTGGGCGAAATCAGCCCAGCGCCTCGGTTTGCCCCCTGCAGGATGGGTCGTGCCGTTCCTCCCGCAGGACCAGTGAGTTGATTTGAAGTCTCAGAACCACGCTGGGTGCTGGGCTCCTATGGGTGTGAGTGGTTCCCGCCCCAGCCCCTCCTCACGCGGGAGGTAGCTGGGGGCTGGCGATGGGCTCCGGGTTCCTCTGTGGTCCCTGCTGTCCCTGGCATGCCGCCCTCTGTGCTGGTCTGTGGGACGTGGGCAGCATCTGGGACGGGTCGCCACCGCCTCGGTCAGATTCGCCGAGGGAGGCTTGGCTTGGCCTCTGAGTGTGCCCGACATCCCGGTGGAAGCAGACAAAGCTGAGGGACAGAGGGAGGCCAGGCGGGCGGGAGGCGATGGGACCGGGACACAGGGAGCTGGACGCAAGGCCCTGCGGCTTCCTGGGCGTGGGAGGGTGAGGGTCAGGGCTGGGATGTGGGTCGTGTCCCCACCTGTTTGTGAGGTTAGTTATTTCCAAGTAAAAAGAAAAGTGCGAGCCCGCGTGGCTCAGGGGTCGAGCATCAACCTATGAACCAGGAGGTCAGGGTTCGGTTCCGGTCAAGGCACGTGCTGGGGTTGCAGGCTTGATCCCCAGTGTGGGGCCTGCGGGAGGCAGCCAGTCAGTGATTCTCTCTCTCCCTCTGCTCTCCCTTCCTCCCTGAAGTCAGTCCAAATACATTTGTATCGTTGCCACTTAAACTCCACGGATCTCTGCTCCTCCCGTGAACTGGGCACCAGGTGTCCAGGGAGGCTTTTGTGTGAGGAGCAGGAGCTGTGGCGGTGACAGGACAGGCACAGAGAGGCTGAGTGATGGCCCTGGGTCACACAGCCTGTGGCCGTCCGTCCACACCCGCCCTGCAGCCTGACGCCAGCCTGGGGCTGTGGGGGGTCTGGAGAGAGGGGAGGAGTTGCCACTTTGCTTGGTGTAGGGAAGGGGGTGTGGCAGCCACCGGGGAGGGGACAGAGCCAGCTGCAGACTCCTGTCCTTGAGCCTTGTCTCCCAGGCGTCTGCTTCCTGTCTGGGCTCCACACAGCTGGGCAGCGTGCCCCCTACCTGCCCCTCCCTGGGCGCCCCCTCGGGTGGAGCTGGGGCCTGACCCTGACTGCCCCCTCCCCGCAGCGGGCGGTGCAGGGGCTCAGGCGGCTTGCTGAGCCCTGTCTCTGTCCCCAGGTGAAGGCTGCCCTGTCCAGAGGGGGCGACCACCACAGCGAGGACGAGGGCTTCCGCGAAGCCACCAGCTCCCGGCTCAGCGCCTCCCGGGACCAGCTCAGCGACGTGAGTACCCAGACGCACGGAGCCTGGGGCAGCCTTCCTTCCGCAGACCCGCCAGCCGCTCAGCAAACAGCTTCTCACTCACCAGGGCTCTGCCAGGAGGGGGGACCGAGGCTGGCAGGAGCCGGTGGAGGCTGTGTGGCGGGGTGAGGGTCGGCTGGGGGCCCTCTGTCCAGCGGCAGGCACAGGCTGGACACTCTGGTGGCAGGACTGGACTGGAGGCAGGGGCTCTGGGAGCGAAGTGGCTGGGACTTGGGGTGGTGGGCAGGGGTGGCCGCTGGCCTCAGCCTGGTGCTGAGGTGGCCTGAGGCTGGAGCCGCCTTCGCTGTCCTGGAAGGAGGTCCCTGAGCTCAGGGCCCTAGGGAGGGAGGAGCCCTGGTGGAGGCCCAGACTGGACCCCCAGCTGCAGGCGTGACCGCCCTGGAGGCTGAAGGAGTGAGTTGTCCTCATTATCATTTAAATGGAGGCCTGGGGAGCGCCTGATTGCCTGCTTGCTCTTTCCCACAAGATGGGAAATAGGCCAGTAACTGTCGGCCGCGGCCGCCCTCGTTCCAGCTCTGAGTGTCGGCCTGGAGGCGGGAAGTGGACTCTGGCTCCAGGGAGGGCTGCCCGGGTGAACTCCGCCCAGCAGGGACCCCAGGAGCCGAGTGAGGACCTGGCAGGGTCTGCCTGGGAGGGGGTCCCGCAGCTGCAGCCCAGGCTGGAAGGGAGCACTCGGCTCTGCCCAGTGTGCTCCAGGCCCTGTCTGCGGGTCCCCCTGAGCCCCATCCCGCCAGCCTGTGCCTTGGGGTCAGCCTGGGGGGCCTCCCTGGGAGGCAGGGGTGAGACCCACCTCTGAACCACTTCCTCCCACGGCCTTCGGGCCACAGCTCACCCTGACTCCGAGGCCGGAGGTCCCCGTCCAGTCCTCCCGAAAGCCTTCCCGCGCCCTCGTCCTCCCCCGTCTCCGAGGCTGGGGGTGACAATGGGCAGGCTGGCAGGCACAGAGGGGTGTCCCCGAAGGCATGTGGCCCTGGGCGGGCTGGCCCCACGAGGACAGAGCCACGTTGGAACTCGGGGCCTCTTCGGGGCCGACACCTGGCTCAGAGTTGAGGGACGTGAGGCTTTGCCGCCTCTGTGTGGAGGTGATGGCTGGCCACATCCAGGTCCCCGGCGAAGGCCGAATGGGGCCCTGGGGCTGTGAGGCTCAGCTGTGCCCTCGGTCCTGACCCGAACCCATGGTTCCCGCCAGGGCCGGGTGTGGTCTCGGGGCCTGTCTCAGGGTCACGGCATCGACGCCCAGGGACAGGGTTGCCCTGACGGTTCAGACGGGGCCCTGGGGTGGGCCTCAGAGGGCGGGTGGTGGCGGGGCTGCGACCCTGGTTACCCTGGTTACGGATGTCCTCTTTCTTCCGCAGAGCTCAGCACAGGCCGTGTCGGGCAGAGGCTATTCCGTAAGTCCCCCCACCCCCTACCCTCTGTCCCTCTCCTGCATGTCCTGTCCCCTCCGGAGCCCCCATCTGAACCCTGCCCAGGGCGGACCCCAGGGTGGTCTTGCTGGCAGAGCTGGCCCGAAGGGGGGGTGCACGGGGCTGGAGATGGGCCGAGTGGGCGGAGGCTCCGAGGGAGAGGTCCTGTCGGGTGGCACCTGGACTTGGGGGTCCTGGGCATGGAGCACCGCTCCCCAGTGACAGCCCCCCCCCCCGCCTCCCCAGCACCTGGCTTGGCCTGGGCAGGCTGGCTGGGCAGGGCTCCCCTTCTGGCCCCCAATCCCGTCCTTGGGGAACAGCCTGCCCCCCCGGACATTATCCCATTTCCCTGAAGTACCAGCAGGCCGAGAGCTCCCGGAAGCCGGGTGCCAGGTGAAAGCCAGGTGCGGCTGGTGGCCGGCGGCCCCCCCGGATTTACCAAGCTCAGAGCTGCAGGGCGGCTTTATAGGGTGTGACTGACCCATTAGCCCCAGCAGCCCTCCGCACCGGCCGTGTTCCAGGGAAGGACCCACCCTCCTCTGCAGCCTGGTGCATGTCAGTCCTCACGGTCACCGGTCACCGCTGGCGCCTGGCCCCCCCCCCCACTGCAGTCACTGGGAGCCGTGCCAGGGCCTGGCCCCAGCAGCACAGGCAGCAGATCCGGGAGGGAGGCGTCGGTGACCCGTGTGTGATGCCAGCCAGATGGGAGAGCCGGGGCGGTGACCGGGAGAGTGGGGGGCCGGCACGCCCAGCAGCAGGCGGGGCGGGGGTGTGCCTGGGTCCCGTGGGTCCCCGAGGAGCTTCCTGCCACCTCGGAGACCAGGGCCCCTCTGCCGCCCAGTCGCTGTGTGGTCCCCGCGGCCTCCTCCCGGACGGACGCTGCCTGGGTTCTCGGAGAAGAACCGTAATTAGCGTGCCAGCTGCTTGCGCTTAACCCCCACGGCCGCTGGGGGAGCCCCGGTGGTGGCAGGGACGTGGCCGCCCTTCTGCTTAGGCCAGGGCGTGGGGGTGCGTTAGGCCTGGGGGGCAGGCGTGTCCCTCACTCCCTGCCGGGCCCTGGGGCCCTCCTGTCCACTTGGCCTGGGGTTGCAGGCGGGAGCCTGGCCCTCAGAAGTGGAAGCAGGTGAGGCCGTCTCCCCAGAGCTGGGGGCCCGGCCCAGGTGACCCTGCTCAGCACCCCAGCACGCCACCAGGGAGCCTTTCGGCTGCAGCGTGCCCTCAGGCTGGGCCCCTCTCTGTGTGTGTGCGCGTGTGTGTGCGTTTGTGCGCGCACATGTGGCTGGTATGTCGTGTGCTGGCATGTTGACGTGTCTATCACGTGCACATCTTCGTGTGGCCCTGCTGGGGCCGTGTTTGCCTGCACCTAGAAGTTTTAATTGTCTCTGGGCCACCTGCTGTTCCGGGCCCCTCTGCATGTGTGTCTGTGGATGTAGCAGATGCGCATGCATATGTGAGTGGGTGTGTGCATGCCCCACATATGTATCTGCATGTAAGTGTCTGGGTGTGGTGTGGATGCACCTGTGTGTGTGACTGTCATTCTGCAGGCGTGCCACGTGTCCGTATGTCTGTGAGACCCGTGTGCCCCGTGTCACCTGTGCGTGTGTGTGGTTGTCCCCCCTTGCCCTGCCCAGCAGCGTCCCAATCTAGGCAACGTTGGGCATTTGCCCTCTGACCTGGCTCAGAGACGACACTCAAGGGGTTCCATTTGCCCAGATTTCCCCCAGCAAATCCCCAGCTACTGTGCATCCTCAGCAGCTCCTGTCCCAGACGCTCGGGCCGCCCCGCACAGACCTCAGAGGCTTGTCAGCCTCGTAGGAGTCAGAGAGGAACTCTCCTAATCCCGTTGCTTGCAACCGAGGACACGTGATTTGCCTTCGCAGACACAGAGGCCTGGGGGCTTCCCTATGAAACAGAAATGGGGATCTAGAGGCTGTGAGGGCCAGAAGCAGCATGGCCCCCCGCCCCCCTCAGGCACTTGGCCCCCCAGCCCCCTCAGGCACCTGGCCCCCCCGACCCCTCAGGCACCTGGCCCCCCCGACCCCTCAGGCACCTGGGCCCCCCCCCCCCAGCCCCCTCAGGAACCTGGTCCCTCCGCCCCCCTCGGGCACCTGGCCCCCCCTGCTCCCTCAGGCACCTGGCCCCCCCCACCCCCCTCAGGAACCTGGCTCCCCCCCCGCCCCACCCCAAGCACCTGCCCCCCCCGCCCCTACTCTACACAGGAGGACCAGAGTGGGGGTGGGGGACAGGGCAACAGCCCTGATGCCTGGGATGTGGTGACCTCTGACCTGTGGTGACCCAGCCGGGCAGTCTCCTCCGTCCTCACAGCTTCAAGGTGGACGTTGTCACCAGTGACGACCCTACAACCTCTAGATGAGGATGTGGGGGCACCACCATCGGGAGGGCCCTCTCGGGGCTGAGCTCCCAGCTGAGGCCAGAGCGGGGCAGGCCCAGCCCCCCTTAGTCCCTGAGGTCCCCTCCACCCCAGGACTATCTCCCCAGAACCTTGTCCCCATCAGGAGGAAGCCGGGCCCATCTGCCCAGTACCCGCCCCAGACCTGTGGCACCCCTCCATCCCAGCACCTGCCCTGCCCCCCGTGGTGCCCGCTGCTGTCAGCCTGCAGTTGCATGTGAAACAAAGATGCACCTCCCGCCTCCTCCCGCAGTGCCTCCCGGGAAGGAGCCAAACGCCACGGCCCTTGCAGGCGGGGGGGAGCGGGGGGGGGGGGGCGGGCTCAAGGTCTAAAGGAGAAAATGGTGACCTGGCCAGTGGTTAGAACGCCGGCTCGCGCACCAAAGGGTCACGGGTTCAATTCCTGGTCAAGGGCATGTACCTGGGGGTTGCAGGTTCGAACCCCAGCCCCGGTCGGGGTGCGTGCAGGAGGCAACCAGTTGATGTGTCTCTCTCCCATCGATGTTTCTCCGTCTCTCCCCCTCTCTCTCTAAAAGTCAATGGAAAAAATACCCTTGGGTGAGGATTAACAAAAACAGAAAAAGGAGAAGATGGTGAATAAAGCCAGTGAGTGCAAGGGAAGGCCAGGAGCCAGCAAGGCCCTGAGCCCGGGGGTCCCCCTCAGGTGCAGGGAGCTGGTCCCCCTGAAGGAGGTCTGAGCGGGGAACGCTGTGCACCCCCAGACGGAGCAGACTAAAAGCAGGCAACCTGCTCGGGGCTCAGGCGGAGACCAGCCAGCAGGCGGGGTGCCCGGTGTGGAGGGGCCCCGGTGTGAGGGGCCCCGGTGTGGAGGGCCCCGGTGTGGAGGGGCCCGGGTGTGGAGGGCCCCGGTGTGGAGGGGCCCCGGTGTGGAGGGGCCCCGGTGTGGAGGGGCCCCGGTGTGGAGGGCCCCGGTGTGGAGGGACCCCGGTGTGGAGGGACCCCGGTGTGGAGGGGCCCCGGTGTGGAGGGACCCCGGTGTGGAGGGCCCCGGTGTGGAGGGGCCCCGGTGTGGAGGGCCCCGGTGTGGAGGGCCCCGGTGTGGAGGGCCCCCGGTGTGGAGGGGCCCCGGCGGACGCAGCAGGAAGGTCTCAGCCGCGGTCCTGGTGGGAGCAGGTGCCTGTGCCCGGCTGAGCGAGGGCTGGATGGAGGGGCAGGAGGGCACGCGTTTGTTTGTGAGAAAACCATGGGTCGGCATTTCCAACGTCTTTAAACGCCCCACGTCCCTGGGAGCCGGCCCGTGACAGGGAGGCCAGGTGTGCCCCAGCCCCCCGCTCCCACTGAGCGGTGAGGGGTCAGGCGGTCGGTGGGCCGCGGACCTGAGCTCTATCACTTGGCAGGAGAAGCCACCCAGACGCGCACGCGCGCGCCCAGAGGCCAAGGCCCTGGGTGGGAGGGTGCCCGCGTGGGCCTCGCCCTGCAGTGTGGCCCCACCAGCTTCGGACCCACCGAGCCGCCCTGTGCCTGAGCCGTGGCCTGTCCCTGGAGCAGGAGCCCCAGCTGGAGGGGCAGGCTGGGCCGCGGGGCTCCGAGGGGGGGGTTCATGCCAGCGCTGCTCTGGGTAAGACTTCTGTGTCGATAAATAATTCATAGGCAGTTACGCTTCGAGCCTGACAACACGAGAATGTATTAACACAGTCGACTCTGCTGCAGGTCAGCTGGGGCGCAGGCCGGGCCGTGTTTTACTCACTCTGTGACACAGGCCCATTAACTGTCCTGGCCCCGCGGGCTGTGGGGGAGCTGCGAACGGGGGGGGGGGGGGGGGGGGAGGTGGGCTTGGTGTCAGCCTCCAGTCTGTCCCGGAGGCCTGGCCCCTGAGCGTAGCAGGCCCTACCACAAGGCACTGGGGTGGCGACGGTTGGCCGTCCCCACGCACTTGTTGAGTCTCGCGGCAGCCAGCGCTGCCCAGGCCCCAAGCCCGAAGGTTGAGGAAAACCCAGGAGTCTCTCCTGGCAGCTGCGGAGGAGGCCCTGGGGACAGGAGGGGTTAGAGGGGGCAGAGCAGAGTGCATGGAGGAGCGGCACACGGGCCCAGGCAGACCCTGCCCATCACACGCGTGTGACTGAGTGCACGTGTCTCTGTATGTGTGTTGTGTCCTAGTCCCAGTGGGGCCCTGGGCCTGTGGGGACACGGAGATGTCAGGTTTGCCTCGGGAGTGACGTGGGGCACGGCGCAGGCTGGCCCCGCCTCCCGGGGCTGAGGGCTGAGGGGCTGGCGGTGAGGGGTGGGCCTCGCGACCGTTAGGGAAGGCCCTGGCCAGGCCGACGGCAGCCCTCGTCCCCGCTGGCCCACCTGGGACAGGCCCTGCGCTGGGCTCTCCGCTGCATGGCCTCTGGCTCGCTCTCGGGGTGACCGGTGCTCTGCCTGCTTTGCCGCCTAAGCACCCGCAGAAAGTGCCTTGGCCGAGTGAGCCGGGCTCGCGGGACGCTCCTGGGGTTCTGCATGACGAATGGGGCGCAGCCTGACTTCCTGCTCCGAGGGGCCGGGCCCTTGGGCGACACCCGGGCCTCAGTCCCCTCCCAGCCGCCACGCAGGAGTCAGGAGTCGCTGTGTGGTGCCCAACCGCTGCCTCAGTCCCCCATTGTAAGCCCGTGGGTCCGCGGTGGTTCCCCCACCAGCCGGATGCCAGGGGCCCTGTCTCCTGCCCCCTCCTGCCAGCCACACAGGCCAGCTGAAACGGGCCTTTCCCCACCACCCCTCCTGCTGCTCCAGCCCCGCCCCCGCTGAGCCACTCAGGTGGCCTCTGCCCCACAGCCCAACAGACTGGTGGACGGCAGGGGGTCTCCACGGATGGGCGGGTACTCTCCTTCCCCCACGTCCTTCCAGGAGCAGTGTTGGATATGCAGGAGCTCATGTGCTGAGGCCCACTGCACTCCCAGCCACACGCGTGGGGACACGTGGCCCCATGGCAGGTCACCTGAGTGCCCAGATGCCGCGCACACACTGGGACACCTGCCCAGACACTGGGGGTAGATGCTCAGGTGCCTACATGTGAGAGGCCTCAGAGCACGCCTCATGCCTCGACATGTCTGGGGACATGCACACACACAGGCCTGTGGGCTCATATGTGGCACACGTGAGGAAGAAGACACGCTCAGCGAACACTGCCCACACCAAGAACTTGTGCTGCCTGGGGTTCTCCGGGGCCTCAGGCCACGTGGGTACCCCAGGGCATGGCATCAGCACCAGCCGGTCAGCAGCTGGATCTCTGGCCCCCACGCTCAGCAGCGAGCAGAGTGTCCCGGCTTCTTCTGCTCACACGCAGGCCTGGCGTCCTTTGGTGTTTGTGGTTTCAGCTGCCGGGGCCTTTGCAGGGACAGGGCTGAGTGGGAGAGGGTCCCAGGCTGGTCTGGCTGTGACTGCCCCTCAGCCCTTGTTCCTGGATTGAGGGGGATCAACTGGGGGGAGCTGGGAGGGGCCCTGACCACCCGCAGCACAGCCCCCTGGCCCCTCTGTCGCACTGCTCCACGGAGACCCGGCCCTCCCCCCACCCACAGGCGTCTCGGGCCGGCCAGATGCTGCAGCAGCGGAGGGAGCCCAGGGCTCAGCGTGCATTTCCATGCCTTTGAGGAACGGGAGACGGGGCCTTCCTCCAGGCTGCTGGGAGCGGTGATTAACGCTCACACGGAAGGAGGCCCGTTTCTGTTGCTGCTGGTGACTGGATCAGTGTCTCCACCCCATGCAGGCCAGTGGTGGGGTGAGGCACAGATGCGCAGGTGCTCCAGGCGAGCAGACACTGTCTAGGGTGTCTCTGCCAGGCCCCACTGGATGGAGGTGGTGGTGCTGATGGTCATGGTGGTGATGGAGGTCATGGTGATGGAGGTCATGGTGGTGATGGTCATGATGGTGATGGAGGTAGTGATGGTGATGGTGGTGATGGAGGTCATGATGGTGATGGAGGTCATGGTGGTGGTGATGGAGGTCGTGGTGGTGATGGTGGTCGTGGTGGTGATGGAGGTCGTGGTGGTGATGGTGGTGATGGAGGTCATGTGATGAAGATGCCATCACTATGTCATGCTGAGTCCACACCCAGCACTGTCCTGGCCTTTGCCTGTATCCACTCCTCTAGGCCACACACCAGCCCGGTATGTGGGCTATTGTCTCTGGTTTGCAGAAGCATCAACAGAGGCACAGAGACCAGGCTGCACAGCACAGAGGGCAGCACAGAACCAGAGCCGGCATCGCCCCAGAGCCCACATCCCCTGGGGTCTGCCCTTCCTCCACAGACCCCCACCCACAGGGGAGGGACTCTCCCCAGGGCCGCCCAGCCCAGCCTGACCCCTGAAGGTCACCCCTTGCAGGCAGGTCCTGGAAGACAGACCTCTCCCTCCTTGCCCTGATTAATTGCCTCGTTCAGCTCCAACCCCACTGCAGTTAAACGTTAATCCTGTAGGACTTAATAACGCGAATTCCTGCAGCCGTGCTGGCTGACAGGCGTGTGCTGCGGTTAATTATAGGGTCCATGTGCTCGTTCGCCGGAGAGCACCCTCCCGCTCCGTGATGTGGGTGATTAGGCTCTCCCGGTGACACCGAGGACGTCCAGGGCTGTGGGGAGAGACAGGAAAGGGCCCGGGTGGTTCTGGGCCAGTGACAGGCGTGAGCGCGGAGGCCTGGACGGCTTGATGGCGTGCGTTTCCCCTCCAGGTCTTAGAGCCGCTGATTAAGCAGGAAGAGGCCGGATTGGGGGGTCTTGGCAGCTCCACCAGCGGCTGCGTTGTCAGGGGTTCCTGACACCCCACAGGCCAGGACCCCAGGTCCCCACCCCCTCTCCCAGCCGGCACAGGACCATCCTGAGGGGCCATCACCACCCCAACTCTCCCTCCTGCTCCGGAGCAGCGATGTCCCCGCCCACCTCTCCGTGCTCTCCCTGCCTTCCCGCTGTGCCCCCCCCGCCCCCCGGCTCTCCCCACCCCTGCTCCTGTGGAGGAGACTGGCCTACACGTCCCGTGCCACCACAGCGCCCGGTGGCCTGGGTTAGTGGCCATCACGCAGCCGTGGGGCGGGGCCAGCACCCCGGGGAGCGTGTCCTAATTGCAGTTGCTGGGAAGAGCTTTCCTTTGTGTCCTTTTGGGGGAATTGCTGTGGCTTCTAGAACAGTCTTTCTCTGAAAGCTCTGCTGGCTGTCGAGGAGAAACGGGCTTGTTTGTTTATCACGGTCCTGCTGCACTGGTGACGTGGGGCACTCTCCACTCGGCACGGCTTCCGGGCAAGTGGGTGGGCACCCGGCCCCCGCCCTGCTGGCGGCGCCTCTGGCCAGGCCTGTCCTGACCCATCTTCCCCAGGGGTCTCGCCCTCCTTGCCTCCTTCAGAGCTCAGCTGCCCGAGGCTGGCCCGCTGGGCCGGGGGTGAGGGGGCCCTGCAGCCCGAGCTCCGAGTCGGGAGCGGGTCTGCAGAGCCTCCCCGTCCTCCCCACACCCCTCCACTCTGGCCTGAGCCCTGTGGCCTCCCGTGAACTCGCCTGGCCACGTGGGGGGCTCGTGGGCGCTAACTCCCCTCTCTCTCCCCACAGTGTGACAGCGAGAGTGACGGGGACGACAAGGTAAGCCCTGCCGGATCCCCCAGCTGGCTCGGCCCACAGGTGGCCCTGGAGACCTGGCAGAAAGGTCCTGGGTCTCCTGTGGGGGCAGGGGCACCTGGTCACACAGCTGGGACCTGGGCCGGCGAGCAAGCGAATGTCCCCCTGAGGAGCCGCAGGTGGTGAGGCGGGCGGGCTGGGACCCCTCGTGCCTGTGGGGCCTCCGGGGGGGCTGGGACGATGTGCCTGCGGGCGCTTTGCGGGAGGCGGACTGGGGGGCCCGCTGAGCAGGGCCTGCTGTTGGGGCAGGTTCTGTGAAACGGAGTGAGTGCTGTTGGGAGGTCTGGTATGTGGCTCTCGGCTCCGCGTACCCGTGTCCCAGCCGTGTCTGCAGGCTCTGTCCCAGCTGTGGGCGGGCGGGCGGTCGTCCCGGTGCTCAGTGGACAAGCCCCTGCAGGTGTGGAGAGGGCTGCACGGGCTGCGGAGGGTGCCGGGCCCGGGACAGCCATGGGGGGCAGCCGAGAGCGAGTGTTTTATCCCACGGCCTGGGAGGGGACGGAGGGCGTGTGGACAGGCGAGGTCTGAGATGCCCGGGACGGGCCTCCAAGGGGAGCCGGCCCCGAAGCCCTGAGAGGGGTCGTCGCTGTGGTCTGGCCCGCGGGGAAGGTGGCAGAGGTGGCCAGGGCCCTCCCCTCCACCACCCTGTGGGTCCCCACTGCCCGCAGCGCCTGGGTGCTGGGACGTGTCTTTGCGAGGAGCTGTCACCCCGTCTGTAATGAGTCCGATTGGGCACCTGGGGAGAGGGCTGAGCGGGAGCATCGCCGTCAGCACCTCCTTTAATTGAACCCGCTCTTCGGAAATGCTCCCTGAAGCCAAGGGCTGCTCTGAGGGCTCCTGAGGCTGCTGGCGGCTCTGTCCACGGGCCCCTCGGCCGGCACTACGGCTGCTGCCCACAGGCTCCGCCTGCCTAGCCCTGTCAGTGCTGGTCGTGGCCAGTTTCTCCCGGCACCCTGGGGTCCAGCCAGGACACATCCCTCACAGAACTCTGACTCCCAGCCCACCCTCCTGGCTTTGGGGTGCAGGGGCCAGCCACCCCCTCAGTCAGGAGGCCGTGCTGTAACAGAAACCCAATTCGACAGTGACAGCAGCTGTGGGCCTGCAGGCTGGCCTGCCCAGTCCATGGGCCTCAAGCTCCTGTCTGTCGCCGTGGCTCCCACCCTCAGTCTCGTCTGGGTCTGCGGAGGCAGCTGGTGCACCAGTTTCCTGCTCCGTTGATCATGAGGGCTGGCCCTCTGCACGGCGAGGCAGGGACGAGGGTGCAGGCGTCCCGTGGGCTGGAGCAGAGGGTGGGCCCAGGTGGGCCACGTGGCGTGAGTCACAGCATGAAGGTCAGGTCTTGTTCCAAGTGCATCCAGCGCCACCACCGGGAGGTGCCTGCCGCACGCACGGCCTCGCCGAGGGTCCTCAGGGCTTGGCCTCCCGCTGCAGGAGCACCGTGCGGCCCGTGGCCCAGCCCCTCAGCATCCTCCGTGGACACTGTTGGTCCCAGATGGGGGGTGGTGAGCAGCTGGGTGGCAAGAGAGCCGAGTTCCCGCCCTCCTTTCCCCGGCTTGGTCTCTGGCAGCGAGCAACCCCTCCAGGCCCATCAAGCAGGCCCCCCTCCTGCTCTCCCCACTGCAGCTGACCTGTGAGGACCCCCCGCCCCAGGCAGAGAGAAGGGCCTCTGCCCTCTGGGCACCCCAACTTCCTTTCTCGGGCACCGGCCAGGTGAGGCCGTTCACGGATCTGGGGCTGGGGGGCTGGTGCAGGCAGGAAGGCAAGTGACTCCAGGCATTTCCAGTACGTGACTGAGGGCGCGGGAGGGGAGGCCAGCATCGCCAGCAGCAGTGCCTGGCCTCAAGCAGCTGCTCGGCACCCACAGGGCACCTCCCGACCCTCACTGGGCCCTTGGGACTCATGCCCACAGAGTTGGACAGGCTGGCTTGTCCCGTTCCCTGACGCACAGAGGGCCAGAACCAGCGGTCAGAAGCACCGTGGCTGCTCGGGGAGGGGGGGCGGGGACAGGCCAGGAGAAGGGGCAGCTGGATGTGCGGGTCGGGTGGGCAAGAGAGCGGGGGGCTGCTCTGTGCCCTGGGTCTGTCTGCACAGACCCAGCAGGTGCTGGGCATGGGGACAGCAGGCAGGCGGGCAGCCCCCAGGGCCTCTGGATGGGCAACAGGAAGGCCTGGGCTCTGTGCTTCTGGCCAGTCCGCTTGTCCCAAACCTGCCAGGGTCTGAGGTTCCCCCTCAGCCAGCAGCAGCCCTGGAGGCTGGCATGCAGACAGAAGACAAACCTCTTTGCAGCCTCCCCTGGGAATGCCCGCCCGCCCCCCCCCCCCCCGATGCACCAGGCCCCGCCCGTGACCCCGCTGTCCAGTCAGTGCTGCAGACCTCCCACCCCCACCCCAGTCCTCTCGGCCGCTGTGGGCCTCCCACCCCCTCCTGTGGGGAGGCCCCTGTGCAGCCCAATGGCCGGCCCGCCACACGGGGGTTCGTGTCTGACTGCTTTTCTGTCGGAAGAACCTGGGGTGAACAACGGTGTGGGGCTCATTAGGTGGCCAGCTGGGCCTGGGCTGGCTGCCTGCCGTCTGCCCAAGTGGCCCGGCCAGGTGGCTGGCTGGCCAGCACTCCTTTTCCATCCCCTGCCTGTGGCCACAGCCCGCCCTCAAGCCATGTCTGTCTGTCCGGCCTCTGCCAGACGCCTTGCCAAGCCATGCTCCCAGCGCTCGGCCTCTGCCAGCCCCTGGGCTGCGGGAACGGGCTGGGCCCTCCGTGGACAGCAGTTAGGCCTGCCCCGCCAGCCTCCCGCAGCCAGACCCCTCCTCGGAGCCTGTTCCTTTGCTCACTGGGCCCTCAGGGTGCCTGTGCCTGGGACGGAGAGTATTCGGGCCCTGACCCGAGCCCCTGGCCTGGGATGAGCTGAGCAAGGTCCACCTCCTCAGGCAGGGGGTGTCCTCCCACGACAGGCGGGGGCAGCGGCTTCGCGGCCACAGCAGCTTAGAGGTGGGCACCCTCCATCCCAGTGACCGGCGTGGGTTTCTCCACACCCCCCGCAGGGTGGCCTGGCCCTGCCTGCTGCTCTGGAGTGGGGTGGGACCGGCTTCTGCCCGCCAGGGCCCGGGTGTCTGCCTGCTGGTGTCTCCCCCTTGCATCCCCGCCAGGGAGACGGTGAAACCCAGGCGCAGGGGGGCGGAGCTGGCATAGGACAGGTGTGGAGCGCTGTCATCCTTCCAGCCCCAGCCACTGACCTCGCTGCTCCCTGACTCAGTTTCCCCCTCGGTACACTGGGCGTAGGAGCGTCCATACTCGCCCTGAGCCGGGAGGCGTCGGCCACACAGTACTCGCCTTGCTGGGTGCCCTGAGCTGGTAGCGGCGATGGGGTGGCGACCGCGCGGGACGAGCAGCAGCCCGGCGGGCAGATCCGCGCCTCGGGGCTGGATTAGTCGGGCCTGCCCGCGCCCCGCCTCCGCCCCGCCCGCCGCGCTCATCGCCTCCGCCCGTGCCCACCAGCGGTGCGCCCTCCGCCGCGGGCCCCTCGCCGCGCCCGACGGGCCTGGGGCCCCGAGCATCGCAGAGCACCCCGAGCCCCAGCGGCGCGGCGGACCTGCGCCCCCGGCCTCGGCGCCGGCTAGGAGGGCGTGGGAGGGGCACCCCGACAGGCCGAGTTCGGGGTGGGGGGACCCGGGCTCCGCTGCCCGCATCCGTGCCTCCCGGCTCCTGCTCCGGCCGAAGGACTCGCTGCGATCGCCTGCGGAGCGCGCCGGCCCCCGGGCGCCCGCGGTGAGTTCGCGGCAGTGGCTTCGGGGAAGGACCCAGGACTCGGGGGGGCCGGGTCCAGAGAGCAGCAGATGCAGGAGGGGCCCCCCGTGCTGCGTCCCCGTCTCTCTCAGGAGCCGGGTGCAGTCGGGCTGGGGGCCCGGGCAGCCAGGCGCTGGGGGGCCCGGCGGCGGAGGCGGGGCCTGGCGTAGTGGGGGGGCGCGCCTTTGTCTGCGCCCCGGCGCAGGCTGGCCACCCGGTCCCGGGCCGCAGCCCTGCCCTGCCCTGCCCGAGGCGGAGTTCTTTGTCTGGGCGGGGCGGGGCGCGGCCAGCGAGCCCGTGCCGCGTGTTTCCTCCGAGGCTGCCCAGCCGGTCGGGTCCTCCAGACAAAGCGCGGTGGCCGCCAGGGATCTCGCCCAGGAAAGTCGGTGCTGCCCTGACCCTGCAGCCGGGGACCTCCCTCCCGCCTGCACATTGACCTGGAGTGACCCGCCCCAGCCGGCTCAGGCCGGGGCTGGGGAAGGACGTGGCTGCCGCTCCCGGTCGGGTCCTGTCTCAGTAGATAATCCCGGGAAGTGACTGTCCCAGGTCGGGTCCCTGCAGAATAGAAAGGGCCCAGGACCTGGGTGCAGGCGGCCTCTGTGCACACGCTGGGAGGGGCCACCACCTCCACATGGGCGTGGCTGGGCCCGCCAGGTGCCAAGCCTCTGGGGGGGCCCGCCTGTCCCTGCCCAGGGCCCCTGCAGACCCGGGGTCCCTCGGCTTCCCTGAGCAAACTTTAACTTCGGCCGCGGGACGTGGGGACCGCCGGAGCTGGGGGAGCAGCCTCGGCCAGGACCGCATCCCAGGGGCTGGAGGGTGCCCCTCCCCACCCCTGCCCTCACTCCCCTGGCTCTCCTGGCCCTGGGCACCACCTCCTGGCCCAGGGTCTGGTGTTCTGGGCTGGGTCCTTGAGCTGAACCAGAACTGGGGGGCGGAAGCCTGCGGCCTTGGATGCACTGACCCCAACCCCGACCTGGGCTTTCTGAGGGACTGGTCTGCAGTGCCCTCTGACCTGGCTGCTGGCCAGTGATGCTCTCACACCACACCCACTCTCACACCAGCTCCCCTCCCCCGCACCCCCTCCCCCAGCTCCCACAGACCTGGCCACTGTCTTGGGGTCGGGAGCAGGGCTTCAGCCCCTCCCTCCCTCCAGCACCTCCCACCCAGGGCCCAGCCCAGGAAGGTGACAGCTACCAGCTGGCCCGAGCTCATCAGTTCATTGCCATCAGCACCAGAGATGGGGAGCCCGTGGCAGTGTCTCAGGCCGGGGACCCTGAAGACAGGGAAGAGGCCGCCACGCGCTTGCCCGAGGGAAGGGGCCTGGGACTGGGAGGGCAGGCGGGCATGCCCTGCCCCAGGGCTGACACCCCACCCACCTCCCCTGCAGACCCCAGCTCAGGTAGCCCCCCACCCCCATGGGCACTCAGCAGGGCTCTAACCTACCAGCTGCTACTCACCATGTGGAAGGTGCCGGAAAAGACAAACAAACGGGAAGAGGTCACAGCAGTGGGCCCGTGCAGGATGGACTGAGCCTGTGTCCTGTGGGGGGGTGAGAGTCACAGGTGGGCTCGGACCCTCCACTGCCCCCCTCAGTCGGGTAGAGGGCTGGGGCCTGTGCTGTCCCCTCCCTGGCGGACACCCTCCCACCTTTGTGCCAACCGGGGTCGTGCCCTCCTGTCGTCAGCGCGTGTTCAGGACTGCATTTGCTGACTTTCTTCCTGGTCCAGTTTTGGGGATGCCCTCGTGGGGTGCACCTTTGGCACGTCACTCAGCCCACCCACAGCAGCCCCGGGCTGCCTCGTGCACCCGAAAGCCCAGGGTGGGAGCGTCTGCAGACCCAGCAGAGGGAGGGCGACGAGAACGTGGGCACTGGTCACGGTGAGGGCTGCTCGGCACTGGACCCCGTCAGCTGTACGCCTTCGGCGGTAACCGTATGGCGCTCACCTCTCCAGGAAGGTGTTCGAAAACAAGCAGCCGGGGATACAGGTCTACGGGGGCTCCTGCCAGACATCGAGGGCCGCGTCCCGACCCCGACTGCCCTCCGTGGCTGCCTCCCAGGAGGAGGTGGCGAGGGCGGGACGTTCCTCTTTGCCCAACCCAGTCGTCCACGCCGCCCTGGGCACTGCGCCCAGCACTGTGCCATGGTCCCCAGGCCTGTGGCATGCCGGTGCAGGAGGGCTGAGGCATGGCGGGCCGTGTCCTGCAGTCCTGGCTGCCGCTGAGCACGGCCGCGTGTCCTGTGTGGCCCTGTGCTGGCAGCCGGGCCTGGGCTTGGCCACCCTCCCACGTGGGGGCTGTGGGCGCCAGGGCAGAGCTCGGGGCCTCTACCCTCTCCTCTGACCCTCCTCTCTCTTCCAGGCATCTGTGGGCTCTGAGAAGCTCTTTGCCCCGGCAGCCGAGAAAGGTAAGGGCACCCCGTGGCCTGGCCCAGCCTCTGGGGAGGGACCGGATGCTCCGGGGTCAGCAGGGGCCTGCTGGGCCCCGTGGGGAGTGAGGCTGTGTCCCCCAGAGAAAGTCGCGAGGAAAGACGGGGAAGCAGGGAACGTGGTCTCCGTCAGAGCCAGGTGGCCCTGCCCTGGGCACCGGCCAGCTGCCGGCGTTCCCCGTGGGCTGGTCGCCGGATGCCACGGACTCCCCCTCGGCTCACCTGCCCCGAGCCCGCGGCCCTGCGTGGACAGGCAGGTGCAGTGTCCTGTCAGGCCTGGCTGGGCGCAGCACAGAAAAGAGCCCCTTTGCCGGGAGGCCCATCCGATGGGAGCAGGTCTGTGGGACCTGCAGCAGCAGCCGCGGCAACGGGTCCCTGGCTGGTCACTTGAACCCAGAGCCAGGAATTACGGAGTTGCGGGGCGGCTGTAAAATGGGGCCACAGCATCCCGAGCTGGGGTTGCTGCAGGACCTCTCGGGCCTGTGCCCGCCCCTCCGCTGGCCCCGGAAGTGGGCGTTGGGGGCTGGGCGCCGGCCGTGACCTCGCAGGCTGTGGGCCGCATTAAATGTGGGGCTCACAGGCTCATTCCGGGGGCCTCTCTCCACAGGCCCCACGCTAGGCGAGACGTCGGAGGCCAAGGCCGGGCTGGCACCCAAGATCTCGGGCCTGGAGCGCAGCCGCGAGCTGAGCACCGAGCTGCCCTTCCTGCCCTCCGTGCGCAGCCCCGTGCCCTCCTCTGGCCCAGTGCCCGGCGCCCCTGCCAGCCCGCTGATCAAGAAGGAAGCCCTCGCCCTGCCCCGCCTCACCCCGCAGCCGCCGCCTGCGCCCCCGCAGCCCCGGGCTCCGCTCCCGACACACGTGCCTCTCCCCCTGGGCGCTTTCCACGGCCACTGCCACAGCCACGGCCACGGCCACGGCCAGGCTGCGCACAACAGCCTGCTGGGCCTCAGGTAGGCCCTGGCCTGGCCCGTGTGGGCGGGGCGCAGACCAGGGGTGGGCCAGGCAGGTCGGGGGCGGGGCCTGGGCACAGACCCGGGGACAGGCTGGCAGGTAGGGGCGCCCTCAATCGCTGACACTGAGCCCCCCATCCCTACAGCAGGAGCAGCAGCGTCAGCAGCAGCGCCAGCCTGGGGCTCGCGAAGCACGCGTCCCTGTCGCCGCTCGGGCCGGGCGCGCACCTGTCTACCTCACACCTGGCGCTCCGCTCCCAGGCCCAGCACCAGCACCACGCGGCCATGTTCGCCGCCCCCGCGACACTGCCCCCGCCCCCGGCGCTGCCGGCCAACAGCCTGGTCCTCCCGGGACACCCCGCCGGTAGGTCCGGGTCACCGCCCCCTCCCTGTGAGGCTCACTCCTGGGCAGGTGGCCGGACAGGCTGGGGGAGGGGTGCAGCCCCCAAGGCACAGCCTCTCCCTGCGCCAGGCCCAGTGCTGCCTGACCAGAGCCCCCAGCGCCCGTGGCCCAGAGGGTGCCTTCCCCAGGGTCCCACTGCCAGGCCTCTGTGCGCACAGGTGGGCTGCGTGCAGACACGGCCTGCTCCACCCGGAGCCCTTGCCGGGCTGGCCAGGCGGCGGGGGCGGGGGCTGGAGCTGCCCAGAGCCTGCTGGCCCTTCCTGCTCCATCCCTATTGGGGCGAGGTCCCCCGGTGCAGCCGAGGGGTCTGAGATGAACAGGGGCCCCCTCCCTGCTTGCTTCTGGCAGGTGCCCCTTGGGGTCGGGTTTAGGTCACTCCTGTTTCTCCACGGGTCTCCTGTCCGGTCTTTGTAAACATCGGAGCCGGCAGGCCGGCTGGGACAGCTCAGTGCCGGGAGGGAGGACAGGGTCAGGGTCAGGATCAGGGTCAGGGTCAGGGTGGCCCAGCCCGGCAGGTGCCCGCGGCCGTGGTCCAGGCTCACGGTCTTCTCTCTTGCCTTTAGATGCCAGCCTGTTGATCTCATTCAGCCCGCCAATCATGTATTGCCAGCCTCATGCGGGGATTCTGATTGGTACTTGGTCACAGGCCCCTCTCTTACCTCCACCCTGGGGCCCGCACCTAGCGAGCGGCCACCACGGCTTGGCCTGCCGAACCCGGGAGTGCCAGGTGACTATCCGCCTCGCCCCGCCCGAGCCCGCGGCCGACGCGCCTCTGTCTCTCTCTCTTTTTCTCTTGTAGATCGCGAGCTGCTCAGGCAAGAGCTGAACGCGCGTTTTCTGGTCCAGAGCGCTGAGCGGCCCGGCGCCCCCCTGGGCCCGGCGGCTCTGCTGCGGGCGGAGTTCCACCAGCACCAACACACACACCAACACACACACCAGCACCAACACACACTCGCCCCCTTCCCCGCGGGGCTGCCCCCGACGCCGGCCCTGCCGCCCGCCGCACCCCCGCCGGTGCGTAGGCCCAGCTGGCGGGACACGGCAGGCACACTCTAACCTGCACGCAGCTGACACCGCCCTCTGCCCGGCTGGCCTCCGTCCCCTCCCGGTCTCGCTCTAGTCCCCCGTCCTGGGCTTGGGCAGGCACATCACGTTCACACACGGGGACGTGGTCTCGGGGCCGCTGTCCGCACACGGGCCCTGGACGTCTCAGTGTGCGACCGGACAGCAGGTCTGCGGCCCTGACGGGACTGAGTGGCCACAGGAACCCGGCCACAGGGCCTGGCCTCATGATCCAGCTGCTCTGTCGGGGGAGGCCACGAGGCCACCCCGCCACCCCACCCCACACCCCCCGGGCTCTGCCCCAGCTGGGCCACCCCACCGGGGCTCTATGCCCCCACCTGCAGCGCCTCCTCCCGTCTCGGCTGCCAAAGCAGAAGGCCTGGTGGGCGCGTGTGCTTCGGGGAGCCCTGGTCAGCTGGCTGCAGCCCAGCCCAGGAGGCTGGATGG
Source organism: Plecotus auritus (assembly GCF_963455305.1). Classification (NCBI taxonomy): domain Eukaryota; kingdom Metazoa; phylum Chordata; class Mammalia; order Chiroptera; family Vespertilionidae; genus Plecotus; species Plecotus auritus. The sequence continues at coordinate 31,799,460 of NC_137779.1, forward strand.
CCACCCAGGCCACCTCAGGGCCGCTGGGTGGGGGTACGGGCCCCTGGAGGGCCTCGGTGTGCAGGGCCAGCCTCACCCTTCACTCTCTTCCCCTCTAGTTTGACAAGTACACGCCAACGCTGGACAGCCCCTACCTGCGACATTCCAACGTGAGTGGCCCTGCTTCTGGCCCCGTGTGGCCGCGGGGTGGGGGCGATGGTGCTTCTAAACAGGTCTTGTCGGAGTCCTAATGCAGGAGGGGGCCTGAGGGCTGGGCGTGTCCCCCAGGACCCGAGTGCTCAGCTGGAGCCTGGACGCCCCCCTTCCTCTCTTGCAGTTTTTCCCGTCCTTCCCGCCCTCCATCCCGGGACTGCCCTCCCTGCTCCCACACCCAGGTCCCTTTGGATCCCTGCAGGGCGCTTTTCAGCCCAAGGTACCGGCTGTTCCTGGGGGGCTGCCTGGGGCTGGTGGGGGGAGGCCCGGGGGTGTCCCCAGGGGTAGGGGTGGCAGCGTGCGGAGAGCACCGGACACACACACCTCCCCGGGGGACTCAGCCTCGAGGCCAAACCCCGAACCCTCAGTGGGGCCCAGTCGGCAGCAGCTTAACAGCGGTGCTCAGGGCTGGGGGAGCAGTGCAGGGCGTGGTCAGGGGGGCAGGTGACTCCACCCGCAGCCCTGGCCCCGGCACCTCACTATCAAGAGCCTTTTCCTCCCCCTGAGCCCAGGATGCAGGGGGGGAAGCCAGGTCCCCCGGGGGCGGCGCGCAGGGCGACTCAGGAATGGGTGCTGTCGGGCCTGGGGCTCCACAGCCTCCCATCCTGTCCTCTCCCCTCAGACTTCAAACCCCATCGAGGTAACGGGCCGGACCAGCGCTGTCCACACCCTGCTGCCGAAGGGCCCCGGGGTAGGTGGCAGCTGGCCCGGCGGCCCCTCCCTCCCTGGGAGCGTCCCCACCCTCCCCCGGGGCTGGGCCGAGGCAGAACCCGCACCTAACGCTTGCTCTTCTGCCGGCCACAGGTGTCCGAGCCGTACCGGACAGCGGTCAGGGTGAGCGTGGGCAGGTCTCCTGGGGGCGGGGAGGGCCCACGGCCGGGGAGGACTCTGGGTACCTGTTGGCAGGCCCTGGGTGCCCTGTGACACCGGGACCCAGGGGTGCTGGGGGGCGAGGAGGCCCCGCTGAGCGCTCGCCGCCTCCGCAGAAGCCGGGGAAGTGGTGCGCGGTGCACGTGCAGATCGCCTGGCAGACCTACCACCACCAGCAGAGGCTGAAGGTGAGCCCCGCCCTGCCGGCCCCCAGGGGTTGCCCCCTCCTCGCCTGGCGCTGGGCTGGGCTGGGCTGGCAGAGCTGGGAGGAGACAGGACCGTGTGGGTGGGGCCACCATGTCACCCAGGTGACCCAGGCCTGGGGGGTGGGAGGAGCGGACCCTGTGGGTGGGGTGGACACGCACCTGTGCCGGTCCCACGATGTCCCGTCCTCCCCGCAGCCTTGGACCCTGTGCCCCACCCCCGCCCTGGCGGGCACCTGAGCTGCAGCCACGAGCAGGAGACGAGACTGAAATGCAGGGGGCGCTCCTGTGAGGGCCCAGCTCAGGCGCAGCTCCCTGCCCTGGGGGCTCCGAGCAAGGTTCCCTGAGAGGGGGGTGAGGCAGCACGCTGGACACCTCTGTCCCCCGCAGATGCAGCTGGACCCCCACAAGCTGGAGGTGGGCACCAAGCTGGACATGCTCAGCAGGCCCCCCGCCCCGGGCCTGCTCCCCGGAGTCCACTACCCGCACGACCGGGCCCAGTCCCTCTTCTCCAGCTCAGGTAAGGCCGCCTGGGGCTGGGGCTGGGGCTGCGGCTGGGGTGGGGGGACACCTGTTACTCCTCCCGCCATCGCGCCCCAGAGGGACCTGCACTCCTCCCCCCCGCCCCCCCACCAGGGCTTGTCTCTGACGCCCTCCCCAGCCAGCCTCCCTCCCAGGGAGGGTTTTGGCTTCTCGCTGGAGGTAGAAACTGCCCCGGACTCCGTGTCCCCCCGCTGGCAGCCACACCACTCACATTGTGTCGGGGTCCCCGGGTGCACCCCAGATGCAAGGCCTCCCTAGCGGGACTAGGACCCAGCGTACACACCACGCGCTGAGACGTCACCGGGGAGCGACAGCCACGTAGCCCAGGGAAGACCTGGGGGTGGGCCGGCTGAGGGGCGGCGGCGTGAGCCTGTCCTCCCAGCACCAAACGCACCCGCTCCGGGGCCCAGCGCCCAGGCTCCTGTGTGCACAGACCACCTGCAGGCTCGAGGGGGTCAGCTCAGGCACAGGGTTTGCACAGCAGCCCTCCTCTGAGAGAAAGGCGAGGCCTCCGGCCCCCGAGCCGCCCACGGGCCTGGGTGTGAGCACAGGCCTCGGCACAGCTCCTCCTTCCCAGCTGCCTGGGTGGCACCTCCAAGGTCCCTCCCTTCCCCGTTCTCTCCCCTCACGGCCCCACTGTCCCCTTGCACGTGGGGGTCTGGGAGGCCAGCCCGGTCACCTGGCTGGGGCTGGGGTGCAGGGTCGCCAGGTCGGCCACTTTGCAACACTCTGCTGGCCTCCGGACCCAGCTGAGCAGCGGCCTCCCGGGGTCTGATCCTGCAGACCAGGGCGCCCCGGTCCGTGGTGGCCACAGCCCTGTTTGCGGGCACCCCCAGGCCATGCTCCGTGGGGCCCAGGCCGTGGCCTCTGCGGCTTGGAGCCTCAGCTGCCTGTCCCCAGCGGGTCCCGCTCTTCAGCCCAGGCCGGGCCCTCCGGGTGCCCACTCCGCTTGTCGGGCATTGCCCTGGGCCGGGGTCAGGCGTGCTGTCTCGTCCTGAGTCCACCGTGGCCCTTTCCCCGCTGCCTCCTTCCCCCACTGCCTCCCTACCCCCCTTCCCAGCCGCACCCCCACCTGACACCGTTCCCATCAGCACTGTTCTCGCTTCTGGGTTGGTTTCTTGGGCTTGTGAGTCACTGAGATGCGCGTTGAACTGTAGCCGAGGGCCGTGGGGACGGGACCCCGCTGTGTCGGGTGGAGTTGCCTGCAGGAAACCTGAGCGTCCATGGTTAGGGGCCCAAAGATGGAGCTGGGGGACCCCCATCACCGTCTTCACAGAAACGCCCTGGAGTGAAGGGCGTGCACCCCGCCTGGCCGTCTCGAGGTTCAGTTCAGGGGCGGCCTTTTGCAGCCGTAACTCAGGCCACGTCCACGGGCCCAAGACCAAAACCCGCCGGTGACCAGGGTCGTCCGTTCGCTTCTGTCAGGGTCTCGATCACGGGCGCTGGGAGCCGCCCACGAAGGCCCGGCCTCTGTCCCGGGGTGCACCCCTCCTGCGCCCCTGGGGTGCTGCCTGGCCCCCTGCGAGGGGGTGGGGGTTCCTAGAGAAACACAGAGCCCCTGGAGCGAGCCGACAGGTGCTGCCAGCTCCACCCTGCCCCCAGGTGCTGCCCATCCCGCCGCCAGCCATTTCGGCCCCTCGGCCCATCCCGGCAGCTTCCTGCCCACAGGTCACCTGGCAGGTAGGTGCCCCGAGGTCCGTGTGATGGGGGTGGCCTCGGAAAACCTGGGCCCCTCCGGCTGCACAGCCGGCACCTGCCGGGTCCCGGGGCCACGGGGAGGGCGTCTGGCCGGAGCCACACAGGCCCTGAGCCCCGCCCGCTGCCCCGCAGACCCTTTCGGCAGGACAAGCACCTTCGGGGGCCTGGGCAGCCTGGGCAGCGCCGCCTTCGGAGGCCTGGGCAGCCACGCACTGAGTGAGTGACCTGCCCACACGCTGTCCTCCCCCCCACACCCCCGTGGGCTTCCCCACGTGGCCTGGGCTGCACCCACACGCGTGTCCTTCTCCCCCTCTCTGTGGGCTTCCCCACGTGGTCTGGGCTGCACCCACTTGCTGTCCTCAATGCCCTGGGGACTCACCTGGGGTCCGGGAGGTGTGTCTTCTCCCGCAGCCCTATGTGGGGGGGGCAGTCCCCTGGCCTCATGTCCGGCCGCCCGACCCCCCAGCTGCAGGCAGCAGCCTCTTTGCCCCCAAGGAGGGCTCCGCACTGCACGGCCTGCCCAGCCCCCAGGAGGCCTGGAGCCGGCTGCACCGGGCGCCCCCGTCCTTCCCCACGCCGCCCCCCTGGCCCAAGCCTGTGGACACCGAGCGGGTCTCAGCCCTGACCAACCACGACCCAGAGCCTGACAAGGGCCGGGAGGCTCGGGAGCGGTGAGTGGGCCCTGGAGACGGCTCATCCCGGGGCTGAAGCTGGACCCTCAGAGCGGGGGAGGCCAGGGGAGGACCCCGCCTGGGATCTGGCAGGAGCCGTGGGGGGTCTGTCCTGAGGAGCGGGCAGGAGGGAGGGGGCCTCTGGGGCAGCCGGGGGTGGTGGGCTGGCCGCGGGTACGGAGAGAAGGGCTCCCGCAGGCCCCTCCGCCCAGGCCCCGCCCCACTTTCCCCAGAACCTGTATCCGGGCGTTTCACTACCAGCTCGTGGGCGCGGCAGGCCCTGCGCCGAGGCGGGGTGGTGGCAGGCAGCTTGCTTTGGGGAGAAGCCTGTCCGCCCTGCAACTGCGGGGTGTCTGTCACTCCAGGGACCTCCTGCTCCGGGGCCCGGCCGATCCGCGAGTGAAGGCGAGCCGCTCCCCCGCCCGGGAGGCCCCGGCGGCCGCGCGCCCGCAGTCCCCCTGCGGCAAGGTGGCCCCCAGCGACCGCCTGCGCCCGGCGGGCCTCCTGGGCACCGGGAAGCCGCCCGAGGGCGACGTGAAGGTGAAGGAGGAGCGCGGGGAGGACGGCGACGCCCCCGAGCCCCCGGGCCTGCACCACGTGCGTCTGGGCTTGGCGTGGGAGCCGCCGCGTGACACCTACCGCGGCCTGGAGCTGCCCCGCCGCGCCCCGCCCGCCGTCCCCGCCCCGGGCCCCGCCGCCCTCGAGCTCCCCGAGCGCCTCTACCGCGACCGAGAGCCCCACGACTACAGCCCCGAGCGCCTGCGGGCTGCGCACCTGGGCGCCGCCCCGCACCTGCCCGCCCCCGCGCACCTGGGCGCCGCCCCGCACCTGCCCGCCCCCGCGCACCTGGGCGCCCTGCACTACCCCCGCCTCGGGCCCGCGCTGCACAACGGACTCCTGGCGCGGACCCCGCCGGCCACCGCTGCCCTCGGCGCGCCGCCCCCGCTAGTGGCCGCGGGCGGGGCCCCCACGTCCCCCGGGCCCCCCAGGAGCAGGACTACGCCTCTCGGGGCTCCCGAGGCGCCCGACTTCTCTCCGTCGCGAAACCCACCGGAGGTGGAGGCGCGGTAGCTGCGGAACCGCCTGGTGCGGCCCCGCCCCGCCCCGCCCACCGCCCCGCCACCTGCCGCTCCGGGAACTAAGCACAGGCCCTCGGCCCGGCGGCGCCCCTGCCCCCGCGGCCTGGGGTTCGGGGTGCCCCACTCAGCTTTTGGGGGGCGATCTCCTGTTTTCTGAGCCCAGATCAGGCTCTTGGAAGAAAATTCAAGTTTGTACATTTTTTTCCCACAGGTGAGAAGCGTTTATAATAGATTTGTATTTTTTTCAATTTTGTGCTCTTTAGACATTTAAAAGGAAAAAAAAGTTTTGCTTTTTAACTTTTAGTTCCGATTTGCGGTTTAACAGCCTCAGATCCTTTCCCAGAGCCCCGGGGTTTGTGGGTTTTGGTGTTTTGTTTTGTTTTTTTCGTCTTATTTATGGAGAAAAAACGGTCATTTTGTCCAACACACTGTGAGGCCCCCACTCAGGCTGAGCCCTGGCCCTCCCTCGGCGCTTGGAACCGAAGTTACAGATATTATATTAAAAGGATAATTAATGTGCACACCTGGTTTTTTGCCTTATTATGCAGAAGTGTAAGAAGATTCCTTTTTTCAGTTTGTAAAAAAGAACAAATGGAACAAATGTAAATAGTCTATTAATATATGTGACGTCATTAAATTCTGAGTCAAAGCACACTTTGTACAACGTCCCTACAGAGCGCTGTGTCATTCACTGGGTCACGCAGCCGCGCCTGTGGGCACGGTGACCCTTCAGCTATGCCAGTGCCGCGGGCGGGCGGGCGGGGGGCTGTGGGGAGAGGGAGCAGCGCCCCTGCTCCGGGCACCTCTGGGGACCCTCAGAAACCCCCTGACAAACAGGGTTCTAGAAGCGAAGACGACATTGATCACAAAAAATCGACTCCTGTTTCCTCCGACGGCATCAGCCAACGCCTGTCCAGCGTTTCCCTCCACCCGGCCAGCACCTCGCGTGGGCGGTTCTTCTGGTCTCGGTGTTACCTGCGTAGCCGCACGGACATCACCTGGGGGCACCTGAGGTCTCGGTGACCCGCCAAGGCCCACATCGCCACCTGGTGGCCGACCGTGGGGTTGCGCCGGGCCGAGCGGGTATCTTCATGCTTCCTTTGCAGGTGAGGGGCTCACGCGTTGCCTCCAGTGAGCACCCGGACCAGGGCTGGAACTCACAGCCTTTTTGTGTGGGACCTTGATTTCCTGTTTCCTGTACCGTCAGCCGTGTTTACAGTCTTTTCAGTTTGAGATAACTGACTTATTTTTAAATATACCTTTATTGATTATATAAAGGGAGAGAGAGAGAAACATCCATGATGAGAGAGAGTCGTGGATCGGCTGCCTCCTGCACACCCCCCAGTGGGGATCGAGCCCCCAACCTGGGCCTGTGCCCTGACCGGGAATTGAACTGTGACCTCCTGGTTCCTAGGTTGATGCTCAACCACTGAGCCACACTGGCCTGGATTCGACTGATTATTTTTACTTGCAAAGACAAAAGACACAAGTGTCTCTATTATGGAACGCCCGAGGTGGGGGGGGTGTGTGTATGTGGGACGTGTGGCCTTTCTCTGCCAGGTCACGGCTGGTCTGGTTCACACAACTTCGACTGCTGCAGGGGTCCTCAGACTTTTTAAACAGGGGGCCAGGTCACTGTCCCTCAGACCGTGGGAGGGCCGGACTATAGTTTAAAAAAAAAACTATGAACAAATTCCTATGCGCACTGCGGGCCCGGGACGCGTCGGCTGCTAAGCAGGACAGGCAGCGGCACCCGGCGGGCCGGATCCATGTCCTCGGCGGGCCGCCTGTGGCCCGCGGGCCGTCGTTTTAGGACCCCTGGTTAGGGGGTCACTGTTGCACCAGATCCGAGCAGACCCTGCTTTGTCATCGTCCCCACATTTTCTACGGATCTTTTTTGCCTTTATTGTCTGAAGAAAAGAGACGTGACGACACCCACTTGGGCTCCATCAGTGGTTTATTGGTGACGGCGCTGAGCGGCAGGCCCCGGAGGAGCAGCGCGGCCGGGAGCTCCTGCTGAGGGGCCGTCGGCGAGTCCTGCCGCTGCACACGGGTCCTGTCGGAGTCACTGAGGACACAGCAACAGTCAGACCACGCCCAGCCAGAGGCCTGAGAACACTGACCCCCCTGTGCTGAGGGACTCAGCTCGCCTGGGACAAGGACTCGGTGGGGACCATATGGCTCATTCGGCCACGATTTGGCACATTTCTGTGAACACGTGGGGCCTGGGTGCTGGTGATGCCACATCGGGATGTGGGTGCCGAACACGGGGAGTCAGACACCCCTTCATAATCAGACAGACAGATGTGTGGGTTCTACCAGCGGCACATATCCCATCAGGGCTGTGTTGTCCCCACAACCCATCTCCGGCCCCCGTGCCCCCGTCTGCATCCTCCCTCACCTCCGTCTGCCCCCTCCCCCCACTGAGGTTCAGCCAGTGGAAGGCTCCTGGGGAGGGTCCTCTCTCAGCCTCCGGCCCGGGGTGGTGGCAGGCCCTGTCCGCTGTCCCCAGGTCTCCCGGTCCCACGGTCCCGTCCTTCACCAGACGCCTCAGCACTGTTCCCACTGAGCCCGGGATGGACCTGGAACCTTCTTCTGCCCAGGGCCTCCATCCTTCCAATGCCCCGTCCAGCCTCCACCCACCCTGGCTGCCCCATGCCCCGCCCACCCCACTGGCTGCCTCACGCCCCGCCCACACCCCTGGCTGCCCCACGCCCCGCCCACCCCACTGGCTGCCCCACGTCCCGCCCACACCCCTGGCTGCCCCACGCCCCGCCCACCCACTGGCTGCCCCACGCCCCACGCCCCGCCCACTCCCCTGGCTGCCCCACGCCCCGCCCACCCCCTGGCTGCCCCACGCCCCGCCCACCCCACTGGCTGCCCCACGCCCCGCCCACCCCCCTGGCTGCCCCACGCCCCGCCCACCCCACTGGCTGCCTCACGCCCCGCCCACCCCCCTGGCTGCCCCACGCCCCGCCCACCCCACTGGCTGCCCCACGCCCCGCCCACCCCACTGGCTGCCCCATGCCCCGCCCACCCCACTGGCTGCCCCACACCCCGCCCACCCCACTGGCTGCCCCACGCCCCGCCCACCCCCACCCCCACCCCCCTGGCGCTCACCGGGGGCAGGCAGTGCGCCAGGAGCCCGCTGCGGGGCACGCAGCGCGGGGAGCTGGCCTCGGTGAGGCGGATGCAGCACAGGCTGCGGCACTCCTTGTGGTCCACGCAGTGGTCCTGGTTGGGCTGCGAGACAGAGGCCCCTGGACCGCTGGCCGCTGAGAAAGCGGCCGGTGAGCCCTGCGCCCGCCCCCGCCCGGCCTCACCTTGCGCCACTGCAGGCACTGGAGGAAGATGTTGCGGGCCGTGCAGAACTTGAAGGGGCTGTAGTTGTTGGTGATGCAGCAGTTGCTCTTGCACTCGTGCATTTCGGTGCACGCGTAGCCGTTGGGCTGCAGGGCGAACGGGCCAGGCCTTCCTGCCACCGGGACCTCCCAAGAGGGGGTGCCTCCGGGGGGGCCCCCACCGCCCACCGGGACCTCCCAAGTGGCGGTACCTCGGGGGGGGGGGCCCCCCACCGCCCGAGACCTCGCACCTTCCGCCAGGACAGGCACTGCAGGAGGATGGTCTGGGATGTGCAGAACTTCTGGGGGTTCAGGCTGTTGGTGACGCAGCACTCGCTCTGGCATTCCAGGTTGTCTGCACAGGGCTCCCCGATCCCCTGCAAGGTCGGGCCCGGGACCTGCTCGAGGGCATTGCAGACCCCGAAAGAGCCCCCCCCCGCCCCCTGTTCTCCGCTTCCCTTGGTCCCGCCCGGGTCCCACCGGCCTTCAGACTTATCGAACCTGACGAGGTTTCTGGAACATTCACAGAGCAGGGAGGGTGGCTGGCCTGGGGGCCGTGGAAAGGGGGAGAAGGAGGGGACCTTTGTCTGTGTCTGTCCTGAGCCACGTGGGGGGACAGGAAAGCTAGTGAGGGGCCGAACCGCAGGGCGGGAGAAGTGCTACAGAGGCCTCCCTCGGGGGTGGCTCAGTGGTTGAGCCTCGACCTAGGAACCAGGAGGTCAGGGTTCGATTCCCGGTCAGGGCACAGGCCCGGGTCGTGGGCTCCATCCCCGGTGGGGGGCATGCAGCGGGCAGCTGGTCTGTGACTCACTCTCATCATTGATGCTTCTCTCTCTCTCCCTCTTGCTTCCTTTCTCTAAAAATCAATAAAAATACTTTTTAAAGAAGATCTGCTGGCTAAGCGTTAAAGCTGGGACTGCGGCTCCCAGATGAGACCAGCAGCCAGCTTTGGGGTGAGAAGCAGGACCGAGGAGGAACTGACCTTCCAGAGGGTCACGGGGTCGTGGGGCATCGGGGGAGCAGGCACAGGGCACTCAGGGTCGCGCACCCTCTGGAAAAGGGCCAGGGATCCCCGAGACCCCGAGAGCAGGCCAAGTGTGCAGGGACTCGGGCATGGAGCCTACCTTATGGGACAGAACCAGGATCTCATTCTCCATCGTCACCAAGGACACAGGCCGCGCCCAGAGCAGCAGCAGCAGCAGCAGCAGCAGCAGGCACCCGGCGAGCGCCATCGGCGGCAGCCTGTCAATGTCCAGTCTGAGGAGCGTCCCCCACGCCCAGGGCTTCCTGCCCAGGCACCCACTTCCGCCCCCTCCTCCTCCCCACCATGGTTCTCTTGCAAAATGGATATGGCTTTTTTTTTTAAATATATTTTATTGATTTTTTACAGAGAGGAAGGGAGAGGGATAGAGAGTTAGAAACATCGATGAGAGAGAAACATCGATCAGCTGCCTCCTGCACACTCCCCACTGGGGATGTGCCCGCAACCAAGGTACATGCCCCTGACCAGAATCGAACCTGGGACCCTTCAGTCCGCAGGCCGATGCTCTATCCACCGAGCCAAACCGGCTAGGGCTGGATGTGGCTTTTTAAAAAATTAATACACATTGCCCTAACTGGTTTGGCTCAGTGGATAGAGCGTTGGCTTGCGGACTGAAGGGTCCTGGGTTCGATTCCGGTCAAGGGCATGTACCTTGGTTGCGGGCACATCCCCAGTGGGGAGTGTGCAGGAGGCAGCTGATGGATGTTTCTCTCTCATCGATGTTTCTAACTCTCTATCCCTCTCTCTTCCTCTCTGTAAAAAATCAATAAAATATATTTTAAAAAAAATTAATACACATTATTTTTCTAGAGCAGCTTTAGGTTTACAGAAAAATGGTGCACCAAGTCCAGAGAGGTGCCATCGACCCTTCTGCTGACCTTCTGCCTCAGTTTCCCTTGCTACTAACATCTTTACGTTGGTACGGTCTGCTTGTTACAACCGATCGACTGGTATCGATCCATTGTTATCACCCCAAGCCCATAGTGGACCTTGGGGTCCCTCTGTGGGTTTGGACAAACATAGGATGTGCTCATCATTTCAGTGTCACACAGACGAGCCTTTCTTCTGTCCCCACCGCTCCGCCTGGAGTTGGAATCACAGGACGTGGCCTTTTCGGAGGGCCCCTGTCACTGAGCCATACTGTGCGCGGAGGGTCCCTCCGTTGTTGCAAATTTCTTTTTATTGCCAAATGGAAATGGGCTTTTAACCGCCCTTTCCCCGGGGACCAGCGGGCCCTTGGTTAGTTTAAACAAGAGCATGTTGCCAAAACCGGTTTGGCTCAGCGGATAGAGCGTCGGCCTGCAGACTGAAGGGTCCCGGGTTCGATTCCGGTCAAGGGCATGTACCTTGGTTGCAGGCACATCCCCAGTGGGAGGTGTGCAGGAGGCAGCTGATCGATGTTTCTCTCTCATCGATGTTTCTAGCTCTCTATCTCCCTCCCTTCCTCTCTGTAAAAATATCAATAAAATATATTTTAAAAAATAAATAAATAAACAAGAGCATGTTGTCCGGCCTGTGTGGCTCCGTGGTTGACCGTTGACCTGGGAACCAGGAGGTCAGGGTTTGATTCCAGGTCAAGGGCACAGGCCCAGGTTGTGGGCTCGATCCCCAGTGTGGGGCGTGCAGGAGGCAGCCGATCCATGCTTCTCTCTCATCGTGGATGTTTCTCTCTCTCTCCTTTCTTCTCTGAAGTCAGTAAAGACCTATATTTCTTGAAAAGTGGTGAAGATGGTAAATGTTGACACAATAAAAAAGAAGCCACCAGTACCTCCCCCCGGGCCCCGGAGGTGAGTGGCGTCTGAGCTTGAGGAGCAACCCAAGCCCCTGGCTGTTCCGACGTGGGCAGTACAGATCTCTGAACCACAGCGACCACGTTTTTGTTTTTGTTTGTTTGTTCTTCCTTTTTTGTTTGTTTGTTAATCCTCACAGGAAGATTTTTTTCCCCATTGATTAAAAAAACTTTTTTTTTTTTTCATTTGAGAGAGAGAGGAAGGGAGAGGAATAGAGAGAAACATGAGTGAGAGAGAATCACGGATCGGCTGCCTCCTGCACGCCCCCCACTGGGGATCGAGCCCACAACCCGGGCCTGTGCCCTTGACCAGGAATCGAACCCTGACCTCCTGGTTCCTAGGTCGACGCTCAATCCCTGAGCCACGCCAGTCAGGGCACACAGCTACCACTTTTTGAGCATGGACCCCACTCATCGGGGCACAGGGGGGGGCTGCCTCAGCCTCACGTTGCCTGCTGAGACGCTGGTGCGCCCCTGGCTAGGCTCTCGGCCGCTGGCATTCTTACACACAGAGAAACAGACCGTGTGGTGGAGGCGTGAGCTCGGACCTTCCCTACAGAAGCACTGCCCCCGGTAGCTGACACTTGCTGCAGCAACAGCAGCCTTACCTTTCAGCTCGGTCCACCTGCTCGGCTGCGGAGAAGAGGGGCCAGCCAGGTCGTACGGTGGAGTCACCCCGGGGCCAAGCCGTGGCCGAATCACTGGGCCACCGCTCAACCCTCCTTCCTCCGTCCTGCCCCCGCCTTCCACCCGAGAGGGCGTCTTTCATCATCCGCCCGAGACCGGGGGGCGATGTCCGGTTCCCCGGCCCACACCAATCCCCGGGAGCCAACCACATCAACGGCCGGAGAGGCCAGCGCTGGTCAGGGACCAGAGCCTCCCTGGTTCTGCCCCATTTCCAACGCAGGACCAGACCGAGAAGCCAAACCTGGCCCCTGTCCATCGTGTGGCCCCTCCCCACCAGGATCCCCAGTGGCCTGCTGGGCGGCTGATAGGGTGGGGCCGGGGCCAAGCTCTGGGGAGACGGCGTGTTTGTGCTCCTGGAACATTGTTCTCTTGTTTATTTCTGCACAGTGTGTTCATAATAAACACCATAATGACTTATTTGTTATTGGCTGTGGGCCAGGCTCCGTGCGGGGCTGTGCCGAGGAACAGGCTGTGACCCTCCCATCACCTCGGAGCCCCAGGTTTACTTTGGGTAGTGGACCCATCACCAGACAGGTCACAGAGAGAGCGGTGGGTGCCTTTAGGGGTGGCGGGGATGCCCAGAGGGAAGGCCTGGGTGATGGAGGGTCGTGGTTAAGAAAATATATTGTTGCCGAAACCGGATTGGCTCAGTGGATAGAGCGTCGGCCTGCGGACTGAAGGGTCCCAGGTTCCATTCCGGTCAAGGGCATGTACCTTGGTTGCGGGCACATCCCCAGTGGGAGGTGTGCAGGAGGCAGCTGATCGATGTTTCTCTATCATCGATGTTTCTAACTCTCTCTCTCTCTCCCTCTCTGTAAAAAAATCAATAAAATATATTAAAAAATATATATATTGTTATTGATTTCAGAGAGGAAGGGAGAGAGAGAGAAACATCAATGATGAGAGAAAGAATCCCACACGCCCCCTACTGGGGATGGAGCCCGCAACCCAAGCACGTGCCCTGACCGGGAATCGAACCGTGACCTCCTGGTTCATAGGTTGATGCTCAACCATTGAGCCACACTGGCTGAGCAGGGAAGGTATTTTAAGGAGTGGGGAAGGGGGTCTGCAGGAGAGGGAAGGGAGAAGAGAGGTGAAGACTGAAGGGGGGGCAGGGGTGAAGCCAGGTGTTGGGGTGGGTGGGAGGGGTCAGGCCCTAGAGGAGGGCAAGCCCCGTCCTATCAGGGTCATGAGTGTTTCAGCCACAAGAACAGGATCAGAGAGTTTGAGAAAGTGGGCTGGAGCTGCGGAATGCAGGCGGTGGGGGCGGGGAGGGAGCCGCGAGCCTCGAGGCAGCAGCCCGGGAGGAGGAGGCGGCTCGGTGTTGATGGCTGGCAGCCCGGAGGAGGCCTGGGGTTGGGTGGGTTCGGTTTAGCCAGGGCCTCGCAAAGCACCTCAAAACTCAGTGGCATGAAAGGGCGTTTTACTATCTCTTGGGGCTCCACGGGGGGCAGCTGTCACTCAGAATCGCTGGGGATGGCAGGTGGGCTGACTGTCCCCGAGGCCTGTGACAAGCACGTCCAAGACCAGGATGGCTGGAGCCTGGGGTGGCCAACACCCGCCCGCACGGCTGGCTGCCCCAGAACCCGTGCCCGAGTCCCAGCAGGGACCTGAGAGGCTGTGGCCAGCCCAGGAGGCAGCAGCCTCACACCGCACCCCCTCCCGCCCCCAATCCGCCGGGGTGGTGGGGGGAGGAGAGACACGAAGTCACCTGAGCTTAGGCTGAGTGCCTGAGCCGTCAGCTGAAACCCCAGGAGTGGACAGTAACCGGGGACAGGGACAGCGCGTAGGTGAGGAGAGGAGGGGCTGGCCCTGGGTTTGGGGTTTCTTTTCGGCAGGGGTGACGAGGAGGAGACGTTCTAAAATTAGATCGTGGTGATGTGTGCGGAGCCCTGTGAATGTACCAGAAACAACGCACTGTGCATCCTGAGCAGTCTGGCCTGTTGTATCTCAATAAAGCTCTTTAGCAAAGGAAATGTGGTTGAACTTTTCCTGGAAAACTTTGATTTTAGGTTGTTATTTATAAATAATTTTTTTATTCTCTCCTTGCCAGAGAGTAATATTTCCTTTTAACCAAAGGTTTTAGAATTCAATGGACTATTTTTTTTTTGCTTGTAAAATGCCTTTTTAAGTAAAGAACCATTATTAGCTGTGGTTACAAATTTGCATTAGGAGTTTCCACTTGATTTCTCAGATTTCCTACCAGCAGGCGGGGAGACGCCTGATCTAAACCTCAATCCGGTGCGCGCGCTCCCGAAACCAATCCAGCACAGGCTGCGCTCCGGGTGTGGGGGGCTCCTTGAGGTCTAGTGGGTGGACCCTCATAAACAAGGCTACCTTGTCAGCGACGCTCTGAAGCTCTCCTGTGGCCCAACCCATGTCCCTAAGGACACAGGCAGGAAGTCCATCTCAAACGATGAGAGAAATTAAATTCTTGGACAAACGAGCTTCTATCTTTTCTTCCTAGAAAAGATAAGGAGAAAACACTACGGGTATTCAAGAGAGGAAATGCCTGCAGGCGGCCGGCAGGGCGGCGCTCCGGCCCAGGAAAGATGAGGGCGGGCAGTGCGGTGCGCGTTTCTCTCTGTCGCAGGAATTCAAAGACTTTTAGCCCAGCCTTCTCCGCGGGAACCTCTTTTTGTTGTTAATTCTCACCTGAGGATATTCTTCCACTGGTTTATAGAGAGAGTGGAAGGGAGGGAGGGAGGAGAGAGGTGGGGAGGGAACTTGCAACCCAGGTCCGTGCCCTTGACCGGAATCAAGCCCAAGACCCTTCCGTGTGGGCCGATGCTCTGACCACTGAGCCACCAGCCAGGGCGGCGTGGTGCATTTTTACTATTACTATTTTTAAATATATTTTTATTGATTTCAGAGAGGAAGGGAGAGGGAGATGGAAACATCAATGATGAGAGGGAGTCATGGGCCGGCTGCCTCCTGCATGTCCCACCCTGGGGATGGAGCCTGCAACCCGGGCCTGTACCCTTGGCCCAATCGAACCCGGGACCCTTCGGTCCAAGGCCGCCTCTACCCACTGAATGGTGGCACCGGCCAGGGCGCGTCTTGCATTGGAAAGGATTGCCCTGGAGCTCAGTTCTCACCGCGAAGCAGACGCCGGTGGAGACGCGGAGGGAAGCCTGTGCTGCCCGCGTCCTGCGCCCCATCCTTCGGACCCCAGTGTCCTCCCCAGGGACGCCTTCCCCACTGGGTCCTCCCCGGGAGCCCCCGCTCTGGGTCCACCTGTGACACCTGCCAGGTGCGCCGGGCGTCCAGGGCCCGCAACCGCAGCCCCGGGGACCCCGACTTGGGGCGGGAACGGGGCGGGGCGGGCGAGACCACGCCCTGGAGGCCGCCCCGGGAGCCCCCGCCTCCGCCCCCGCGGTGCGCAGCGCCCGACAGCTGCTCGGGCAGCGGTTCCCGCGGCGGGGCCATGGCGGCTGCGGAGCGCAAGCCCCTGGCGGGTGCGGCCGCGGCCCGGCGCCTGGCCCGGAGCTGCTGGTCCGCCTTCTGGGACTACGAGACGCCCAAGGTGATCGTGGTGAGGAACCGGCGCCTGGGCGTCGTGTACCGCGTGGTGCAGCTGCTCATCCTGCTCTACTTCGTGTGGTGGGTGCGCGCGGGCGGGGTCCCCGGGCCGGGGGCGGGGTCCAGGGAGGGGGTGAGGGGACCCGGGGTCCGGCGGGCGCGGGATGAACACAGGGTGGTCCCTGGGGCGGAGGGGGCGAAGAGGACGCAGGGTCCCCGGAGTATGGAGAGAGGGAGGCGGGCAGGACGCGGGGTCCCCGGACGCCCCCAGAGCTGGCTGTGTCCCCCACAGGTACGTGTTCATCGTGCAGAAGAGCTACCAGGACCGGGAGACGGGCCCCGAGAGCTCTGTCATCACCAAGGTCAAGGGCATCACCTCCTCGGAGCACAAAGTGTGGGACGTGGAGGAGTACGTGAAGCCCCCCGAGGTGCGCCCCGCCCCGGCCCGGAGGGTGGGACTGAGGTGGGGAGCCACCGGAAGGGCCAACGTCCCTTCTCTCTGAGCCCAGGGAGGCAGCGTGTTCAGCATCATCACCAGGATCGAGGTCACTCCCTCCCAGGCCCAGGGCACCTGTCCAGAGGTGAGGCCAGGTCGGGGGGGCGGGGCGGGTGCTGTCCCTGGCGGGAGGGTGTTCAGCCCCTGACTGAGCTCTCTCCTCCCTAGAGTGTGAGGGTCACCAACGCCACCTGCAACTCGGACGAGGACTGCGTGGCTGGGGAGCTGGACATGCTGGGGAACGGTCGGTGTGTGTCTGGGGCGGTGGGGGTGTGGGGCCAGGGCGCCCTCTCCACCTGAGCGCATGTGCCCGCAGGTGTTCGGACGGGGCGCTGTGTACCCTATTACCACGGGGACTCCAAGACCTGTGAGGTGTCCGGCTGGTGCCCCGTGGAAGATGGGGCCTCTGTCAGGTGCGTCCCACCCACCTGGGACCCAGGTCCAGCCTGCTCCTTCCTCCTCAGTGGGGGGGTGGGGACAGTGCGGCTGCCGAGACTAAACACGTGCAGTATGTCTCCTCAGCCAGTTTCTTGGTAAGATGGCCCCCAATTTCACCATCCTCATCAAGAACAGCATCCACTACCCCAAGTTCAAGTTCTCCAAGTAAGAGCCCTCGGGTGGGTGGGAGAGGGGCGGGGCAGGGGAGGAAGCTGCCTCCTGAGGATGCCCCACCCACCTGCGCCTGGTGTCCTCAGGGGCAACATTGAGATCCGGAAGGACGGCTACCTGAAGCACTGCCTGTTTGACGAGGTGTCCCACCTGTACTGCCCCATCTTCAGGCTGGGGTTCATCGTGGAGCGCGCGGGGGAGAACTTCACAGAGCTGGCCCACACGGTGAGGCGAGGCGCCTGGCCAGCCGGCCCTGCTCGCAGAAGATTGGCACCCCATCTGGCCATGCATGGCTCCTGCTAAATCACTGACTCTGGCCATACAGACAGCCCCTATTCCCTCCTGCCCCAGAAGTGGGTGCTCACCAAGCCCCCCGGTTCTCAGCCCCGAGCTGCCCCACCACGTGCACCCAGGCACCGCCTCAGGTTGGGACCCCAGGGCTAAGGGTCCTGTGTGCCCGCCCTGACCCCACTTCTGGGCAGGGTGGTGTCATTGGGGTCATTATCAACTGGGACTGTGACCTGGACCTGTCGGCGTCCGACTGCAACCCCAAGTACTCCTTCCGGAGACTCGATCCCAAGCACACCCCGGCCTCCTCTGGCTACAACTTCAGGTACTTGGGCCCTGGGACACCTGGGTCCTCACCCACCTGTGTGGTGGCCTGGGAGCAAACAAGGGGGGCCAGTGATGGGCAGTCTTGGTGCTGCCCCACTCTGGCGACAGGCGCGCCCACCGCCAGTTCCTCAGGGTCAGGCAGCAGGGCTCGGCGTGTGGTCTTTCAGTTTCAGGTTCTGATGTGCTCCTGGGTCATTCCACCCCAGGTTTGCCAAGTATTACAAGATAAATGGCAGCACCACCCGCACCCTCATCAAGGCCTACGGGATCCGCATCGACGTCATCGTGCACGGACAGGTAAACCTGCCGGCCCTACCTCCTGGGGTTCAGGTGGGCCGGCCCAGGGCCGAGCGGTTCCAGCTCCATGTCCCCACCACACGACCTACACCTGCTGGTCTGAGGCAGCCTCCTCTCCCCAGGCAGGCAAGTTCAGCCTGATTCCCACCATCATTAACCTGGCCACAGCGCTGACCTCCATCGGGGTGGTAAGGAGCACACACTGGGGTCTGGGCACGCGTGTGGTGGTGGGGCGTCAGGCCAAGCCCTCACATGTTTTGCTGGCCACAGGGCTCCTTCTTGTGTGACTGGATCTTGCTAACATTCATGAACAAAAACAAAGTCTACAGCCACAAGAAATTCGACAAGGTGTGTACGCCACAGCACTCCCCGGGTAGCTGGCCTGTGACCCTGGCCCTTGTCTTGGGCCAGGCCCCTCCGCCCTCCTGTGCCTGCTCCACAGACCCAGGCAGACCACAGGATGAGGGGCAGAGCCAGGCCCAGGCTGTCCCACCATCATGGCCTGGCCCCACCTCTGCCCCATCTGAGCAGATGGTGGACACTCCCGACCGGGGTGCAGGACCAGGGCCTCGGGGCTCGGCGCCTCCCCAGCAGGACTCCACGCTCACAGACCCCCGAGGCTTAGCCCAGCTCTGAGCCCCTTCCACCCCTCACCCTGCAAAGGCTGGCCTGAAGCAGGTGGGACCAGCCTGGAGAGCCCACCCCTGCCCACCCATGCCTCCTCACAGCTGGGAACCAAAGGGCCCCATGCAACTGGGCAGTGGGCTGAAAGGGGGTAGCACCCTGCTCCCAGCTGCCCCTCCCCCCAGATCCTCATCCCTCCCCCCCACACCCGCTGCCGGGCTCCTGGCCAAGAAACCACGTCCGGAATCCAATAAACCTGTGACCAGTACCACTGCCCTGTGTTTTGGGAAGTGTGTGGAGGCCCTGAAGGCAATCTACAGCAGTGGGTCCCTGTGCAGGGGCTGCAGGTGCCTGCCCAGCCAGCGCAGTGCCCAGGCTCCTGGCTGCCCTCTAGTCCAGCCTGGTCCCGGCACATCTGACCAGGGCCGGTGGGGGTGGGAGGCAGGCTGAGTGCATGACGACCCTGCCTTGTCTCAGCACTGCCCTGGTCAGCGCCTTCACCAGCTTCCTGCAGGTCACACCAAGCCCCCAAATAAGGGGAAGGATGGCGAGGAGGATGGCAGCCAGGAGGGAGGGGATGAGCTGTACCCAAGGAAAGCTGCTGGGCTGCCATTTGGTGTGGCGAGTGCGTGGGCAGGGCAGGAGCCAGCACTAGCCTGGCCAGGCCTGTGGGTACCCTGGCTCCTGAGTCCTCAGATACAGCTCATGACATTGAGCAGAAGAGCAGTTTGGCTGGACATGGTTTCTCTAGCAGCAGTGGTGGCGTGTGCAGGGGTGAGGAGGCGAGCCTAGCACCTTACAGACCTCACCAGTGGTCCCATCACTCCCGAGCTCCAGGGGAGGGAGGGCTCAGACCATACCAGCCCTGGGCCCCCAAGTCTGGATGACTTCCCACCTGCCTACACCCCACTAGCGGCAGCCAGCAGACGCTCCATTTGACCCCACCCGGCCACCTCCAGCCTCCCCGCTGCCCTGGGGCACTGGCTGCACAGGTCACCCAAATGCCCGAAACCCCATGGGTCTGGCTCACAGATGTCAGCTCTAGTTTCAGAGAAACTGGCTTTTCCAGTCAGGGCTGGACTGCACGCTCAAGAGCCAGGGCCAGGGGCTCAGGTTTCCCAAGCGGAGTGACCAGGGCCTAGCACCCCAAACGCCCCCACCCAAGCTGACCTCCAGGACACAGCCGGGAGCTGCAGAAACCAGGGTGCCCAGGGCCCATCCTGCTGCAGGGACAAGCGTGCAGTGTCTAGGGTGCTGCTGTGGGCCAGACCCCACCTCCCCCCGCACGTCTCCAGCATCATTACCAGGAAGCCGTTAGCGCCCCCCCCCCCCCCGCCCTAATTTGATTTGATCTCCATTTGGGGCTGACGTGGGCTCCATCCACCTTCCAGCCAGCGTCAGGTTTCTCCTGGCCATTGGGCCGGGCCCAGCCGGGCGGTGGTACCCAGGGGCCAAGGGGACACACGGACAGCTGCTGCTGGTCAGCCTTCCTTCCTCCCAGAGGCGGAGAAGCAGCGTGCGAACACACAGCTCACGCGTCCACAGAAATTAGCTAGTAAGGACCAAGTTAACCCAGGCTGAGGCCCCCGCCCTCCCAGGAGCCCACCATCTGAGATTTCTGAATCTGCCACCTCACCAAGTGGGCGTTTTTTACGTTGGGCGGGCGGGTTTTTTGTCCTGGTCCCAGTCCTGTTTTGTTTAAAAGGTGCACAGAGCTCGTCTTACGTTCTGGGCTGAAGACAGACAGAGGGAGAGGCTGCACTCGGCAAAGGCTCCAGACCTGGGCCGGACACTGAGCTGGTGCCCTGCAGAGTCCCAGGTCCCAGGGCGACCTGAGCTGGGGAACAAGAACAGAAACCTCCCCCACCTGACGAAGTTGCTGCTTCCCTTTCCCATGAAGGAAAGAACCTAAAACCTTGTGGGGGAAAGGTCACTTTTCTGAAGTCCCAGAGGGAACAGATGCGGTACAATCCGTGATCAGTGGTGTGCCCCCCGTGCCCAGGCCTCCTCGGGCACAGGGAGGCTGAGGGCAGGTGGCATGGTCAAGCTCCATCGGCCCAGGTGAGGGGACCACCTGATGCAGACACCCCCGCCCTTTCTGACCAGGAAGTCTCCACAGGGAAGTCCAAGCCCAGTGCAGGGATGCCGGCTGTCCTGGAACCGCTGTCCCAAAGACGCCCAGGTCCCCAAGGGCTCAGGGCCCGATTCCTGGAACTGGCCACACCCACGCGTGAAGCCGTGGAGGGCATCTCTTGAGGTCACAGTGCCTGGAAAGCAGAGCTGCCGTCTCCTGCCCAGGCATCCCTTGCCCTGGGTCTGGCCTTTAGCCACCCCCAGGTTCGGCTCAAACAGAAGGCCCTGAGGGCAGAGGGGATGCAGAGGTGGGGCAGGAGGGCCAGGCCCTGCAGCAGCAGCAGCGGCCACGTGTTTGTGCACAACCACCACCCGTTGGGGCCCGTGGGCCCCTGGCTGCCCTGACCAAGCTGGGACCGGGACCCAGGTGGGCCGCTTCCTGCTCCGGCTGGTTGGCTGGTTTGGGCCAAGCGATCCCTCCCCGGAAGCACCCCGAGGGTCATTTTCTTTGGTGCTGAGTCCTGGAGATGGTCTCCATCTGAGAAAGAGAGGGGACAGGCCCGCCTTGCTAATGGCCCAGCTGGGGGTTTTTCTGCAGCAGCCACTCCAGGGTCTCCATAAGGTATGACATGCCATAGTGCTGGGCAATGTTCCGGAAGATTCCGATCTGCTCCATGAAGACCTGCAGAAGAACCAGTCGCCATGAGACCCAGTCCCAGAAGAGGTGCAGGGATGCGGGCCGAGGCCCGGAGTGTAGGGAGAGCGGTGTGGGTGAGGGCAGGACGGGCAGCAGCCAGGGGCATCAGCCCAGACCTTGGTGTGGATGGTGAGGGCGAAGTCACCCGCACAGCCGCAGTACACGGACATGTTGGTCTCCTTCACGCCCCGGCACTTCAGGCAGATCTGAAACGAGAAAGAGCCCAGTCAAGAGCGGCCCACTCCCCCGGCCTGCACCTCAACTGCGGGTAAAAGCCAGACAGCACAGCGGGCTCACCCAACGTCCAGCTGCTTCCCCACCCTGGCTGTGGGCCACCCACCCGGCCACACCAGGCGCCACTGTTCCTGCCCAGACCCCATGCCTCCCAGTCCCCGCACTGAATGCTGAACACCCCATCACACACACACACACACACACACACACACACACACCCGCTGGTTCTGGACCCATCCCATTACACCCTTTATCTCGTTTGCCGTCTCTCTCCCTCCACTAGAAGGGAAGGCCCAGGAGGCCAGCACTTGGCACTGCAGGTGCCCAACAGGAGCTTTAAGACTGAATCACTTGGGCTGTGGATGAGGCCTGACCCAACAGGTGGTCATCTCGAAGGACCAGGTTATGACCTGAGACCCACTGCTCACCAGGTCCTGCAGGGTGAAGGCCATCAGCTTCTTCTGCAGGGCTTCCACCAGGGCCATCTCGATTGCTGAGGAGTCGTAGGCGGCCTGGCAGTTGGAGCAGAGCCACTGGGGCAGCACAGTCCCGTCCTGGGCAGAGAGGGAGCAGGTCACCCTCTGCCCACCTCCCTGGCAGTGCCCCTCTGCCAGGCCGAGGGGACCAGCCTTGAGGAGACGGGGGCAGAGCCTTCATGAGAGTGAGAGGCACGTGACAGTGTGCGGCAGCTCACTCAGCCCAGGCAGGCTTCCATCACCGACACCGTCCCTACACGTTTACCGGATCACGTTCTAGCACGTGGTAGCTGAGTGCCTTAAGAAAGGTGCCAGTTCCTAGTTCACGCCAAAGCTAGCGGACGTCACCCAAAAGGGTGGACACAGTCACGCAGGAGTGGGCGCTCCCACCTGGGAGAAGGACGGGTCTTTGCACAGATCCAGGTCCCGGCAGAAGTTACAGCTGTGGCAGATGACCTCTGGGAGCACGTAGGAGCGGCAGGGGTCTCGGAACTGGGCCTCCTCGGAGAACTCGCCCACGTCCACCAGGCGGAGCAGGTCCCGGTTGAGCTTGTTCACCTGGTTTGTGATGTTTGTGTCCAAAGACAGGACCTGCAGAGAACAGGGCGCGGGTGAGGGGCAGCTCCCGGGCCTCCTGCTGCTCTGTCTGGACTGAAAGACCGCGTGGCCGAGAGCACCACCTCGCACTTCCTGTCCCGTCAGAGCTGCCTCAGCTCCGGGGACTCGGGCTCTGCCTGTCATCCTCACTGGTTCCTTTTCCCCGAGTGACAGGCAGTCCCAAGTCTACTGGAGCCTTACAATCTCACGTGCGAAGTGGCTGATGTCCACCCTCAGGGTGAGGGACTCCCCGGCCCACCCAGAGGCCTGCAGAGCCGAGGGGGAGCCAGCTAACCCTCCTGTCAGGAGACCTCTCCCTCCCCTAAAGCTCTGCTGCCACTTGATCCTGGCGTGTCGGTCACTGGGAGATGCAGTGGCCGGGAAGTGACTTCATGAGCAGTGAGGTGTCTGCTTGCCCTTGTCTGGTAACAGTATTCCACCTTTGATTCAGTCTTCTTTCCCAGAAAGGCATTTGGCATCCACGCAAGCTCTCCTCTGAGCTCCACAGAAGCCTGGGTGCTTCGGGAGCTCTGTGTGGTCCCTGGTTCGTCCAGCCCTCTAGCCTCACAGGACCTCGAGCACCTGCTGTTTCACCAGCACCCCCAGATCATTCCACCCCAGGGCCTTCACCCCTTCTGTCCAGACATCGTTCCTTCCTGGGATCCACCTGTGGCTGGACCCTCCTGGTCACTGTGGTCTTAGGCCCAGGCCCCATCAGAGGGCCCCTCACCTTCCCCACTTCACCGAGCCCAACTCACAGCACTTTGCTCCCTGAACTCACCCCCTCACTGACTGGCCGCCCCTCACTGGAGCCAGGCTCTAGGAGCTGCAAACAGCTCACGCGGGGTGTCCGGCATGGTGGGCAGAGTGTCGGTGGGAGAAATGAGTTTCCTACTCCGGTCCTCACCTTGCACACATACTTGATGAACTCCAGGGCAGGGTTATTAAGCACCAAGTGAGAACCGGGCAGGACAGGAAACATCTCTGAGAGCTCAGCTGAGTTCCGAGAGCCCGTGACTTTCTTCTGAATCTTCTGGGTGATGGTGAAGAAGTTCTGAGTGAGTTCATTCGCCACGTAATCTTGAGAGAAGGTGATCATTCCTGGGAAGAGAAGTGACATGGTGCTGCTCCCACTTCGCAGAGACGAGGATACCGAGGAAGCGACTCGGGGACCCCGCCCTGGAGGGGGGCAGAGGGGTCAGGTCACAGGTGCGTGGTCTCGGCAGCAAGGGTGCGCTCACCGGGAAGGGCTCCGGCTGCCCCGCGGGCCTCCTGCGATGGCTGGCTGCCCGCCCGTCTCCTCACGGGGGTGCTGCCTGGGGCGCTGCGCCTCAGCTCCTCCTTCATGCTGTGGTACACGGCCACGATGTACGCTGCAGAGGGGGGCACGGGACCCGAGAGCTGATGACGCCCAGGACCCAGAGTCCAGGGAGACCCTGTGGCTGGTCAGCCGCCGGCCAGCCCGGGCTGAAATGTTGTTACTGGCGATGATTCTATTTGATGCAGTTAGAGGAGCCAGAGCCCATTACAGAAACGGGAATGACGCCCACGTTCATGCTTAGAGCACCATCTACATGAGGCAACTCCCCTCAACCTCCACACTGCGCAGCCACAGAAACAAAGGCTCAGCTCTGGGTCAGCACACCAGACCCACGTTTCAAAAGAACTCGAAAAAGTGAGCCTTGCTCGGGACACGCAGATGAGATATGAAACCATCACAAATGGAGCCACCGCACATCTCTGACCACGTGTGCGTGCTGAGCTTGGCCAGGCTCGTCGGGGGCTCGGAACGAGGGGCACTGCATGTACGCGCTTCCTTTGTGCCTCGACCTGGATAACCTGACTTGTAAACACTAAACCCAAGACCATTCACACCCAATCAGTGACAGGAGTTCCCAACAGCAGCTCAGCCTCAGAGCCCAGTGGTGGGCAGTTCATTCAGGAAGTGTCCCGTCTTCCCTACCGGGGTTCACCTTTAGTTGCCACACGTGCACACAGAGCTTGGGGCAGAATGAGGAGCCCCTCGGGGACAGCCCTCCTCAGCAGGCGCAGCGAGAGGGGGCGGCCCTGCACCCCGATCCACCTTCTTGGGAGGCAGCGGACCAGGACCACACTGTTCCACGGATCACAGACGTGACAGCCCACGGCTCACCTGAGACGATCATGAGGAAGTAGCCCTGGCAGGAGGCTGCCTGAGGCAGGAACTGCACGATGTTCCAGTTGTTCTCCAGCAAGTCCTCCACGTCTGGCTCCTGCCCCTCGTCACCATCCTCGCCCTCGTCATCCTCACCTTCCTCCTCGGGCTCCTCCTCCTCCTCCGCTCCGCCCTCTTTCGGGGGGTCCTGCTGTAACAGTCCCAGCCATGTCTCCCCGCAGCCGTGGGACGCACACCCCAGTTGGGTCAAGTTGACCCTGGCCTACTGGTTCCACCTGTTCTAGCCGCCCGCCCCGAGCCGGCAGATCCCCGCAGACACTCTAACAGCACGTCAGGTGTGTCACGTGCCTGGGGCTCAGCAGCACTCACCTCGTGGAGATGGTCCCCCTCCACCCTTCCCAAGGATTCACTCCAGTTGCCTCCTCCCACCGCCCAGAAAGGGAGAACCAGCAGTGCCCTGAGCGAACAGTCCTATGGTCCACGTTCCACATCTCCCGGTCGGCTCCCCACTGCGATGCCCATCCCTGATCAGGTTCCGCTCTTGACAGCACCTCCCAGGTTAACACGGGAAGTCTGATGCCTGCCATCCTGAGAGCAGCAGCCACCACTGCACTTCCCGGCTACACCGCTTGCACCTACTATTTTGCCATCCAGTCCCCACGGACCTCCCACCTCGGCCCATCACCAAGGGCAGCTTTCTCCCGTCAGATCTCTCAGCAGCATGGCTCCCACCAAATCCCCATCAAGGCCACGGGCACACGTGCCCTGCCCCAGCCAGCTCTCAGCCATCCCTGTGACCACTGCCCTCACCCGCCGCTGGACTCAAAGCTGCCTCACACCAGTCGCTGAGCCTTGCTCCCTGCAAGCTCCACTTCCCGCCACATCCGAGTCCTCTGGGGCCTCCCCTCCCCAATCGGCCCCTGACCCTGGCTGCTGGTCCTGATCCCACCCCTGCTGACTCTGATCCTGCACCTCCTTGTCTGCAGACGCATGAGCAGTGTGTGGCGAACGGACACGACGCAGACCCCAGGACTGGTCGCCTCACCTGTCCACAGTGGATACTAGAGGGCACATTTCCTTTGATGCCACCATAGTTAGAGGGATCCATCCAGAGAAGAAACTCCCAGCATCGAGAGAAAGAAATTGTCAAGGAATGGAAGATCTCTTTAGAATGAATGCTAAAAAGAAGCAAAACAGAATGATTCCATGAAATCAACAGTTTTCTCTCTTTTCTCCACTTTCTTTCTTACCCTCCACTGATTTAAAACCCTCAAACTTCCTACAGAAAATGACAGGAAAATGGTAAACAATAGTGAGGAGACTTCTGCATCTGGGCGGGAGTAACGGGAGGCGTGGAGGGCTGGAGAGGCGAGAGAAGCCTCCCGGGCTGGTCCCCAGCTCTCCCCGGAGCCTGATACCATGCGCCTGCTCCCCCGGCCACTGGAGCGCCTTCTTCAAGGGTGGGGAATAGTGAGCTCTGGACTAATGCTGCTCTCTCTGGCCCTGCCTACAAATCTCAAAGGCCCCCAAGGAT
Source organism: Plecotus auritus (assembly GCF_963455305.1). NCBI lineage: Eukaryota > Metazoa > Chordata > Mammalia > Chiroptera > Vespertilionidae > Plecotus > Plecotus auritus. Next base: position 31,825,504 of record NC_137779.1, read on the forward strand.
CAAACTGTTTTCAAGTCACAGAACATAAAGCCCCAGAACAGTCACAGGAATGCAAAAGCATCCAACACACAAGGCAAGACCCAGTGTCTGGCACCATCAGAATGTCCCCAGTTTGCAGAGAAAGAGCCCAGAGTGAGGAGACAGGCCTACCAACCACAACCAGCCCGAGACCCCCGGCGCCGGAGCGAGCAGAGGACCGGAAGCACTGTAGCTGCACCGCGCCCAGAGCTGAAGGAAAGACCAGAAACGGAGGAGGAGACAGCACCACGTCTGAGGTGGATTCGGGGCAGACACAGGGCTGAAGACGGGTGCATTTAAAGACGTAACGAACTACCCAGAAAGAAGCACGGAAAAGGGAAAGGACTCCCCCTACAGCTGTACAGCTGGTGAAATTCTCTCAGAAATGAAGGTGAGATAAGGCTTTGCCAGATCTCCAGAGGCAGGAGACGGACGTGGCTGCCACAGACCAACCACACACTCGTGCCAGGAGCTCTGAGAGCAGACGGCACAGGACACAGGAGCTGGCGGAGCAGAAGCGGTGCTGACACCTGGTGGTGATGTACTCCACGTAGGCCAGGGCGTCCTCGATCCGCCGCTTCTTCGTGCACAGGACGATGCGGTTGAAGTTGGCATAAACGACTGATGACCCCAGGCGCTTGAACTCAGCGATGAGCCTGAGGACCGAGGGCAGAATCAACAGTCAGGACGCTACAGAGAACCCGGAAGACACCGTGAGGCCAAGAGGGCGATCGGAAGTAGAAAAGCCGTCTAACTATGCCTAGAACCCAGAAGCAGCAAAGGGTGAAGGTTTCTACGTGGAAAACCCACCACAAACAAAGCCAAACAGAACCAAAGACAGGAAACAAGGTGCAACGACTATCATAGAAAGTGACCAATTCTACACAGAAAGAACCCACGTAAATCAATGAGGAAAAACAACGCCTATCATACAAAGTGACCAATTCTACACAGAAAGAACCCACGTAAATCAATGAGGAAAAACGACTATAATAGAAAGTGACCAGTTCTACACAGAAAGAACCCACGTAAATCAATGAGGAAAAACGACGCCTATCATACAAAGTGGTCAGTTCTACACAGAAAGAACCCACGTAAATCAATGAGGAAAAACAACGCAACGGGAGAAAGTGGACAAAGGACATGAAGGGAAAGCCCACTCCATTCATCATGAGGGCTGCAGGTTCGGAGCCACAAAAACGGCCCCCCACCCGTCAGCTGGCACTCTGCCCGCCATGCAGGAGGGGCTGGGCTGGCAGAGCCATCGACCGAGAGCTCTTGGCCCAGCACCCAGTTAGCACCTCTCCGTCGTGGGATCCACCAGCGCGGCAGAGGGCCGCTTCCTGGGATCACTGGACGGGGACACCGCGTGCCCTTACGCACAGGCTGTTTCTTGGTTACTGGTAACAGCCCAAGTTCTGGAAACTGCCTCTGCCTCCTACCATGGATGGTACACCTCATGCAGACCCCCAAGGTCGACCGTTAAGTCCGACAGGAGGTGCAGAACACAGCGTACAGCGCTTGTGCAGACACAGCAGAAAGACTGTGCGTTGCGCGAACCGGCGATGGGCCGTGTGACCCCACAGGTGCGGGGCCTGGGGACACAGGCCGGCGGACTCACTGCAGAAAGAGCTTCTTCATCATGCTGTGCAGCGTGCGGTGCAGGGCGGGGTCGTGGAGCAGCGAGGACGGGGAGCGCAGCCAGCGGTAGAAGTGCATCACCTGGTTGTCGGCGTAGACGTTGCGGTACTGCGTGATCTCCCTCACCCAGCCCACCACCATGCTCTTCAGGATCCTGGACGGGGAGAGCGTGTTCCCCAGTCACTCTCCTTCTCCAAACCCATGCTCAGCTCTCCGCTCCCCTCGGACGAGGCTAGGCCCTACCACCTCACCATACACTGCTCAACCCTCCCCACCCTCCGTGCCAGAATGCCGACTAGAATGGTGGGTGTCGGGCGCCTCACCGCCGGGAGAACCGGGACGGGCTCTACCGAGCAGGTGGAGGGAAGCCCAGTGACCCTGTCTTAGCGCTTAGATTCCCCAAACAAGGGCAGAGGACCAAAGGATCCCCACTGCTCCTTCTCAGCCTGACTCAGTTACTCTGCCTCTGCAGAGGAGAGGGCGCAAGAACAACCGTCAGAGATGCCCGGGGACGCAGCTGGGCACCTGAAGGTGCTGGAGCAGAGGGCTGTCTCGTCATAGCTGGCGGGAGCGTTGGCGGCGTGGTTGCCGGTGATCATGTCCTCCAGGGAAGCCTGCTGGATCACGTCGAAGCTGATGCCCACGCTGTCGGCCCCCTCCATGTCGTTGACGTGGTGAGACTGCAGGATGGTGTTGACGGCCAGGTTCTGAACGTCCAGCTCCACGCACACTGCACAGACACACACCTGTGCACTGACCCCAGGGTTTAGAGCCGAACCCCAGCAAGCCCTCCCTCGGAAACACCGCTGCTGGTCACAGCGCCCGCCCCGACTCAGCCCACACCGCTTGGCCGAACTCTGAGGGTCAGCGCTGGGACTTCTCGCCACTAAAGAATGGCAACAAACGACAGAAACACCAGCTGCTGAGATCCCCGGGGCCTCCCCACCCACCTGTGGAGTAGCAGCCTGAACTGTTGATCTCCATGGTGGCTTGGTCCTCAAACTCCATGACGAGGCGGTTGTCGTCGGCCTCCTTCCCGCCCAGGTCGGGGCGCCAGGTAGGGGACAGCCAGAGCAGGTGGTTGTGGCGCTGGAGGTGGCGGGCGAAGAAGAGGTCGGAGCCAAAGGTGGAGATGTCCTCAGGCAGATTCCCAATGGGGATGTGGAAGTACCTGCGAAGGGTCAGGGTCAGGGTCGGGGGGGGGAGTCCCAGGTTGGTCTCAGAAGGGGGTGGGAACTAGGGAGTCCAACTTGCAGTCAGAGACTGACAGGCTGGCAACATGAAGGTGGGCAGAGCTGCTGAAACGCCAAGAAACAGCCCTATGCTCTGCTCACCGGCTCATTTCAAACGCCTGCGACAGGCAGGTGTCCAGGTTGAGGTAGTGGCGGATCATGCGCCGGGCTCCATGGCGCTGCCAGTCCAGGACTCCGTAGCTGATCTTGTCGGCCACGCGGACAGGCACCAGCGGGAACTCCTCCAGGACGGGAATCTCGCTGGCCAGCCTCCTCAGCTCCCAGGTGGACTGCACGGCGATGAGGGTGGGCCCCCGGCGCTCCTCCTGGGCACAGGAAAGCAAGCGGCTCGGGGGACCCGTCCTGGGTGAGGGCTCAAGCAGCAGCACCCCACTTCACTCACCTTGTAGGCCAGCAGGAAGCGCTGGATGGCTCTGCAGATGGTCTTCAAGTCGGTCTCAGCCCGCACTTCAAACGTGTGCTTCGGGGGAGGCAAGAGCTCGGGGCCCACTTTCTCCAGCAGGAGGCTGTGCTCGGCCGAGTACAGGGCGCTGAGGCTGGGCATTTGGTTGCTTCGCACCTGAACAAGGGCCAAGTCAGCCTCTCTCCCTCCCACACCGAAGGAGGAGGGGGGGTTCCACTTCTAACTCAGTCCCCACAGGCACTCATGGGCAGAGGCTTCTGGAAACAAGGCGGGGCCAGGACATCCCTGCCCAGTGGCCTGTCCTCCCATAGCCCCGGACCGGGAACTCACAGTGTCCAGCACAAACACGGACGCCCTGCGCTGAGAGGGCACGAAAATGCCGAGGAGCGCCTTGTGGCCCTGTGCGCGGTGATACAGGTAGATGTGGCGGATGCTCCCTATGGAGGACACACAGGTCACCTGTGATTCGTGGGAGGTGGGGCCAAGCGGGGCAGCTGGCACACACCATACCTGGTTCCAGGTAGCTGAACTGGGCCAGAGAGCGCATCTCCAGGTGCTCAAGAGTGAAGGTTTCTGCTTCCCAGCCTGACAGGTGCCTCACCAGCTGTTTATTGACCTCACACACACAGCCCAGGTGCACCAGGGCCCGGAACAGTAATGGCACCTGCAAGGGGTCAGGGTGGGTGGGGCTGACTGGGCCGGCAGTTGGGGCATAGCCCTCTGCTCCAGGCCATCGCTGCAGAAATTGTCCCGGGGTGGAATCCACAGTGGCTGCTGCTGGCCCGCCCATGCCCTACATGGGCTTCTCTCTTGTTCCATCCAGCTAGATGTTTGCTCAGTGCAGCTGGGAAGGCAGTTACCTGAGTCTCGTACACGCCCTCGATGTCTGGGGCGGACAGCTCAGTATTGATCTCATTGATGTGCTCTTGGTACATGTCCTCCGGCACTGAGTACTCATAGAGATTGTAGACCGTGTTGGAGCGAGGAAGGACTCGATTCACCTGGGGACAACAGCAATGACCTTGTCACATGGCTAAGTGTGAGTTTTTTACACACACACTCCACACAGGTGTGCACAAACACATATGCTTGTTTAAACAGTCCTGGCACATCTGGTGCCCACAACTGTGGGGTACACTCCATTTCACTCTCCAGAGTCAAACTAAAGCTCAGGGCACGACAGAAGCCTCTGAGAGGCAGTCAAGCTCACTCAGCAGGTCCGTTTATTTTCTCTGTCCTCTCCTGGCTTATGAGGGTGCAGGCGGCAAAACCAGGAGCCCTGGGGGACACGCTGGGCTGGTCCTGGCGCGGAAGGAGCAGGAGAGGCACCCAAAGGGTAGAATTTTCTGAAAGCCACAGGACCTCCAGGCCACCTGTTCCCTCCTGCGCTACACCCTCCCCGTCTCTCCCCACATGCACATCCACATGCACACGTACACGCACATGCACACCCACATGCACATCCACACGCACCCACATGCACATCCACACGCACACCCACATCCACACCTACACACACCCACATGCACACCCACATGCACATGCAAACCCACACACACATCCATACCCACATCCACACGCACATGCACACGCACATGCACATCCACATGCACATGCTGTCTCCAGACACCTCCTCCCTCACTCCAGCTCCTACGCAGGTCTCTTCTCAACAAAAGCTAGCTCGTCCTGCAATTCCCTGTGCCCGGCTGAGAAATGGGCAGGGCAGCCTCCGTGAGCACCCTCTGGCTGGGGCCAGCTGGGCGCTCACTGACACCAGAGAACCACAAGGACCTGCCTGAGGAGGAGGCAGAGCCCCACCCACCGCTGGACCCCACTTATAGGAAATGTCCACGGTGGGCTCGTCTAGAGGCAGACTGTGGCTGGTGGTTACTGAGGGCTGGGGGAGGAGACTGCTTGGGGGCCTGGGGTGTCTCCTGGGGATGAAAATGTTCTCAGATTGACTGGGCCGATGGCTGCATGACGGAATATCCTGTCAGCAGTGGAACTGTACTTTAAGTGAGGGAGCTGCACGCATGTGAACGACCCCCCTACCCCACGCCGTAAAGCTTTAGCACCAGAACAGCCTATGGAGACAAAGCTGCCGTCTGACAACTGCCCACCCTCTCCCTTCCCTGCTAGGCGGACGTCAGACAGACACGGAGGACGGTGCCCCAGGACCAGGCACCAGCAGCTCAGCCCTTCACAGAGGTCGTTTCAGTAACGGCTGCACCGAGAAGGGTCTTAGGAGATGGAGGCTCCAGAACACCTGGCCCAGGGCGGCGTGCCCCCCAAGCTGTATCTGCAAAGCCCGATTCCTTCTGCGGCCCCATCGCCGTGGAGACAACCTCAGAGGCAGCAGCTGCCTTCGGTACCTTGCGATATGCAGTCCCCTCCTCCACTTTGGGCACCCGCTGGTTCACGTAGAACACCCGGGGGATGTTCAGCTTGATGCAGTGCAAGTCGCTGCCGATGACAGCCCACAGGCGGAACAGGCCAGCCTGGCTGGTCTCGCTGATCTGAGAGGAAACATCGTACAGCAGTGCGTGTCAACCTGTCACAGAAAAAGCTCAACACACGTGGACAGGCCGCCTCCCCGGCGGCCTCCAGCACCAGCTGCAATTAGAGGCACGGAGGTCAAGGTCTGCCCCTTCTCCTCCATCCCAGACCGCAGGATGGTCCCCAGGACCCCTTCCTATCAGCCATGCTGCTGCCCTGGGGTGTCCTGCCCTCGGGGACGCCCGTGCATACCTGCACGATCTGCCACGGGAGGTCCAGAATGCTGCGGGCAGTTCTTCGCAAGAAGCCCCCCAGCCCTGTGCTGGGCCTGTCTCGCACGGCCCCGGGCTGCAGCCCGCCTTCCACCTCCAGACGCTGCTTCTTCCTGCGGGCCAGGCGCTGTCGGGCCTGCAGCTGCCACTTCTTCTTGTGGAACCGGAGCCAGACCAGCCACTCTTCCTGGGACAGACGGAGGACAAGTCCAGGGGAGACAGAACACCTTCCATGACAACGGACGTGCGCAGCTTCCCAGTGCCAACCTCCGCAGGTCAAGACCACCTCCGTGTCCTGCCCTGCTCAGCAGGCCCCGCGGGAGACAGCACACCCGCGTGGGCCTGACTGGGTCTGCCCCCTTTGCCCACCGGCCAGTCCAGATGCCCCGAGGCTTCTTACCTGGGTGGTTCCGAGGGCCGGAGGCTGCCCCAGGATCTCCTGCCAGGGCACCGTCAGCCCCAGGTCCTGCGAGTCCTCCTGGCTCTCCCAGAGGACCCGCTTCCTCTTCGTAGCAACAGGGACGGCTGTGTGGGGCGGCTTCTCAAGGCCAAAATCCTCCATGTCGGGAGCACTGAGGCTCTGGGTGCCATCCGGAACCTGGGCCACACCCACCTGCCACCACCCAGAGAGGACTTAATCATGGTACTCTCACAAGTCCACTTCTAAAAACCCATCCGAGCCCTAATCGGTGTGGCTCAGTGGATAGAGCGTCGGCCTGCGGACTGAAGGGTCCCAGGTTCAATTCCGGTCAAGGGCATGTACCTTGGTTGCGGGCACATCCCCAGTAGGGGGTGTGCAGGAGGCAGCTGATCAATGTTTCTCTCTCATCAATGTTTCTAACTCTCTATCCCTCTCCCTTCCTCTCTGTAAAAAATCAATAAAATATATTTAAAAAAAAATAATAAAAACCCATCTGAATGGGATAAAGTACTTGGGTATAAAGTTACTCATTACAGATTAAACTATTTTTAACTTAAAAACCCCCTATCACAAAAGAACACTGGGAGGAATTAAAGAGCAGAGTATGAAGGTGTACGTTTTCAGAAAAAAAAAAGAAAAAATTCCAGACACTTGAATGGAAGCATCTACCACACCAGCGGCAGCACGAAGACTCAGGTGCCGGGTGCCCTTGGGGACCAGCCCACACCACTGCCACGGCCTCCATGCCCCAGGCCAGGCCCCATCACCTGTCTCTTGCCCTCGAGGACGAAGAGCTCGCTGATCTTCTTCTGCTTGTAGACATCATTCTTCTCCAGCAGTTTTTTGTGCAGCCAGTCGGGGTGTTTGACGCGAGGCACGGGGTTCTTCACCTGCATGAGGTGGGACTCGTCACTCGTCTGACTGCGAGTTGGGGCCACGCTCAGGTTCCTGTGGCTTTTAAGCCACACAGGGGTCTGCTTCCATGGTCTTGGCCTCACCTGCTGCAGGGCTGCGGGGATTGTGATGATCTTCTGAATGGCGCTGCCCAGCCGCTCGATGTAGTAGTCCCAGTCCAGAATCTGCAGGGACGACGGGCGTGAGGAAGGCGGCAGCAGCAGCAGCAGCAGCACTGCCTTTCCTGCGTCTTACTGATCCTCTTGGAAAGTCTCTGACAAAAGTGCCCATTTCTCAGAGGAGGAAACTGAGGTGCAGAGCCGCACCAGGACCCTGCGCCAGACCAAGCCTTGGCCTGTCTGACACAGCTCTGCCCTAAAGTCTATTTCTTTACACACCACCCGTCAGAAAGGCGGACGCCAAGAGCAAAGACTAAGCCGATGAGCCAGCACTCACCGTCCGAATGTCAAAGTCCTGCAGAGAAGAGCTCTTCAGCCATTTGCGCAGGAAGTGCCTCCGCACCGTGGGCTCTGCCTGGAAGATGGCAAGTGGGATGGCCCTGGGAGACAAGAGGCGCAGCGCGCACCAGTGGACAGTCTTTTCCGTGGAAACAGACTCAACGCTGATTTTGTAACCTGCTTTCATTTCAAGTTATTTTGTATAAACTATACCTGATATGTCATGTCTACTGTATCTAGTAACTAAATAATACTTCATTGTATAAGTATTATGGCTTAACACCCCACCGGTGGCCATGGGGGCTGTTGCTTGGCCACCGTGAAGAGCCGCTGACAAATGCCCTCACGTAAACGGGACATGCATGTGCACACACACAGCTGACACTTCCGAGGGCTCTTCATTGGGTAACGGACAGGAAGCCCTCTGCTTTCCTGGAAGAACGAGCCAGTTTGCGTGTCACCAGGAAAGTGAGAGGCAGTGCTTGCTTCGTGCAGTATTGTGAACATAAAGAACCCCAGGAAGAAGAAAGAAACACCTGTGCGTCCATCACCCAGTCCTCAGACCGCAGGCCCCCATTTCACTTCACAGGAGGACAAGCAGGACGAGGACAAAGTCCCCCTGCAGCCCTGCTGACCCCTCGCCCAGAAGGAAGCTGGGTCCTATCTCCACCCTACACGCCCGCACAGCATCCAGTGCGCAGGGTCCACACCTCAGTGCTTCCCATGACGGTGAACTTCACCAGAGGGTGTGACTGCACCTGAGACGGGGACCACCGCTGCCCACCCTCCACAGACCCAGCTTCTCTGGGCTCCGTGGTCGGTCGGGCTCAGCAGCCTTGCTCTGGGATCCCGCCAGGGCCCAGCAGGCCTTCCTGTCATCTCATCTGCGGGGGTCTGAGGCCCGACCCTCCCTAACCCCGGAAGCCCTCACCTCTCGGTGACGGGTGAGCCCTCGGGCTTCCGGGAGATGATGTAGCGGCAGCTCAGCCCCGCGTCCTTCACCATCTGATCTCCCAGGAACTCGGCCAGGCGCTTGGCGGTGCTGATGGACGTGGACTTCTGCTCCCCATAGTCTTCCAGCTTCCGGGACATGGAACGGTTCTCAGAGATCAACTCGAACAGCTCAGAGTCTGGCATGTTCGCTGCCTGGAGAGAGAACGGGCAGAACGTTGTGCAGAGGTAAGCTCTCCAGCTCACCCCACACTTCTCCCCGCGGAATCGCGTTTCCCCAGCGGACGACCTGGAGGAGGAGTGTAACTCTAAGGCTGCCTCAGACAGACACAGCAAGACTTAAGAACCACACACGAAGCCTTAACGTGTGTCTGTGCTCCTATGCACAGGTGTCCCTGACCTCCCGCCTCAACAGCCTGTAAGATTTGCCCGGCTCACAAGTACTGCGTGTGCCTTCCCCCTTGGTGCTCACATTAGTCACCTCTACACGGAACAAGGCATGCCAGGAACCAGATGCCACAAAGCAAAGGGAGCCAGCCAATGTTCCAGAATATTCCACTATTCCTTCCTTGCCAACAATGTGGGAGAGGCAAAGATGTCTGATGCTGTCCTCACAATGGAAACCGGAGCCTCCCGGCTACCCGACTGCAGAGGACTAGCTCGGTAAACTGACCACCACGCGGACTCGATGAAATGCCAACACGGCAGAGCAGCACAAGCACAGTGATAATTCCTCAAGAAGGCGTGTGAAAGACAAGCCCACACTTCACTTAAATTGTAGGAACTGTATGTGCACGTACAGGGCCGACAAAGACTTGGAAATCAAAGAAGTTAATGTGACGGCTGGCAAGTTTTTCTCTTAGATTCCTTTCTCACATGCTATTTGTCTCCTTCACCGAATCCTGTCGCTGGATACACTCAGCAAGTCTTAGGATTTCACCAGCATTAGCCCCGAGTTCATCTGCCACTGGACCCCTCAGAGCCAGGTGGGGAGGGCGACCTCACCTTGCTGTACAGCACGTCCAACCAGTAGTCGGCCACCTTGGCGACAGAGCCGTACACCTCCTCCAGGGTGCTGCCCCTGAGGAAGGCCTCGAACACGGACGACTGGAAGATCTTGATGAGCTGCAGCTCCCCGCGGCGCTTCACCTCGAAGCCCTTGAGCTCAGCCAGGGAGCCGTCCTCGTTGAACACAGCGTACCTGGAAGCACAGCGTGACGGAGCCTGTGAGCTGCTGCTCCTCACTGCCCTCCTGCCCCCACCTCTCAGATCCACACACGTCTCTGCATGAGGGTCTCTCTCCAACATAAAAATGACTGAAGGGCCTGCACCTGTGGAACAGAACCTAACAGGTGGAGAACAGAGCTGGTGGCATCAGCGTCAACAGCTTCCCAAACTGAGGCAAAAAGTCCCGAAGACGGACCTGAGGTCTCCCCATCCTGGCTCCTGGTCCATCCCTGGACAGGTTGCTAAATCTAATCCGTCCGTGTCCTTCCCGTGCACAGAGCCTGTGGGGTTCCTACCTCTTCTTCAGCTTCTTGCCTTCTTCCTTGGAGGCTGGAAGGATCATGGCAAGGTAGGGCCCGTCAACCTCGAAAAAGATGCTGTTCTCGGAGCGGGTGACGTAGGTGAGCGAGGACGGCTCGGCCAGCTCCTGGTACTGATGGTTGGTGAAGCCTTCCTGCAAGACCAGACCAAGAGGGGCAGCCTCACCACCACCATCCCAACCTGCACACGACCGGGCCTGCCAGCAGCGGGCAGAGCCTGCCCAGCCCTCTCCCAAACCCGCGTCCGACAGTGGGGCTGGAAACCAGGCTCACCTTGACCATGATGTTCAGCATGGCCCCGGGGTAGGAGACGGTCACCTTGGGCTTCTTCACGCTCGTCGTCGTGATGACAAAGTTTTCGGGGAAGCTGTTGGGCAGGACGCACCATATCCCGTCTGTGTCCAGCTCCAAGGGCCTCCTTCAGGGGACAGAGAAGTGAGGCCACATGCAGGCCAGACTGTGGCCGTGTGGTAAGAAGCCAGTGTTGTCCTGACAGCAGACGAGGTCCCCCTCTCCAGCCCGTCTTCGCTGGCCTGCTCCCGACGCGGACTCACCCGATCTGCTCGATCAGTTCCCTCGCCTGGGTGATGATGTTGGCGCCCGTGAAGCAGACAATGCCGGCCATCTCCATGGAGTACCAGCGGGCCCTGGGAAGACAGCCACAGCTGCAGGTGGGTGGGCTCCCCCAGAGGGTCATCGAGATCAAAGGGGAGGTGGGGAGGAGAAGGGGACTCGGAAGCAGGAGGACTAAGGGGGAATTGATCTCCGTGCTGAGAACCTTCTCTGTTCCTACTGCAGTGTGTTGGGCTCGGCTCTGGAAAGTTCTGGAAGGAGGCAGCACAATGGTTCGTGACCTCAGCCTCAGGGGACTCTCCACACCATCCCTGATGGTCAGTGTCCCCGTGAGCCTCCTCCACTCTCCCAACCCCATGTGCATGCCCCGGCATCTCAGGGAAAACACACCCGAGGGTGCCCTCAGCCGCCGCTGGCCCACTGTTCTCACACCTCCTGCCTGAAACTGCTCCGCTCTAGCCCTGCTCTCTGCCCACTCCCTCTGCCATTAAAAAGCAGCACAAATACACACAATGACCCTCCCTCCAACCCAGTCCCTGTGCACCAACCACTTCTCTTCCTCCCCAGAGCTGCCCTGCTGACCCTCCCAGGACCTCCCACCTGGTTATGTCCAATGGACACACACAGTCCCCATCTCACCCCATCTCCACGCAGTGCCCAACCCCGGAAGCCGGGCCCAGGAAGTCTCCTCCTTGGGCCTCTCCCTCCCCCGCCCCACTCAACCTCCCAATCAATCGACACTTTGTAAATCCCACGGCTGCTTAGCAATTTCCGAATTGCTGGGCCCGTCTCCACGGCCTGGTGGTGATGTTCCGTACGTCACAGGCATAGGACAGAAATGACCAAATTGCTGCCTCCTGCCCAGTATGTTCAGACGAACACGCCCAGTAGTGCCCATGCCCTTGTTACCCCAGACCCACGAGTCAATGTGGCCCTCCCTCCACCTGCCCCAGACCGCTTCCAGCCAGCTCTCCCCTCTCCCATCCTTCACTCACTAGCTCCACGGCCCAGCCCGGCCCAGCAGGAGTGTACCCTTTGCGCATGACGTAGCCGTAGAAGGAGTTGAGGATGCACTTGTGTGCCAGCTGCAGGGAGTCGTACAGCACCTCCATGTTCTTGCAGCGCTTGACCTCGGCTGCGTCGCCCGCCTCCACGGCCGCACTGAGCTTTTTTTTCCACACCTGGGAACACACACCACTCCTAGATTACAGCTCACATTCTACAGTCACAGATACTTTACATCTTGAAAACTTCAAATGTATTGGAAAGTTAACAACAAATAGAATGAAGACCGTAGGCACTTCTAGAGGGACACTTGATATTTGGCCGTATTTCCTTTATTCCTCCCTCCTTCTCTCCCCCCTTCCTTTATTCTTCTCTCTCTCTCTCTCTCTCTCTCGGCACTGCCACTACGTTGGAGATACTAAACACGTCAGCACACACTTTCTAGGGTCAAGGACAAGCTCCTGCATAACCGTAATGCTGTTCCCACCCCGAGGACACTTGCCCTGGACACAATATGGACTTGTCCCCTATGGGGTCTGCACAGTCCCAACCCAGGAGCCAGGCCAGAACCACGTGCTCAGTTCTCACACGTCCCGATTCACCTTTAATCTAGAACCGCCCCGCGTAAGGCCGACGTCCTGAAAGGGCTTCTGAACACAAAGGGACATGTCCAGGCCCCATTTTTATTTCTTGTGAGGCCAGGACTCGGAGAAAATACTCCATCACAGCAACAACCTGTTGGACACCTCAGACTTGGGGGCAACTTCACCTCCCAGGACAGAGCCCAGGACCTGACAGGAGGACCTGGAGCCGCGAACGGAGCGCAATGGAGGCAGGGCTTCGCGCGGCCAGAGACCCAGGGGCTCCCAGGTGCCCCGTGATTCCATTCACTCTTATCGGATGCACCTGACAAGCTGCGTTACAGGGATTCTCAAACAGCGGGACTCGGCACCCTCACAGGCAGAGCACCGAAAGCAGGCATCCGAGGACGTGTTTGCACACCCACGCTGTCCAGCAGCACCCAGCAAGGGTCAGCACCTGAGAAGAGGAGGCCCACCTTGTGGAGACCTTTGAACTCATAGCGCCTGTCCCGGAAGGCGCGCACCGTGTCCACGTAGAAGGAGTTCTCCCGCTGGCAGATGGTGGTGAGGCGCTCCTCCACCTTGGTCACGTGGATCTTCTTGTACGCCTTCCGGCAGTAATCTGAGGCACAACGGGAGGGGCACTGAGACCACGTGGGAGACAAAGGAAGCCAGGTGCAACGGAGGCCAACCAACGCAGCTTTCTCTGCAGCTCGTTTATCACATCGCAGAAAGGCAGCCCCCGTGAATGGGCCAAACGCACCGCGACCACAGGGAGGAGAGCCGAGCGATGCAGGGAGACGAGGAAAGGGAGCCTTCAGGAGAAGCGAGGTCAGCACGGCTGCAACGACCGATTTCACTGGCCTCCGGCCGTGCGTTCCAACACAGCCCAACGAAGGCCCCAACGTCGTCAGGCCCTCACCTGCCAGCCTCCTCTTCTCATATTTAGCCTGCTCCTCGCGGGACAGCTCATGAAAGGCCCGGGCTGAGCCGTCAGGGGTCAAGGCAGGGAACTTCTCTGACTCCAGCTGGTGTTGGATCCGGTGGTACTCGCTGCGACTGGCCGGCACTGGGAAGGGCACAGGTGAGAGAAGAGTGTGACAGAGACCCACCCGCTTCCCGCTGAGCACCCCCAGCCCGGGCAGGCACTCACTGAACTCGCCCCTCCACTGCCACGCCATCTTCCTCTGGCAGTTTGCCCCGGGCTTGTTGAAGTCACAGGCTGCACAGGTGGCCTCGTCCACCATGGCAGAGGGCTGCGGAGGGGACGGGAGGGAGCAATTAGGGCCAGGCAGAAGAACTCCACCCTGATGCAGGCATCCGTCTTACCTGCAGGCGGTTTGTCAGGATGATGTTTGGGTACATGGCGCCCACGTCCAGGTGGTAGATAAGGGGACACTCGATACGGTTAGGAACATCTTTCAGGGAGGTGAGCTTGGCCTTAATCTGATCACACACCTACAGAGGAAGAGGAGGCGGAGGCTGGTGACCACGATAAAAACTGGAGACTACAGACCGAAGACAGCCACCCACACCGGGCGGGGAGGTGCAGGAGGCTTGCACGAAAGAGCAGAGCCCTGATGAGGACAGCATGGCGGGAGAAGCAGCCACCCCCCAGGATTTGAAGTGGGAGAAAACTGCTCAATCTGGTACAAGCTGTTTCTTGGAACCGATCCTAAAATTAGTGCAAACTACCCCCACGGGAGTCAGCGAACGCGCCTCAGTGCTGAGCAGAGCCCGCCAGGGACCTGGAATGTGCAGCGTCCGAGGGATCAGGACCAGCACAGGGGAAGGTGCCTGGGGTCCCCGGTCAAGTGACACATTGCAAAGGACACTTTGTGCTCATATTTGATGGATTTTAGTCACTATATCCTACTCTGTAATTTCTAAAAATTAACTGTCATCACGAAAACTTTTTTAAATCTTCACCAGAGGACATGGGAATCAAACCCACAACCCAGGTATGTGCCCTGACTGGGAACTGAACTGGCAACCTTTTGGTGCCTGGGATGACACTCAGCCAACGGAGCCACTCAGCCAGGCTAACGTCCTTTTAAAGTCGCCTTAACAACAAGAAAATAAACTGACTGCCTCCAAGAGCTCCTCGCTGCCTACCGAATCCAAGACCCCCCACGTGCCCAGAGCCTGTGAAGCTCTTCCAGCCAGGAAGTCGGGCGTCGACTGTGACAGCACTGTCATCCGTGTCCCAGGGCCCAACCACCAGCACACAGTAGGTGCACGGAAGGCCACGAGGGAAGGACACCAGTCTACAAGGCGTGGGAAACCTCCAGAGAGCTACCTCTTGGAAGTTGGTGACCTGTTCCATGGGCACCTTCTCCTCTTCCTCGATGGCGTGACGCATGGTCTTCTCCACCCGCTGCAGCAGGAAGTCAAAAGCGGCGGGATTCTAGAGGAAATGACCGAGGGGCACAGATGAGACGGAGAATGCTCTGGCAGCAACCAACCTACCTTGGGCAGGACGCTGCACGGTCCTAGACTAGGGCAGGCCCGACAAAGGATGCCTGGTGGGGCCCGCAAGGGGTGAGGGCTTTCCTTCAGCCCTTGTGGCTTCTGGGTGCCTCTAAGGCTCGGGCGACTCAGGGGGAGCGCACCATCCTGAACCGGCAGGGGATGTCACTGCGGAACACGCCCGACTCTAGGGCCTCCACATGGCCGCCCACGTAAGTCTCGGCGTCCAGCACGTGGCCGTCACCCGTCAGCTTGTTGAACTCCTGCTCCTGCTTGTTGGGGAAGACGATGTTGGCGTGGAAAGCCTGCACCATCAGCAAGGCCTCGCACAGGGTCCCGGAGCCCTTCCGCAGCACCTACGGGGAAACGCCAGGATTCAAACCCTCAGCCCAGTCCACACAGGCTGCCAGGACCAGGGGTGGCACTGACCTCATCAGGCTCCATGGGGATGATGGTGCACAGGGCAAATATAAAGGGGTGCACGTACTTCATGTACAGGTAGTATGTGGCCACCGCGTCCGACACCGAATACGTGGCCAGAGTCTGAGGAGAGGACATCAGAGATAAGGGCAACGGCATGTCCGGAGGTCTCCCTGACTCCCAGGCCCCCGCGTCAGCACGGCACAGGCACCTGGGGCTGCTCGGTGGCCATCCGGCACATGTCCTCGGGGTCCAGCTCCACAGGGTCGTAGCCCAGCTTGGCTTTGGCGGCTGCCTTGAGGTTGTGGCTGCCCACAGGAAGGTAGCTGTCCCTCTTCACCCACCTAGAAAGGAGAGCAAAGGCCAGAGGTGATTCTGAGACAAAGTCCAGGAACCTGTGAAAGGTGGCAAAGCTGGACACACACAGCAAGATGCAGAGACCTAATGGATACCCCAAGATCTGCACCAAGACCCCACACGGTGCAGGCCCCTCGTGAGAACCATTCACCCGGACCCAGGCAGTTTCACAAACACACCCGTACTCAGGCGATGCCGGAGCCCGCAGCCGCTGTCCTCAGCGAGGGCTGCTTCCCAGAGACTGCCTTCCTCCCTCGGGCGTGGACAGGCCTGCACCGGGGAAGCCCTCCTGGGGCAGACAGGCCGCCAGGGGAGCGGCGGGCCTACCTGAGGCAGTCCATGTGGATGCACTGGGGCGCCTTGTACTCCCCTTGGCCGTCCTTCTGGAATCCGATCTCCTGGTACATGCTCAGTCCGTGGACAGCTGCTCTGGCCTCCACAAACGGCCTAGGGACCAGAGAGGCCGGACAAGCACGTTCCGATTAGTCTCTAATTCCCTCAGGGACAAGGAAGACTGCCCCCAGGGGATGCCCCACTACCCCAGGAGCTCCTCACACGGCTCCTCAAATGCAGCACCCCTCCTGCCCCCCCCTCCCACTTTCCCATCGTAACCTTTTCTCAGCATGCACTTCAGCAGCATTGGGTACACTCGCAGTGCCGTGTAACCTGCTCTCCTGAACACTGCTTAGTTACTCACAGATTAGACATTAGACTCACCAGTCAAAGAAGTCCCCATTGTAGGTGACCATGATGGTGGGTTTGGTCTCCTGGACATGTTCAAACCATCTCTGGATTAGATGGACCTGAATTCAACACATCACAGCACTCAGAGGTTTGCTTTTCCTCTTTCAAACTCTTCCACGTACGTCTCCCAAAGTTCCGGGAGAGCAACCTCCCGGCAACCCTTCATTAGCGCCTGCACATGCGTGAGGGTCGCCACAGGGACCCCAAGCCCAGAACCTGCTGTTGTGACTGCAGCACGCCGAGGCCTCCGAAGGGCCAGCATGCCTCTCTTCCCGCCTCACCACAGTACCAGCAGCTGCCCAGTGACCCCTCTTTACCTCGTCAGGTTCATTGAAGACACAGAAGGGCCCTTCGTACTCCGGCTTGGGGGTGAACTCAAAGTCCTCGATGTCCTCTGCCACGATCTCCCTGTTGGTGATGAGGTAGCCCTGGGGAGTTCACCAGCAGTTGGGTGGGTTAGACACACAGCTCAGCACGCCTCCTGGCACTCGGCCCAGAGACTCAGACTGAGCAGCAACTGGGAGGTGCCTGAGCTTCCTTCCACACCCCCCCGCCGAGCGTCTCAGACTTCCATCGGAAGGGGGAGCATGCTGGTGTCAGAACAGCTCACCTGCTCACTTTCTTGGATTCCACTCACTCATTATTCACCCCAAAACTGAGTCGCGGGGTGAACACTGTTCTGGTTTGGGGACCGAGAAGGTCCCTATTTCCAGGGAGCTCACACTCCAGAAGGCACTGCTCACCTGGCCATCAATCATATAGGAAATCATCATAATCTGGTCAGTCTCAGCATCAGGAAACTTGAGGGGCAGTTTGGTCGTCTCAATGTCAAATGCCAAAACCACAGGGTCCTAGAGGGACAAAATGCAGCATGAATCAGCCACGGAACACACCTACCTTCAGCTGCTAAAACCAAGAGGCGAGCTGCCACAGGGAAAGGCTCCCAAAAAAACGTGGAACAGGCGCCTGGGGCCATCTGGCCCACGTCAAGGATTCCACATCCCCTGGTGACATGGCAGCCAACAACACGAGAAAAGGCTAGATCGCAGGGAAAACCTACGACTGCACCACACCCGAGTCTCAAGGCTCTTTAGAATGCATGACCTCATCCAGGCCGAGTGGCTCAGTTGGTTAGAGCATTGTCCCGATACACCAAGGTTGCAGGTTCAATTCCCGGTCAGGGCACATACAAGAATCAACCAATGCAGACATGAATAAGCGGAACAACAAATCATTGTTTCTTTCTCTCCCGTCCTGTTTCAAAAAATCATTTAAAAAAAAAAAAAAAGTATGGCCTCACTGTGGCCTTCATGACAAACCTGACAGAAGACTGGCTCAGGGCTGGCGTCGCCATCTTAGCAATGAGAAAACACGATCGTGAAGCTGTCCCTGAGCCAAGGCCTTCCAGTTACGAATCCATTTTTCACCACACCACTCGCTGTCAACTCCCTACGTGGAAGCTGAGGTGCTCCCTCAAACACTCAGATCCAGCCCAGCCCAAATACACATCACCTGGGGATGCTCAGGCACAAGTGAAATTATACTCGCAGACCAGAAACTGATCCGAAAAATGACTAGTCCGTACTCCTTCCAGAAGGTACTTCGGAAAAAGAAGCAAACAAACCTCTGAATCACATTCACCTTTCAGCACTGAATGAGGCCTCCCCAAACACCAATGGGGAACTCGGGATGGAGGACACGCAAGCAGCACTTACGGGCCGCTCAACCAGGTCATCTCGGCGGGTGATCTCCACCGGCGAGGCGCTCCCTCGGTGCCTGACGTTGTACCAGTGTGCCTGCAGGACAGGTCACCTTGAGCTAGAGCTCTGCACCTGTTTTCGTGGATTCACCCTTCAGTCCCCGCCCCCCGCCGCTGTTGGGCACCACCACTCACCACGTGGATCTTCAGGTCGATGGAGAGGCGGATGTGGTAGGGCACGTCATACTCTCGCATGTCCACAATGTTGTCCAGCTGGTCCACAATCTTCTTTGAGGTTTCCTCTTCGTCCATGATCACACTGCCTCCTTGCAGAACACTGCGGGGGGGGGGGGGGGAGAGAGAGGGGGGGGAGGGGGAGGAGGTAGGGAGGGAGGGAGAGAGAGAGAGAGGGAAAGAGAGGGGGAGGGGGAGGGAGGTAGGGAGGTAGAGTAAGGTAAGTTAATTGCTGAGTTTTCCCACCTCCCATCCATCTTGTCAATTTGGGGAAAATGGGAAACAGTCCTGTGGGCTGACTGGCTGTTCTGCCCAGAAAGAAACCTACCTGGAGAGCATAGCTGTGTAGGTGTCACTGGTGTGGCCCTGCTCCCGGTTCTTTCTCACGGCAGGGGAGATCTCCTTCCTCACTCTGACAAGGTCCTCCACGGTGTGGAAAGACAGCTTAATGTAATTTCGCTTCAAACCCACCAAGTGATTTGGCTACAGAGTGAAGAGATCATGCTTATGAGTTCAAGAGAAAAAGGATTTTATTGGGGAGAGCAAATAAGAACAGAACGACTCAAAGGTAAATATACTTGTCAAAGAGTTGGCAACTCCAAAGCACCTTGTCCAACCCTGCCTCTGGGACCAACTATGCCACTCGAGTTCTCTGAAGGGACGTCCAGGCATCAAGGCCCCATCATCGGTCCCGCTCCCCCCCCCGCCACACAGGTACCAAGCTCGGCCTCCTGCCATGTCACTGCCGGCCGGCAGAGTGGGCCCAGTTTTACATACCCTGGAAGGTTTGAACGACACTCACCAAGTCCAGATCCTCTTTGGGAACGGTCTCTACTTTAGCAAGTTTACCCTGAAACTTCTTGGAGAGAAAAGATGAAACTTCTCGCTCACAACCCTACGTCAGGAGCAGGACGAAAGGACTTTCCATTAGTAAAACCTATCTCCTTCCCTGCTGTCTCTCCAGAGGCCTCTTTATTTCCAGTCCTGATGCTCCCCACAGAACAAGGAGGCACAGTTCATCTGAACTGATTCTCATGAGCCACAGATTTACCTTTCTGGCCGCAATGTAGAAGTATGGTTTGTAGGGCAGCGCCACCTGCAAGAGTCACCAACCCATTCGAGGGCGATGAGAAAGGAAGAGAGAGAATGGTGAAGAGAGGCTGCCAGCCCCAGTGCACCCTGGCCTTGTCGCTCTCAGGAGAAACGGGGCCACAGGGACTTAGGGCCGCATGGCCCTGCCCCCTTTCCCAGCTGGCTCCTCTCAGCACAGCACACCCCAAGGGGTCACTGAGGCGCTGCCGGGGCCATGCTCCCGACGGGCTCCAGGCTGCTGCACAGGGAGGCCCCCCAAGCCTTGCAGCTGCAGAGCTAAACGAACGCTCGTCGTTCTCAGCTCAGCGGAGCCTCGTCACTGAGTGGGTGGCACCTTCCTGGTTTCAGGGGCTCACCTTAAATCTGCTCCCATCGTCTTGGATAAAGTAGTAATCCACTGCACTGACCAGGCGTCTATCTTCATCTAAAACCTCAGTCTACAAGAGTCAATATGGGCATGAGGTTATCCTCTACACCGGGGCGGGGCGGGGTCACTGGGTCTGGCCCTTGCCAAGGCATTATGGGTGAGTTAATGAAATGTTCGACCAGCCCTAGGCAATTTGGCTCAGTGGATAGAGTGTCGGCCTGAGGATTGAAGGGTCTTGGGTTCAATGCTGATCAAGGGCACATGCCTAGGTTGTGTGCTCAATCCCCAGGAGGGGGCATGCAGGAGGCAGCTAATCAATGACTCTCTCATCACTGATGTTTCTATTTCTCTCTCCCTCTCTGAAATCAATAAAGATATATTTTTAACAAGTTTGACCAAATATAGCAGGCTAATTTTTTAGCTGATAATTTTGTCTGGCCCATGGATGATGTCAAAAATATCCAAAGGCCCTTGGCAGGAAGAAGGTCCCCACCCTGCTCTACACAGTAGGGCCCCTTCCTCCTGCTCTTCATAAACACCACCCCCCTCCCACCCACACCACCGACCCCGTCACCAGAACCCAGCATGGCAGCCTCTGGATGGGGATCTCTCTCCATTTCTCCCCCATTTTTTTTTTTAATATATTTTTATTGGTTTCAGAGAGGAAGGGAGAGAGACGGAAACATCCATGATGAGAGAGAATTATCGATCAGCTGCCTCCTGCACGCCCCACACTGGGGACTGAGCCCGCAACCCGGGCCTGTGCCCTGACCGGGAATCGAACCCAGGACCCTTCTGTCTACAGACCGACGCTCCATCCACAGAGCCACACCAGCCAGGGCCCTTCCTCATTCTTGAAAGTTATGCTCTTACCCTCCCCCCCCCCCCATCTTCTCAATGTCTTCTGTGGCCTGGAACGTTAAAAAGCAAGAGAACTACAAACAAGCCCACCTCCACCCGTGCCACCCATACAACAGGCTCCCACGCCAAGCGCTCCCACCCCCAGACAAGGGCGATGGCGCCGGGAGGGCGTGGCGGGGAAGGCGGGAGGCCCAGGTGCTTACAGGGTGCATATTGATCAGCCAGCCCGTCTTCTCCCCTGGCTCCTTGAGCCTCTCAAAGCCGAACCGAGAGTCCATTTTATCCGTCCACTGACTGCGCTCCAGGCGCTTGAGGGCCGAGACAGAGGACGAGGGGCCATCGTCCCTGAGTGGAAGGAAGGAAGGAAGGAAGGAAGGGCCAGAACTGGAGACGGTGAACAGGTGTGGCCGCCTGGGAAGATTTTTTTGGGGGGTGGGCGGGGCGAGGGGGGGTGCTGTGGCTGTAAAGGGGCAGCAGGAGGGATCCTTGGGGCAGATCTGCTGTTTTGATTGCGGTGGAGTCACCAACACGTGGTGTGATTGACAGCGCACAGAACACACACACGCACACGCACACGCACACGCGCGATGCACGGTCCCGTCAAGCTCCTGGTTGCCACACGCGCTCTAGTTATGTAAAAGGTTACCACGCCGGGGAATTATCTCCGAGTAAGAAGTTGTATGTTTGCTTGTTTAAGCTTATTTCTGAGATGTCAGTTCCCAAATTTATTATTACTTTGTTTCTTGGCACGATGGAATCGGCACTCTCTACCATACAAGACTTTTCCATGGGTTTTTCACAAAAGAGACAACACTGCACAGGGGGCAGCACGGTATAACGGGGGAAATTGGGAATCTTGATGACCAAGTTGGGCGGAGTTCTACTTCTGCCCCCAACGAGCAGGCACGGTAAGGCCCGTGTGGCAGGCCGTGCAGACGGGGCTCCCGGGAAACAGTGTCTGTGACACTTAGCAAAGGCGGGCACGGACGCTCCCTGTCAGACGCTGGAAAGGACTGCGGCCCGCCGCCGAGGAGCCCGCCGCGGTCTGGGGCCCGGCGGTGAGCGGACGAGCGTCTCCTCCCAAGCCCTCTCTCGGAGCTGCACCCCCTTCATCGCGGCGGCTCAGGCTCCGAAGAACCGAGCAGCAGCAGCCCAGGGAGGCCCGCCCACCCGCTCGGACAGCGCCTCCGCCTCAAGGAAGGAGCCGCCACCTCCGCGACGCCCGTTCAGGTGTCGGACGGCCCCGCCACAGCGGCGGCCCCACCCCCGCCCCGCTCCCCGAGCGCCCGCCGCCTCTTCAACGTGAGCCCAGGGCCACGAGGTGGAAGGCCTCGAGCCCGCCGCCCGCCCGGGCGCCCCTTACCGGCTGGTCTCGCCGTCCGCGCCGGGCTCCGCATACCGCCGCCCGCTGTTCCTCAGCACCATCGCGCCGCCACCACAGCCTTAGTGAAATTTGGCGCGCTCCCACCACCTCTCGCGAGAGACCGGAAGTGCCCCGCCGCCCAATCAGGAGGCTCGTCGCCGAGCTCCAATCGCCTCGCGTGCCCGCGGGGAGGCGGCTCCTCCAGGCCTCGGGTGAGGAGTGCGCAGGCGCGTCGACATCCAATCGCCGCCGGCGCCCAAAGGGAGGCGGCCGGTTAGGGACGCGAGGAGAAGTGCGCGGAGGCGCGCGCGGCGCACAGCGGGTTGTGTGCGGGGCGGGAAGTGTCTGGCCGTCCCCGTGCCCGACGCCGAGCAGACCCGGGGCGGGCGCGCGGAGGGATGGCGCCCGCGGCGTCCAGACTGCGGGCTGAGGCCGGGCTCGTTGCGCTGCCGCAGCGGGCGCTCGCCCAGTACCTGCGCCTCCTGCAGCTCTACCCGGTGCTCACCAAGGCAGCCACCAGGTCGGCGCGCGGCGGCCGGAGCCGGGCGGGGGGGCGCGGCGTGGACCCCCTGAGTAGGCGCCTTCCGAGGGGTTGAGTGAGGAAGGAGAAACCCCGAGTGTACAACGAGCTTCCAAGGGCCTGGAACCCACGGGAAGCTCGGCACCTGCGGTTCGGTGCAGTCGGCTCGGAGCAGTGATTCGTAGGCACTGACGCCGGGTACCCGGGAGCCGGGTAGAGGAAGCACCACGTCTGGAGGTCCTGCAGACCGGTCCCCGGAGGGACTGGGGGGGGGGGGGGGGGGCCTGCACCTGTCAGTTAGAGGGCGAGGTGGTCAGGTTGGTCTTGGCCGAGCTCCGCGGGGCTGCTGGTCAGCTCCGCCCTGTAATTTGCAGCACTAAACTTTTTATGAGACGACTCCCCGTCCATTACCCTCACTTAACTAATTTTATAAGCTTGTTCCCTTTCATTAGTCCAACCTTTCGTAAGTATGCACAGCCTGCTTCCCGTGTGCGGGGCATTAGACAGGTGGGTAGGGCCCTGGCCCTCATGGAGGTTGCATTTTAGCGAAGAACTAGACAAAAAGCAGATAAATACATACAAGGGGGAACTTATCCAAGGGGACATTTGGACAGAGGCCTGAATGAAGGGGTGCGGGGCAGAAGGGAAGCAAATGCTCTTTGGCAGCGGGTACAGCAGAGCAAAGGTCCTGAGGGAGGAGCAAGCTCGAGTGGGAAGGCCTGTGTCGCTGAAAACCTGCTTCGTGAGGAGGGAGAGGATGAGGAAAGAGGAGCCCGGGATCAGATCCAGGTCTCATCACCCGCAGAGAGACCTTTGGCTATTTCAGCCCAGAGAGCCTCTCAGAAGTCAGCGAAAGACCAAGCTTTGGAGCCAATGGGCCTCTTTTTTCATGGACATTTTTAAAAAATATATTTTATTGGTTTTTTACAGACAGGAAGGGAGAGGGATAGACAGCTAGAAACATCGATGAGAGAGAAACATCGATCAGCTGCCTCCTGCACACCTCCCACTGGGGATGTGCCTGCAACCAAGGTACATGCCCTTGACCGGAATCGAACTCGGGACCCTTCAGTCCGCCGGCGGACGCTCTATCCACTGAGCCACACCGGTCAGGCTCCCCAGCGTTTCTTGTACTTGCCAAGTGTGTGTGTGTGTGTGTTTAGTTCCATAGCTTTCTCACGTGTACAGGTTTTATCCACCAACGGAGTCAAAGTACAGACTTCCCATCCTAAGGATCCCTCCCGTCACCTCTCCGCCACACGCGGTCACCTTTTGCAGGGACAGCGTTTCACCCTCAGGATATCGACGCTGGCACATCCACCAAGTGGAGACCTCGCTGCGGCCTCCACCCTTTGACACGGGCACCTTGCACCGCAGCTGCTTTGATAAGCACTGGTCTCCGCCCCTCCCCAGCCTGATCTCAGAACAGCCCTTCTGCTGGTCCCTCTGTTTCCTCACTCCCTCTCTGTCCACAGTGGCATTTTGTCAGCACTTGGGAACTTCCTGGCCCAGACGATTAAGAAGCGGAAAAAAGAAAACGGCTCTCAAAGGCTAGATGTCGGTGGGCCTCTCAGATATGCCATTTATGGGTGAGTTCC
Organism: Plecotus auritus; assembly: GCF_963455305.1. Classification (NCBI taxonomy): domain Eukaryota; kingdom Metazoa; phylum Chordata; class Mammalia; order Chiroptera; family Vespertilionidae; genus Plecotus; species Plecotus auritus. Next base: position 31,849,741 of record NC_137779.1, read on the forward strand.
ACAGCGGAGCCAGGCGCACCTAAGCCAAGGTATCAAGTTTCTGGAACAATCTAATTTGGAAAAAATAATTGTGAAAAGCAATGAAGTAATCATGGGGGGGAATCAGAACGGGGTATTGTTAACCTATCTTCTAGTTTTATATGGTTATTTTTAATTTCACGGGTGGGAGTGGCCTCTTCACTGGGCTGAGAAAGAGCAGAAAACTCCCCTGAACCTAGAGGCCAACCTCAAGACTCCAAGACCCATGGAAGTGGACATCAGACTCATATACGGCCAGTTATTTGCATAGCATTAGCATCCAGAAAAGCATCCAGGTGTCCTGAGAAATGTCCAGTTTCTGAACCACTTATTGAATTGCAAAAGCTCAGGGATTCGGGAGCTTTACCGATTAAACCCACCCCGAGTTCTCTGGCCAAAAGTAGTGTTTGTACAGAGGGATTACTTTGAAGTCTTTTGCAACAAGTGATTTTTTTTTTTCCAACTCGAAATTCACAGATACCATTTTTGTAAGTATTGTTAACTTTACTCATCATATTTAAAGCTGTAATTCCCCACCCCGGGGAGGGGAGTGTACCAGAGCCACCCGGAAGGCCTCACCAACCCGTTTTCCATCCTCAAGGCTTCTGTTCTCCTCCCACGGAGAACCCCTGCTCCAGGCCACTGGTCCTCAGGGTGAGAACGGACAACTGAGAACCATTTGTTTAAAGGCGTTCAGTCGGAAGCTGGAAGATCCCCGAGTCCCTGCCCACCTTTCTATTACTGAATTGTATGGGGCAGCAGGTCACTGTCCCAGATGCTGTGCCTGGGCCCAGTTCTCTGCACACTCTGGAAAGAGGAGCAGCAACGTGGGCAAGCAGAGGCCCAGCCCCAGGGTTCACCCTGGCTAACTACCCGAGGGATTTGATGAAAAACTCAAGGGGTAGGAGTGGGGGTGCATTTATTCATTGCTGAGCACCTTCGACTCAGGCCCTGCCTGAGGCCCTGCAGACACAGCCGCGGACAGACAGACACGATCCCGCCCTGTGACGGTTTTACCTTCTGGGGGCAAAGAGAGGGGCACTGAACAACTAAACAAATGAGGTCATGGCATGTGGTGATAAACGCTACGAAGAAAGCCACATGGGGCCTGGACGAGGGTGGCAAGGACAGTGGGCTTGTTACCGAGCCACCGGGAAAGGGCTCTCCAAGCCGGCAGTGCTGAGAAGGAGCCGGCCACGTGAAGGTGGCAGGAGCCCAGGGCGGGAACAAGTCTGGTCTGTGAGAAGCAAACAGGAATGCTGGGAGCAGCTTCAAAGAAAGCACACTTTCCAGGACCAGGGGTCTGTGTGGTCGGTGCTGAGACAGGCAGGGTTTGGGACCTGGCGTTTGGGGGTGAGCCTGGCCCTCAGAAGGCGGTCCAGCTCACCCCCCTCCCCGTGGCCTCAGGTTCTTCTTCACAGGGCCGCTGAGCCACTTCTTCTACCTCTTCATGGAGCGCTGGGTCCCCCCCGAGGCGCCCTGGGCAGCCGTCAAGAGGCTGCTCCTGGACCGCCTCCTCTTCGCGCCCGCCTTCCTGCTGCTGTTCTTCGTCGTCATGAGCTTCCTGGAGGTTGGTCCCTGCTGCCGCTCCCCACTGGGCAAGGGTTCTTAGCCTGGCACCGGGTGGAACTCAGGGTCTGCGAACTTGTCCGCCTCGCGCGGAAGGTTCACGGCGGCCTTGATCAACGTCGAAGCAAAGCACCGCCGTATTGGCAGTGCCTGTGGGCGTGTGTGGGAACCACGCAGTCAGGGGTCCCTGATCACGGGTCGTGCGCCCGCTCCTTGGCCTGCGGTCAGGTCTGGTCGCCCAGTGTGTTAATGAAGCACATCCGCCTGTCCCAACACTTTTCTGATACTCGGAGAGCTGTATTCAGCGTAACTGTTCCCTCGGTAGTCCTGTACGCTCTATACGTTACAAAGCGTGATTCGGAAGAGGGCCCGTGGCCCGGGAGCTTCAGGCCTCGGTGATGTTGCAGAAGCCTGAGCTAACGCAGCCCCCGGAGAGCCTGGGTGCTCCGAGGAGGCCGGCTTACCCACAGAGTCAGGCTTCACGTCAGAGCCCACCGCACCAGGTCAGGTCCGCTGTGACGGGCCCTTCGACCCCTTACCACCCGCCTGTGAGTCTGCTCTGTGCCCAAAATGTGTCATGATCGGCCTTGAAATTGGCTTCAACCAATCACAGCAGGTCAAGGCTTCTCACTCAGCTTTTATTTCGAAACATCTCCAGTTTCTGTTACTAAGGAGAATAACCTTTGTTGTGTAAAGTGACCCTGGGGATAAGTAGGAAAGATGTTTAGACTTAACTGTGATTGCTAGTAATTCCCTGATAGTAAAAAGAAACGTTTGGGAAGTCCTCAGGACATCTGAGCCAGGAGGAAGTAAAGGGTGCCCACGTTAGGAGTGAGGATACAACGGCTGTTTCTCTCTTTATTTCCTCCCAACTACAAAGGGAGTGTATTTTCATTAAAAGTAAAAAGCGTTATCGAAGTGCATAAAGTCCTGACCCATAAAGGATACAGGTAGGAGCACAGTGGACCACAGCTCACCCAATCACACACGCTCCAGCCGCCGCCGCAGCCAGCGTTCCACCCTGTCACAGCGTTCCACCACAGGCGGCCCTTTTGTGAGGGATTCCTGGTCGGCTAACTCCTAGAACTGCCGTCTGAAATGACACTTCACGTCATTCTGGCCTCACGTCTACCCCTACATCAGGTCAGCTCGGGGTGAGGGCGAGGACACGGGTCGCCCACGGTGTGAGAGCGCTCACTGCTCTGGTGATTCCCCAAGTGGATTTACAGCTGCACCGCTCATTACCCACCCGATGTTTACAAGGAACAAGGTCGACAGTGAAAAACCCCCACTGTATTAGGATTTGGGGGTCCCCAGACCCCAGTGCCCCAGTCTCAGCCTAAGGCAGTGGGGCTCACTCACCCGTGTTTTCTTTCCAGGGCGGAGATGCTGCCGCTGGTGCTGCCAAGGTGAGGAGCGCTTTCTGGCCGGCGCTGCAGATGAACTGGCGCGTCTGGACCCCAGTGCAGTTCATTAACGTCAACTACGTCCCCTTACAGGTGAGGCTGCCTCACCGCGCAGGGCCTCAGGCCGCCAGCCTCCACCAGCGGCCATTTCCCATCAGCCTTTTCCCCCCTTGCAACAATCTTCGTTTTCTTGAGGTGACTGTCACTGGGGACCTCTGTCCACACCTTCTTTCCTCTGGGAGGGCCGGGGGTGGCTAGGGCAGACTGAAGAGGGGTTAAGGGGTAAACTTGAGAGCGTGAGCGTGCAGACAACGGGGGCCACAGAGGCTGAAGACCTGCACATGCACAGGCTTGGGGCTCCCGAGAGGTGAGAGGTAGGGAGGGTCGAGGTTTTTCCCAAGAGCAAACCCAGGGAACAGGTAGGTCAGGAAACCATGCACTCTCCACAAAGAAGGGAAGACATGAGAAGACAGGATGGCCGAGGACATGGATCTGTGGTTGTCAGAGGGCAGGCTGGAAGACGGAATCTTTGCAAGCAGTGGGGACAGAATGTTGTGTGGCTGGAGCTCCATTTTAGGTGGTGGCAGGCGGAGCCTAAGGGGCAGTGGTTTATTCAACAAGTGTTTGTTGAGCACCTACTATCTGCCCCGCTGCTCTAGACTTGGGATCCAGTGGTGAACGAGACAGACCAGACCAGGGGTCCTCCAACTTTTTAAACGGGGCCAGTTCACTGTCCCTCAGACCGTTGGAGGGCCGGACTATAGTTTAAAAAAAAACAAACTATGAACAAATTCCTATGCGCACTGCGGGGCCTGGGACGCGTCGGCTGCTAAGCAGGACAGGCAGCGGCACCCAGCGGGCCGGATAAATGTCCTCGGCGGGCCGCATGTGGCCCGCGGGCCGTAGTTTGAGGACCCCTGGACCAGACTGTTTCTTCCAAGGAGCTGACCTGCCAGATAGACTCGCTCACAGGAGATCAGGTGGGGTTTGCCTGTGAGGTCATTGAAGCAGGGCAGTGGGGCAGTGACAGCTTAGAGTGAAGAGCAGGTCAGGAGGGTGTCAGAAGGACTGGATAAAGCCACCGTGTGATGGCCAGTCCTGGGGTAAGAGGCTGAGCCAGGACCTCAAGTTGTGTTCGTGGAGGAGGGTAAGGGACAGGTACTGTATGTTCCCCTGCTGGCCTGTGTAAACCTAGTTAGGCAGGAGCTCTGTCTTCCCCATTGCTCTCTGCTGAGGGTCTAGCCCAGTGCTCCATACAGAGTGAAGGCCTGTAAGTGCAATGGTGCTGGCTGGACCCGCCAGGGAAGGAACTCTGCCCGAGGGGACTGGTGTCTGGTGGGTGCTGTCAGGGCCTTGCGCTCACGTGGGCCTCTGTTCTCTCTGGCAGTTCCGGGTGCTTTTTGCTAACCTGGTGGCTCTGTTCTGGTACGCCTACCTGGCCTCCCTGGGGAAGTGAGGATGACCCCGAGAGGCTACACCAGCACGGCCAAGCGACATCCAGGGGGAGTGCTCACCTGCCCAGGGTGAGAGCAGAAACAGCCAGGTCGGAACGAATCTGACTCCAGATCATGTGATCAACATGCCCTGAAATGATGGAGAAACAGCAACCTCAGAAATACTAAGAACGATTTCCGTTGTCACCTTAGACTGCATTAGGATCACAATAAACTATAATGTAGCTTTTTCAAGGGTAATTTAAATTTCTCCTAATGACTCTGTGGCTTTGGGGGCTGCCCTCACGTCTCTTTTTACTTAAAAACAACAACGTGTGTGTGTGTTTCAGAGAGGAAGGATGGGGAGAGAGAGAAACATCAATGATGAGAGAGAATCATTGACTGGCTGGGAATGGAGCCCCCAACCTGGGCACATGTGCCCTGACCAGGAATCGAATCGTGACCTCCTGGTTCATAGGTTTATGCTTAACCACTGAGCCACGCCAGCTGGGCCAGAGTGATTTTTTTTAAAACGTAACTCAGATCATGCCACTTCCCAACCTGAACACCTGCAAAGATGACCCTGGAACTTCACTTATGGGCATGCAACCCCAAAGAACTGAGAGCAGGGACCGGAAGAGAGATCTGCCCACGCATGCCCACAGTAGCATGACAACGGCCAGGAGGTGGCAACCACCCAAGTGTCCACCAACGGATGGATGGAAAGCAAGATGTGGGCTCTCCATACAGCGGAACCTTATTCAGCCTTAAAAAGGAAGGGAATTCAGGCTCCTGCTACATCACGGAGGTGAAAGAAGCTGGTCCCCAAAGAACAAGTACTAGACGAGTCCACTTATACGCGGTCCCTCGAGTCAACCGCATAGAAACGGATGGCGGGAGCCAGGGCCCGCGCGGGAAAACGCGGAGTGCGTGAGTGACGTGGACAGGGGGAGTCCGGGAGGATGTAGAGTAGTGGGGACAAGGGTGGTGTCGGCTGCACAGTGCGAAGTGCCTGACGCCCCTGAGCTGTGCACGTGCACGTGGTTAAGACAATAAGCCCGTGTGGTGCCTAGTTTACTACAGTAACGACAAGCCAAGCCCCACGGCGGTCCCCCAGTTCACTCAACTGAGCCCCGAGTTCTCATCTCCCAGGCCGCCTCTCCCGCCTCCTCTCCGCGCCTGCAGCCACCCGGGGCCCCGCGCTGTCCGGGCCGCGGGAACACTCGCTCTCGAAGGCTACGGTGACCTGCACCCAGACTATCTGCAGAAATTGGGGGGGGGCGGGAACCACGGAACAGTCACTCACCTCTTGGCTGCACCTTGTTCCGGAAGTCGGTGTTCCCGACTGCCCCCGCGGCCTGTGAGCCCTAGGAGGCGGGACTTCCGCCCCGCAGCGTCGGCCCGCTCGCCGGGACCTGACGTCGGCGGAAGCGTGAGCTTCGCCGCGCGCCGTCCGCGCTCATAAGCGCGTGCGCGGAGCGGGAGGAACAGGCAAGCATGGCGTTCCGGCAGGCGCTGCAGCTGGCGGCCTGTGGCCTGGCGGGCGGCTCGGCCGCCGTGCTCTTCTCGGCCGTGGCGGTGGGAAAGCCCCGTGCTGGTGGGGACGCGGAGCCGCGCGTGGTCGAGCCGCCGGCGTGGGCGGGAGCCGCGCATCCTGGGCCCGGTGTCTGGAACCCCAACTGGGACAGGTGCGGGGCCGGGGGTGCAGGAGGGTGGCCGGGGGTGCAGGAGGGCGGCGGGGGTGGGTCCTCCCGGCCCTTAGCCGCTCCGCTCGGTCTGGCAAGCCGGTTCGACAGAGGGCGGCGTGCTCCGTACGGGATCTCTGGCTGTGACGTGGGGGGACCCCACCCCAGCCGCAGCCCCTCGTCTGCCCAGAGGGTCCTTTGGGAGGGGCCAGCGCAGGAAGCGGGGACAGTGGTCATTTTGACCCAAGGGGTCGACTTCCGTTCTGGGCAGAGGACCTCGCGGCGGGGCTGTCACCTGGTCTCCCTCCCTGCACTCGGGCCCCGGTTGGAGGTGGCTGTCGGTCCCTCCTGACCGCGCCGAGAGGAGGGTGTGGATGCTGAGGAGGGAGGACGCGCCGGGGCGGGACTCGCAGGCGCCTCCCGGGACCTTGGGTTGGTCCCTGGCCCCAGACACGTGCCCTGATCAGCACTTGAAAGGTGACTCCTGTGACCTGGAAACAATTCTTGGTCTCATTTCATGTTAATTTAAATTTTAAAACCAAAGCGGTGCCGATGCGTAAGTACTTAGTTGCCGGTAGTACCTGTGATACATTGGACTAAATAAAGTGAGCTCCTGAATGAAATCCCATCCGTCTCTTCCTGCTTTCCGCACGTGCCTGCTCGGAAGTTTAAAATTGCGGGTGTCGTGTTTCTTTGGACAGACGTTCCCAGGTCCCGTCGGCACTTTGCTGGGCGAGGGGCACAGAACTACCCTTTGCTCTTAGCCTGGTCCTGCCAGGAACTCGGTGGGGATTCTTTGTTGTAACCTTTAACGTTTAAAAGGTAAACTAATTGTTGAATAGTTTTAGGTTTTCAGGAAGTTGGCAGAGATGACGGTTCTGTGTGCTCCACACCTCATTTTCTCTTCTCTTTTCTGGACATCAGTATAGTCTCCCAAACGTCTTAGGCCTTTGGAAGGAAGCAGGTTCACTCAGAGGTTGAAGCCTAGATTCATGGGAGGGGGGACCGTCCATGCTGGAAAGTTCTACGTCTGCAGCCTCTTCCTGGGACAGTGGGGCTCCCTGTCTGCCTGCAGCTCCCCGGTGTCTTCTCTGGCTCAGCGGGTACCCACACACCTGCCATGGCAACTTGGTTGCTATGGGCACGGAGGGTTCCCTCCGCCCAGGCAGAGCCCCAGAATCACCACCGCTGCCCCAGAACGCACTCCAGCCCAGTGGGTGCTTGTCCTGGCCTTGCCAGTGTCACAGATGCTCATTTTCTATCGACTGCAGTTCTGCGAGCCACTGGACCCACCTGCCGTCACCTGTTGCTTCTCCGTGGCTTTGCCGTGTCCCTGCCCCTTCCACCAGTTCCCAGCATCCGGGATGCCGTCCCATCTGGGCCATGATCATGGGAACATGTCCTCCTCCTTGTCCCATGTGCTGCAAATGTGCTTAGCGTGACTGGGGAAGTGGAGTTTCAATTTTATTTCATTTTCTTTGTGTGTTTTTTTTTGTTGTTGTTGTTTTTAAAAATATATTTTATTGATTTTTTTACAGAGAGGAAGGGAGAGGGATAGAGAGGTAGAAACATCGACGAGAGAGGAACATTGATCAGCTGCCTCCTGCACACCCCCTACTGGGGATGTGCCCGCAACCAAGGTACATGCCCTTGACCAGAATCGAACCTGGGACCCTTGAGTCCGCAGGCCGATGCTCTATCCACCGAGCCAAACCAGTTAGGGCTCATTTTCTTTGTTTTGAATGAAGTAGCCACAGGGCTAGTGTCTACTGTTGGACAGCACATTTCCAGACTCAGCCTCCCCTTCTGCAGGCTGTGGCCGCCTTCCCACAGCCACTCCTTCCCATTACTTGCTTCCTTTCTCCGTCATTGGTCACCTGCTGGTACCAGTCTCTCCCTACAGAACAAGCTGCACAAGGGCTTTGCATGTCTGTTTGCTCCCTGCCTGGTCGCCCACAGTAGGCCTGGCACCTGGCTCTGGGTGGATGAGGGCATTGGCTCCTCCCTGTGCTTTCCCCGGACAGCGAGGCTTACCTTGTCAGACGTTCTCAAGGGTGACATGTGAGGAGGGATCACAAGGACATCCTGTCTCCTGTTTCAACCATAGGCGAGAACCGCTCTCCCTGGTCAACCTTCGGAAGAGGAACTTGAGCTCTGGAGATGAGGACGTGGCGTCCAGGATAGACAACTACAAAGCCAAGGCTACGCGGCACATCTTCCTCATCAGGCACTCCCAGTACCACACGGATGCCGCCCGGGAGAAGGACCGCACCCTGACTCCCCTGGGTACGTGGCGGGGCTCGGCCCCGACTGGCCCCTGCGGCCGGCCTCCCTGATCCTGTGTCAGGGACCCTGGGCCCAGATTTGAGCATTGTCGTTATCGGTAATTCTCAGCCTGTGACGTAAGACAGGCTTTGAAAATGCCCTCAACTTAAAACATTACGAAGATACTGTGGGTGTGGTTCCAGGCCACGGCAGTAAAGCTGGTTGTCATTTTTTTTTGCTGGTGTAGGGTCTTGCCTTCAATTTGTAAAAAAAAGCAAGGTGTGTGCAGCACCAGAAAATGAGGTTGCCCGTGCCGTGGGCGTTGGCGCAGGCAGCGACACCCATGTTCACGTCTGTGGGGCTCACACAGCCAGCGGGGTCACAGCCTTGGAGCCTCGGTCTTTGGACAAAGTTGAGTGAGATTGGTGTGAGGGACTCGGAGCTAGTAGGCAGGGCCCACCCAGATGTTAGCGATGCTCTACCTTCGTCATTGTTTTTAATGTTTTCTTCTGCCTGGCACTGGAGGTCACCAGATGGTCTCATTATTACTTGGTAAGGACTGAAGTATTTGTGAGGTACACAGGAGGGACTCCAGCAGCATGCAATTCTCACGTTTCACCTTCAAGGTCGTGAACAGGCTGAGCTCACTGGCCTCCGACTTGCAAGCTTGGGGTTGAAGTTTAATAAAATCGTCCACTCCTCCATGACCCGCGCAGTAGAAACCACTGACATCATCAGCAAACACCTGCCAGGTGAGTGTGGCCGTCCCACTCCCTCAGCACCTTGAAGGGACCCCCAGGGTCTCCGCTGATCCCTGCCGCTCCCTCCGCAGGTGTCTCCACGGTCAGCACCGACCTGCTGAGGGAAGGCGCCCCCATCGAGCCTGACCCGCCCGTGTCTCACTGGAAGCCGGAAGCTGTGGTAAAACGCTGAGGACAGTGGTCTCCCCTCCTTCCCTTGCTGCCCCTGGCACTCCCCCTCTCCCTCCACTGGGCTGGCCACCTCCATGTGCCTCTCTCTGCCCCCAGCAGTATTATGAAGACGGAGCCAGGATCGAGGCCGCCTTCCGGAACTACATCCACCGGGCGGATGTCAAGCAGCAGGAGGACAGTTATGAGATCTTCATATGCCACGCCAATGTCATCCGCTACATCGTGTGCAGGTGAGGGGCCCTCGGCGCCCTCGGCCCGGCCTGCCTCTGGCCTTCACACTGTCCTGGAGGCCGCGTGTCTGGTGAAATGTCTTCCATGTGTAGTTTTCTCATGATCGTGTGTTTGGGCAGCAGTTGCCTAGGTCCCGTCCCGGGGGTTGTGAGCGTGGCCCTGGGTGAAGGCCCCGTTCCGTCTGTGTGCACCTGTCCCTGCACAGTCGTGTCTCCCCTCGGCGGTGATGTGCCCACATCCCGCTTCCTCCGGTTCACACCGACCGAGTCCCCAGTCTCTGCCTCCCTTTGCTTGTATCAGGTGGGCGCCTGGGCTCCGCCCCCTTCACTCTAGTGCTTGGGGGCCCGGCCTCAGCGCCCGTTGTGTCCCCCGGGGGCGTGCTGTTTGCTGCTCTGGGCACCTGAGGGCCAGCTGTCTGGGGGCTGCTGTGCTGTGTGGACAGAGTGTTGTTCACATCCTTGGACAGGTTGGCCTGAGCCAGTGGTCGGCAAACGGTGGCTCGCAAGCCACGTGCGGCTCTTTGGCCCCTTGAGTGTGGCTCTTCCACAAAATACCACGGCCTGGGCGAGTCTATTTTGAAGAAGTGGCGTTAGAAGAAGTTTAGGTTTAAAAAACTTGGCTCTCCAAAGAAATTTTAGTCGTACTGTTGATATTTGGCTCTGTGGACTAATGAGTTTGCCGACCACTGGCCTAAGCAGTCCCTGCTGGGTGACCCCCATGCTGAAACGGCACCAGGGGTGCTTGGGGCTTGGAGTAGGGGTGACCTGTGTTAACTGAAGGGCCAGAAAGAGCCAAAGCGTCTCCGTGGTGACTGAGGGAGGGCGCTCTGCTGGCTGACTTAGGGCAGACGCTGAGGACCGTGAAGGGACAGGAGACCATGGAGCAGGGTTATTTAAGTTGACAAAACTCACGGTGGCTGCCGGTGCCAGGTAAGCCGGGGCCACGCTGTGGCACGGAGGAGGCCGGTGACCCAGTAACACTGGGCTTTTTAGTAAACGCTAACCATGCCTAGCGGAAAGCAAGGAGAGGCTCCACGGCTGGGGGCTGTCATGGCCGGTTCCTGGGGACAGGCTCTGGGCGTGTTGCTGTGGGGCTGTCCCTGCCCGCCGGTCACAATGGAAACAAACCGTGTGCACGGAGAGGACACCAGTGTGTTTGACGCGTGTGCAGGTCATGACGTGTGTGAGGTGGTCCCACAGATGCCGTCACTCAGCCCAGGGCCTGGCCTGCAGGTGGGGGCTAGAGCGGGGCAATCCGATCCCTGCAATAAGTTCTCCCTCCCCCAGGGCCCTGCAGTTCCCTCCAGAAGGCTGGCTCCGCCTCTCCCTCAACAATGGCAGCATCACCCACCTGGTGGTCCGGCCTGACGGCTGCGTGGCGCTCAGGGCCCTCGGGGACACAGGGTTCATGCCTCCGGACAAGATCTCCCGCTCCTGAGGCCCCACTCTCCTCACCCGTGCCCGGCTCTGGCATGGGAGCCTCCACGAACACGGAGACCCTGCCTCCGTCCACTCCACAGGCTACTCTGCGGTCACGTCATTTCTCTAGGACCAGGCGGAGGTGGAGTCAAGTGTCTAAATCGCCGCGTTTTCCTCTGGCCCAGGATGGAAAGGGGGAACGTTCTGGTCCTTTGGCGAGGTTTCCTGCCGTAGTCTCACTCACCCCAAGGCCTCCTCACAGGTGTCACGGTGAGACCACAGCACCTGCAGTGGCCACACAGCGGCCTCACAGGTGTCACCGTGGAGACCACAGCACCTGCAGTGGCCACACGAGCCCTTGAGGCACTCAGCAGGGCCCGTGGGCACCAGAGACGTGAAGAGCCCAGCATTTCCATCCATAACTGATTTGACTTCGTACATTCTTCACGTTTCTTAAACCCTTTGGTCACTTTGTCAAATAAAGATTTTCCATCTGGTTCTTGCATGGAAAACCACTGTCTCACTCCAAAGTCCTGCATCCCTGATGCTGTTGGGTGTGAACACACCCGTGTGATAAGTCTCTCCGGACACAGGAGCACCTGGGCAGGTGCGAGGGGATGCCACCTGCTGGTTTCCTGGGAGGGGCCAGGTGGGGAGGGACCAGAAGAGTCCTGTTTCAGTAAAACAGCTGACGGACAGCTCATTCTGTTTGCCTCTGGCTATCAAACTTCTATGCTTATGGATTAAAGTATCTGGACAATGATGTGTCCACCCCAAATATTTACAAAAACTACAATTTCTATGAAGTGGTTATGAACTTTTTCTGCAGTGCAACTAGATGGGATGTCTGACCCATGTCTCTGTCAACTTTGGAAATAACTACAAAATAAAACTTTATTTTACTGGTTTTCAAAGTACTAATTGTGAATGTTTTAAAGAAACCAAGAAGCCTGTACAGCCTGACAAAGGCAGCCCCCACGCTGAGACACCAGGAGTGACGGCTTTGCTGGGCCGCTGCCACCAGAGGCCTGTGACAGGCCCTGAGCCAAGACCGTGAGTCTTGACATGACAAGTGGCATTTTAGAAGCAGCAACCACATGCGCCATTTCTAGGAATAGTTTTGACAGCTAACCCAGGATCTGTGCCAACTTCTAAAACCACAAATGTGACAGGTGCACTCACGTCTGACCTCAGTATGAGGCCCGGGAGCCCAGCATGTCTGAACCCTGGACCCCGGGGGCTACAGGCCTAAAAGTGGGGGCGGCAGGCCCTCTTCCCTGTCCTGTCTTCAGACCTTTTTGGTGGCATTTCTGCCCTTTGCACAACCTGTGAAAAGCAAGGCAGCCTTCCAGAAACCGGAAATGAGCCCCCTCAAGGGGGACCCAGCGAAGGAGCGGGAGGAGGGTGTTGGGCATTCAGTTACAGGGACCGATGGAAACTGTCCCGGGTAGGACAGGTGACCAGAGGCTTCTGAAACGGAGATGACCACATCTGAAGATTGGCCAGAACAAAGCACATCAGGAACACATGTGCCATGAGGGGGCCCGACCGACACAGGCGGGGAGGCAGGCAGTGTTCTGTGCTGCTGCTGTTGGTCCTAGCTAGTTCCTGTTGAGGCAGCTGAAGACAGCGCGCGTGTGGTGTTGGTGCACATGCCAACATCCATGTCAGGCACAGGGAAAGCCTGTGCCTCCAGCAGTCCAGCTGAGTGTGCCCGGCTCAGGGAACGTTCAAAACGACACCCAACGGGTAGGTATCCCACAACCCACCCTTTCCTCTGGAAGCTGTGGAAGTTTCTGGAAACATGTAAGTTATTCAGAAGATCTGTCTGTGGTCCTTGCACATGGGACGGACACTCACTTCACAGCAGAGGGAGCCTCCCGGGCCCAGCACCCCAACCCACTGAACAGCAGCTCACAAGTCCCCTCTTTCCAGCTACAGAAATGACACGCGGATTGTTAGCATCGCAAAGGCAGGGAGGAAACCTGTGCAGATTTAACCAATGCCAGAACGTTGTTCGCAACTGTGCTAGGAATGAAAGGGCCAAACCCAGCAAGGAAACAACTGAGGTGAACAGTTTCACCAAACACAAGGGCATTTGGCCTGGTAACTGGTGAGAGGGCTTCCTGAAATCTTAGAATTATTACCACATGGTTTAAGAAAACTCATTTCATCAACTGGTTTTACAAAGATCATCACTGTGGGTCTCGTGATGATGCGATCATTGGGACTCAGCACCTGGCAGAAACACATGGGGGATAAAGGCCAAAGCTTCACAAGACAGGACCAGTAGTCAGCAAAAACACTATTTTAATTTCATCTGAGTATTTACAGCAATATACAGCACAGTAGGTAAGATTCTAGGAAAAACAGATCAGCACTGTGAATATCTGCTTCCTGATTTCTGTTGAGAACAGATGCCTTTTAAAATGCCATTGGCTTTTACAATAGAATGTTATTTTCTGTCTTATATCTAGATGTGAAAACACCTTGTGTAACAACCATTAGAATTTTTAAATCTAAATCTTGATTCTAATATTCCTGACCTGCCTCTTGTTATCGTGTGAAATAACAATTTTTATGAATGAAAAAGAATCTCACACTTACTTAGTATCACTGTACATTCTCAAAAAACAAGCTCAGAAAAAATAAAAAATGATTTACAGAAGGCACTGAAGTCAGTTAAAGCACAGGTAGAGTTTTCTGTCCTTGGGCATCCGGTTTGGGCCGGGGAGCTGTGGTGACCCCCACGCTCTGTGCACACAGACAGAGGAGGGAGGGCCCTAAAGTGAACCACACTCAAGTAACTAAACCAGGCTCAAACCTGCCAAAAGTCAAAAGTCGACCTCTAGTTTCTGTTATAAAGGAACTCCAACTGAAGTGAATTCTAAAATAGGGGATAATTTCAAAACCAAGAACAACCTACAGATCATCCCACCCCCGCTGCACTGGCAGCTCTGAGCTGCCGGAAAGAAACCCCTCCTGGCTGCAGCGAGTCCTGCTGGACTGTCGTTCGCCTCCCAATGGCTACAGATTCTGTCCAAGAGAGAGAACAGCTCTAACGTCATCTAACCAAGGAGAACCCAAAGTGAATAGCCCTCCCCAGAAAAGGAAGGTGAACAAAATTCACCTTAGTTTTCAGAACAGTTGAAGTGAGCATGGCTGTGGCAGGGGGGCTGGCCCCACATGGCCATCACTGCCTCCGGCACCCGCTGGGATTTGTGGGAATGCAAGCAGCTTAGCTCCCGCCACACGCGCACCAGGATGTAACTGCGGTCTGCATCACCACGCTGAGTTTTCAGAACACTGGTATCCGCGTTGGCTTTCATCAACTTCTCTCAAAATGCCACAAACCTAAATTTTACATGAAACATTTGCATTTTCTAAAACTCTTGCTCTCAAAATGAGGGTTAATAAATGAACGAGAACATATCCTTTTTTGTGGGTTTTAGCAACACACACGTCACCCTTCTTGAATGCAGCGAGAGCCCAGCACGCACACCAGCCTACAAGGCTGCGTGCTGGGCCAGGCGCACCATTCTGCGGAGGCGGCACCCGTTGGCGGGGCTGTAGCGCCCCGGGCTGCCCATACGGGGGGAGTGGGGAGCAGAGCTGGGCTTTCTGGGACTGCCCCCTGCGGGACCACTTCTCCCTGGGCTGCAGCTGGTCGGGCAATCGAGATCCGGCAGCTGAGACGTCAACTTCCCTTTTATCGAGGGACTCGGCCAACTGAGGAAACCAAGAAATGTCTGTCAGCACGGACGCTGGGGTGTGGGGAGCGTGGAGGCCACAACAGGACCTGGGCTCCTGCTCCTGAGCCGAGGCTCCACTGTGGCTCCAACCAGAGGCCCTTAGACCCTCAGAACACTGGCCCTGAAGACTAACAGCTCATGTGACTGTCCACGTGACTCCCACATGACCATGACCAGGAACCCCAGGCACCCCTCCCTGCAGCCTCCCTGTCAGCAGCACCCTTCTGTTCCTGCACCCACTACAGACCTCCCTTCCGCAGCGCCCCAGCCACGGCTGCACATGAGGAGCTACACGCCAGCGTGGCAGTGTCCTGGGGAACCACAAGGTGTATGTGGGTCAGAATCAGTCGCTCCGGATGCTAGTACCAGCAACCCCTGGGCCCGTGGTACCTCTGCCTGTCGGAGGGTGGGTAGCCCAGGACAGCGCTCCTCCACCTGTGCACGGCAGGGTGCCGCTGAGGGTCCAGGTCTGCACCCTCCAGAGCTGCCAAGACATCGCGATCCAATTTGGACGGCTCTTCCCTGCACAGCATCATAGAGAAGAGAACATGTGTGACTAGGACAGACTTCACACCCCTGCCTTAACTCAGGGACCCAGCACGGTGTAAGGAACACCTTAGGGTGTTCCACTGCCCCCAAGAACCACCCCTGCTATGAAAACGAAGTCCTATTTCCACTTCTGAGAACCACCAACCTCGTCAGGCCACCTGGGAGGCATAGACTGACCCCAGTAGGCCTTTCTTCCTACAACAAGCTACATTCTTAGAACGCTCCAGTCATTCTGGGGGCGACCATTTCCCCAGGAAGGACAGCAGCCCAAGGACGAGCTAGAAAGGATGGCTTCCCACCAGCCCGAGAGCCAGGCTACGGCAGAGCAGAGCTTCCAGAGAACCAGCCAGTCGCACGCACGTGCTACTCCACATCACTGCGCCCAGACCCGCCCACAGCCACCCGCATGCTCACACACCCACTCATACCCCAGGAGGAAGAGCCTTCGGACAGGCTCCTTCCTGCCGGCGACCCCCAAGGGCTCCGAGGACACAGAGGTGCAGCTGTGCTGGGCCTCGTGGCCGGGACAGTGGGGGCCCAGGCACATGTTGGCAATGCCCGCCGACATCTCGCTTTCTGTCCTTGCTTGATCGCTTCCGAGTCTGTCGGCCGCAGGAGGCGCTACCACATCACTGTCCACCGCTTCTGTTCTTGACGTCAGGATCTTCTCATCTCCCGTTTTCATACTTTTATTTGGTGTCTCGGAAAACCCGCTTCCCAGATTCTGCAATCTGAGCTTATCGAACTCCACAGTCAAGCCAGAGACAGGTGACGAGAGGGCTTCCTCCCCGCTCGCGGCCTCTGTCCTCTTCCCACGCTGGGTCTTGCCACCGCTCACGGGGCTGCAGAAGCCATTCCTGCTGCCGTGGGGACAGGACCGCGCCTCGTCTTCTATAAGGTTCGTCCTCTGCTCCAAGGGAAGGATGTCACACCCTGAGTCTCTGGAAGCCCTGACCGTGGGCTGGCTGTTGTTTCGAGCTGTGTTCTGCCGATTTTTAATCTCTTCCAAGCTCATGTCATCCTCTTCATCCAGAAAGGCCCTCACAGAGATGGAATTGCTGCACTTCCCACGACAGCCTGTGAGGGAGACAAAGTGGCTCCTCAGGTGCAGGGAACAGTACGCACGACATGCACTCGGCACAGCACAGACCCCATGACCAGCCCCTCTCTCAGCACAGCCTCCTCCTCAGACACGACAAAACCACCCACCCTCTCCGGGAAGGACCAGCAGGGTAGGCACACTGAAACAGCCTCCAGGAGAAGGAGAAGGCAGCCGAAGCCGAAGCCGAAGCCGAAGCAGTCCCAGGGAGGGGCGGGCAGCCTGGCGCCTCCCCCTGCTCTGAGGACCCAGGGCACGAGAGCCTGGCGGGCAGAGAGGAGCAGCAGGTGCTCACGCGTCCGCAGGGACGTGCTCTTGGTCGGGGCCACAAGACAGGGTCCACGTCCTGTGAGCACAGGGACGCCCACGAGTCCTCACCGAAGGCAGGAGCCTCGTTTTCTCCTAGGTCTTGTTGGGCCTTTCTGCCCACTTCCTGCTGGGCGAGGTATTCCTCCAGCTTCTGCAGGCCCTCCTGGGAAGACAGGTCAGCAAAACAGCCCAGGAAGTCCCAGTACTCGACCCAGGGGTACCCCAGCTCGTGAGCCAGCTGCCTGTGGGAATAAAGCACAGGAGAGTTGTGCAACCAGAGGAAAAACTCCCAGAGCTGTCACACAGCAAAGAGCCAGGTAAGGAAGAACACCGCAACCAGACACACCTTCGCAACACACCACAGAGGTAAACGGCAAACAGCGAACACAGACAAACTTAGTTTTAATAAAACAGTGGTAAAAAGTCGGACAGGATTCTGGTTTTGGCCAGGCACATAAAAATTTACAAGTTATTTTCAAGTTCAAGCTATACACCTGAAACTGGGCACAGATCTTGTGAAAAAGTTCTAAAGCAATTCAATGGCGCTTTATTTGATGACACTGTCACGTGGCTCCGAGTCTTGTGCTCTATCTTCTCCCTCACGGCCAAGCAGCAGCCATGGTCGGGCACCTCACTCCGAACCTACCACCCTCAGACACCGGCGGCACGACTGTCCCCTTGGGGAGGGACGGCAGCATGCACAAGGTTTGCAAGGAACCCAGCGCCAGGAAGCAAGGTTTCCTGGGAGCTCTGGCTCTCAAGGCAGACGTCACGAGCTCCCCCTGCCCTCCCCCTGCCAGCACAAGCACACAGCGCAGGACACAGACTTCCCCGTGCGGCTGTCACGCCCGCAACGCCTTCCTACCTTCCCATTCTCTCCATGCCTCTCTCTGGGTCCGACTTCCTGACACTGTGGAAGAAGCCTGCTTTCTCTCGAGGCGGCGTTTTCCAGAGTCTGCGGAAATCCTTTGCCTGCGGGGAGAAAAGGTGTGAGCTGTGCTATGCGGGACAGCGAGGAGCTCATGCCAGAAGCCTCCATAGCAGCTCACCTTGGCTGGACTCATGGGCCCTGCGAAGGCTCTCAGGGTCAGAACGGGATCTCTGGGGCTGCCTCCACCATGACTGACGTGAGCCGTCTCGGCCGTCTGGTCTGGAGACCACAGCTCTCCGATCACTGGGGACGACGTGTCCTCTGCCCTCAGGAGAGGCACGTAGTAGTGACCTGGGAAGACACCAGCACTGATCCCACCTGCTTAGATGGCTCCTCACCTCAGGGCGTAAGAAACCACAATAGCGATGCCATACTATTCACAAGGAAAGGCTGCCGGTCTCTGGAGCTGAAGGACCTGGCGAGAGGCCAGTCTGTGGCAGTCTCACTAATGAGCCTACGTTCTCCCTCTGCCGGGAAGGAAAAGGGCGGAAGGAGAGTGCCAACAGCTCCTCACCTCAGGCTAGGAGGACTGAGAGGTAGGACTGCGTGGACAAGATCAGCATACACGGACAGTAGAGAAATGGTAAAAAGAAGGTACATTTTCACCCCTCCCTTTCCAATTCCCTATCCTTTTCGTATGGCACAATTTTGTGTCATTGACACATCTTTAAACAGCAGTGGAATCACAAGACAGTGGAGTGTGGCCACGAGGGAGTGTGGCGAGGTCAGCGGGGAGGTTCAGCAGGAAAGCTCTGAGACAACGTGCAGACGGCTGGCTGTCGTGTGCCAACGGACCTTGTTTACAAAAGCAGGAGGTGGCGCCCTAACCGGTTTGGCTCAGTGGATTGAGCGTCGGCCTGCGGACTGAAGGGTCCCAGGTTCGATTCCGGTCAAGGGCATGTACCTTGGTTGCGGGCACATCCCCAGTGGGAGGTGTGCAGGAGGCAGCTGATCGATGTTTCTCTCTCATCAATGTTTCCAACTCTCTCTCCTTCTCCCTTCCTCTCTGTAAAAAATCAATAAAATATATTAAAAAAAAAAAAAAAAAAAAAAAAAAAAAAAAAAAAAACAAAAGCAGGAGGTGGCAGCAGCATCTATTAAATGGGAACCGATCGACGGGGACTTGGCAAGAATGGAAACCCAGAGAGGAGGCGAGACAGGCAACCAGTGGAGGTCAAAGACCTCTGGCTGCAGATGACAAGGAGGCACTTCTTCTGCTGAGTCCCCGAAACTCACTGGAAACGACAGAGGAGCCGTGGGAAAGGCCGCTTTCTGAAACCAGCCCTCCTCACACTCCAGAGCCTGCCAGCTGGGAGGCACAGAGGCCACATCCCACCAGCTCCTGACCAGAGGAGCGAGGCCCCGAGGCAGGGCGGACCTCCACAGACCCAACAGGTCACGTCTTGAAAAGCCGAGCAGGCAATCCAACTCTGGGCCCAGAGTGAGGAGACCCAGGGCCGGCCAGGCCTCAGGAGCGGGGACTGCCCAGGGAGCCAAGGGGGCAGGGCCTGGCACAGAAACAGAGATAGGAGCTCCTGACGAACAACTGAGCAGCCAGGGGGCTCGGGCACAGCCTCTCCGACCTGCTTCCACCTGAGAAAGGTCAGATACACCTGCTACGTGAGTGGCCTGCAGAGGGTAAGGGGAGAGGCCATGAACGACAGGCATCAAAGGAGGGGTTATATGAAGACAGATCTGGAACTCGAGCTGGGCGTTCAGGAAACAGTAACTATGACGAGAGCTGCCAGGTGGAGCTCCCCCACCGCCCTGGCTTCACTCCCCAAACACAGCCGGGCCGGACGCTGTCCAGTCCGCCCAACAATGGGCCTCACACCTCACACTCCAGCACCGATACCCCTCCTTACCCTTTAGATATTCTCTAATTCGTTCCTTCAGGTCCACAGATTTATTTTTGCTTCTTTCACAAATAACCTGTTTAAAAACACACAGAGTTATGTGAAGTTCATTCTAAATCTTAATTTATCACATTTTCTTATTCAAGTTCTATAAAACCAAGTTCCTAAGTCAACAAAGAGCAGTATCTTACACTCAAAGAGTAAGATAGTATCTTATACTCAAAGCCCACAACCAAAAAACGTGTGCTGAGCAGCGCACACTTACTTCTAACAGCTGTAACGGCTTAAGGGGCCAGGACAGAAGAAAAGCTCAGATTATGGGTCCCTTTCATTTCCTTTTGCACGCTGCTCTACACTTGCTAAGTTTTTGCACGGAAAGGAAGTCTTGGAGTGCGCTATCGAGTCAGAGCAGGGCGCACAGCCAGGCTCACAGCCTTCCGTGCTCCGAGTCCCGCTGCCTGGAGCCTGTGGCTTGGCAGGGCTGACTTGAACACCTACATAGCATGGGACACAAATGTTTGCTTTTTGCAGCTCCAGGAATGAACTTTGTCAGTCCTCGAAGAATTATAGTGACAAGAACAATTTTGCTAGAAGAAAAAACACCCAATAACCTTCAAATAAGGAAGGAACCACAGAATTACCATCTCCTGCCAACCTGTGAGAATTCACCTACAGTACAATTGTGCAGTGTACCCTGGGACTCCAGCAACTATGTTTGTACGTCTGTAACTAATTGTGAGCGATGCCAAATGCCTTTTCTTTTTTATTAAGGTATTATGTGTGTACATATCTTACCACTGGCCAAATGTGTTTAAAATGTGTTACCAAACAGCAATTTATACTGAAAAAACACGCCCGGCTAGTGTGGTTCAGTGGATGCCATGAACTAGGAGGTCACCAGTTCAATTCCCAGTCAAGGCACATGCCCCAGTTGTGGGCTGGATCCCTAGTGAGGGGCATGCAGGAGGCAGCTAACCAAGGATTCTCTCTCATCAATGTTTCTATCTCTCTATCCCTCTCCCTTCCTCTCTCTCAAAAAAAGATTTAAAAAAAATGTGTGTGTATATATATACACATGTATATGCACAGAAAATGTTAAATCAGATATATGCAAAATAGTGCTAATTTCTCAATTGTATGATTGTCTAAATTGTGTTCTTTTTATGTATATTGTAAACTTTCCCCAGAAAGTGGGCACTATGTAACCACAGCAATTACAAAGAAGGCGTTCGCTCCCTGAACTGGGTCCTCACAGGTTCTATTTCTAAAGGGTGCAGGTCCAGGCCAGCTAACAGCTCTAACCCATGGTCAGGTCCACGTCCTTCTCCACTTCACAGGCACAGGCACCCTCTGGCCTTTCTAAGGCACATTGTGCTCAATTGCCAGATATAGATCATGACAAGGCCTGCTTTGTAAGGCTTGTAAGGGTCAGGCAGGAATGTGTGAGCGGGGCTTAGGACGCCCCTAGTGTCCCGAGCTGAACATGTCAGCTGTTTACGCATCATCACCATCACCACCACCACCACTACCCTCACCATCACCATCACCACCACCATCACCCTTATCACCACCCTCATCACCATCACCATCATCATCACCCTCACTCTCACCCTCACCACCATCATTACAACCATCACTACCACCTCTTCTGTTCTCTGACCCTGGTCAACTGAGGTATGTACAAAGGACACTTGATAAAGACTGTGAGCTGTTGAGAATAAAATAAAATCAGCACACTGGGGCTGTTCATTCCCTCCTGGCTCTGCAGATGCATCTTCCTCAGCAGACAGGTTCTAAGGAGTGCCTGTGAGCACACACACGCACAGTCCGTTACTCCTGACTTCACAGTGGCTGTGATCACAGACTGTAAGTGGACAGATTTTCACTCTGACCCTACCCAGCAATGGCATTTACCAGGGACTTACATTCTCAGGTGTTTTACCACATTTATTCCGTGGGCATTTTACAGTCAAAGGGTGTGAAGAAAGCACGTTGACCACATCCGCATTCCCAAACTTACAAGCAAAGTGCAACGGTGTGTCGTAGCCCTGAGAGATGCAGAGCAAGAGCAGTTATTTCTTTCTTTCATTTTTAAACACGTTTTTAAAATTGTTTCAGAAAGAGGAAGGGCGAGAGAGGGAGAGAGAGAAACATCAATGATGAGAGAGAATCATTGATTGGCTGCCTCCTGCACACCCCACACTGGGTATTGAGCCCGCAACCCAGGCATGGACAATGCCTATTACTCAGCCATAAAAAAACAAAAAACGAAATCTTGCCATTTGTGACAGCATGGGTGGATCGAGAGGATATTATGTTGAGTGAAATAAGTCAGAGAATGACAAATGCCATGATTTCATTTTTATGTGCAATCTAAAAAACAAAATAAACAAGCAAAACAGAGACAGACTCAGGTACAAAAAACAAAGTTATGGTTGCCAAGTGAAAGGGCAAGTTGGAGGACTGGATGAAAAGGATGAAGGAACAAATTGCCTGTTATAAACACAGTCATGGGGATGTAAAGTACAGCACAGGGAATAGAGTCAGTAATATTGTAATAGCTGTGTATGTGTCAGATGGACACTAGACTTATCAGGGGATCACTTTTATGTAAGTTAAATAAATTTCTAGTCACTATGTTGTACACCTGAAACTAATATATTGTATGTCGACAATAATTGAAAAATAAAAAAATTAGTAATATTAGGGGACCACTTAGTACATGATTATCTAACCACTATGCTGTACACCTGAAACTAATGCAAAATAAATGAATGTGAATTGTAATTGAAAAATAAAATTTAAAAAGAAAAAAATTACTTAAAAAAGAGAAAACATTAGAAAGTTAAAGCCACAAACAACGCTCCACCTGAGCCCACGATGCGTCTCAGCTCCCTGACTTGCCTCCCTACAGCTGCACCTCCCACGCTGCCTGCAGCCCAGGGGCCTGACAGTCCCAGCTCCCTGCCTGGTGAGGCGGACGTGTGTGTGAGTGGCTGTTTTCCAACCGTCAGGAGCGCCCTAAGCTCAGTGAACGCACGTCTCCTTCCTGGCACTCCACGTGCACTGACAAAGTGCAGGGATTAGGCAAACACTCAAAACCAGGAACACGAGTCTTGGTGTAACTGAGACTGGCTGTAATGTCACTGAAAAAAGAGAAGGAGCCACACTCACCCCCTTGTCGGGCGTGTTCAGGTACAGATCGAGGATGTAACAAATGCGGTTCTGCAGCATGTCCGGGGCGTCATCGGGGTACATGAGCCGCATAAACTCAGGGTTCTCCAGCGTCTCAAGAGTCAGCTGGCAGATGGAAGCCTGATTCTCTCTGGCAGCAACATGCATGACGTTGTACCTACATCCCTCCTGAAGGAAAACCAGATTTTGAGCCTCATGTTTGTCACCCAGAGTCTTGAAGCTAAGGATGCTGGATGCAGGCTTACCTGCACGATGGTTGGGTTGTCCCCCGAACCAATCAGATACCGAGGATTACTCCAGATAAGGTCAGAAAAGGTGCCTTCGTCTCCCTGCTCCACAGCTTTTCGCAATTTAGAAGTGAGGTCCTGCGTACGGGGATTTTTATAGCTGTTTGCTCGCTCTCTGTTTACGGTTTCTGACTCAGAAAAGCACAAGCCATCTGTTGCTAAGAGACAATTTAAGAACATTTAATTTGAATAAATTACAGATACAACTAATGCAGATTTGAAAAGGAACTAAAAATAATCTAAAGAAAAAGAGAGAAGAAATTAATAAACATTAAAGTGATTAAACAGAACACAAACAATAACAGCAACAAGAAATGATAGAACAGCTAAATGAAACCCAAAAACCAGTTAGTTGAAAAAAACCTATCTCTATATATAAAAGCCTAAGTAACCAAGTGACCAAACAATAGAATGACCGGTTGACAGGTCACTATGATGTGCACTGACCACAGGGGGAAGATACTCAATGCAGGAGCTGCCCCCTGGTGGTCAGTGCGCTCCCACAGCCAACCTCATGCGGCCAGCCAACTTCCCACAGTCCCGCCCCCCAGCCGGCCAGCCCCAATGGGCCCTGATCTCTGGCCAGGCCGAGGGACCCCACCTGTGCACGAATTTATGCACTGGGCCTCTAGTAATAGATAATCCCCGATAAACATGATAAAAAAAAAAAAGAACATTTAATTTCACGAACATTTTCTCAGCACCCCCATGTGCTACACTGAGGGTGATAAGTCTGTGATCTAGTTGGGAGTGACAGGTAGGGACCAATGACAGTACTCAGCAGACAGCCAACGTGCTAGCCTCCAGCAGTGGCACAAACACAGGGCAATTGCATGTCAGTGAAGAGCCAAACCCCCCTGGACTCCAGCTGGGAAAGCTCTGTGAAAGGGCCTCGAGCTCAGCAGCTGGAGGGGGACTGGGACACCTGGCTATGGCACTGCCCCCAAATCTTAAAGCACACGGAGCATTCCCATGAAGGCAGTGAGCCACAGTGATTTCTATCGGTTTAATGACAACACCCCAACAGTCTGAAAGTGATCTTCTTGAGGGAAATGCACAAACTGGGCAGAGGAAAGCTCGTTTGAAATCATTCTGGATTCCCTGTAAGAAGCATCTGTGTAAGGCCAAGCAAGGGAACAGAGGAAACGCAGCAGACGGGACTCTCGACGGATGGCCCATCTCTGCAGCGAGAGGGCCTTCCTCTGGAGCCCAGCCAGCCTCGGAAGCAGGACAACTGTGAGCCCCAAGACGGGACGAGACTGAGGCCAGGGCTTTGCACAATGCTGACAACAAAGGCCCCTTCACAAGACTGGGTTCTGAGCCAAGAGGGGTGTGGTCACCTGCTGACTGAATGGATTGTCTGGGTCAAAGCTGGGGCCACAGTCCTAGAAGCAGGTGTAGCTTCAGGTGAGCAATAGTCTGGTCTTGGCATAAAAAAAGGCCCCTGAATCTCATCAGCAACAGGGAGATAGGAAGACAGAGGGAACAGGACGAAGACTGATGGTGATCCTTTCACTGCTTCTCCCACAGCCCGTCAGCGTTGGGGCCTAGAGTAGCGGCCTGACCCACTCAGCTCCCCCTCAACTCTACCCTCATGGTCCCCGGTCCCCCCAGCCCAGCCCATTCTCTTCCAGCTGCTCCATGGCCTGGGCTTTCACTTCCTGGCAAACTGGGCTTCTCTCAAAGGCAGAGAAAACTAATTCCTGTATGTAAGGAAAGAGCACAAAATACTTGTGGGCAAATGCCAAGTTGTGAACTGCTCTATAATTTACCTTTTAACCCACCATTGCTAGAAAGTGATGCTATTTTCACAGGAGAAAGTTGTGAAGAAGTTTTGCTCGGAGAAGGAAAATAACAACAAATTCCTCTAGCAAATTTCTCAGCATCTTCTCTGCTTGAAAAAGCTTTAAATCGGGATCCTTTGATCTTCTTGACAGCTTGCAATGCTTCCTTTCTATCTTCATAAACATGAATTCTTTCTGGGGAAGATAACAGAGAGAGTAACTGGAGCCACTGTCACGTAGTCACTCCGGAGGCCCCGAGTTTAACAGTAAACAGTTGTTACCCAGCTGCCTGACTTTTCTCTTATTTAATGTTTCATACTCTTAATCCTGAAGAAAAAGGGACGTAGCTAGCAGAAAGAGCACAGTAAGCTTGATTGTCTGTGTGTGCTGATATAAGTAACATGGTATTTTATACATGTATATAATTTTCTATCCAAGGATATATTCACATTAAGAAATGAAATATACGGGTTAAACTACGAACATATCAGCAAAACAGTGTAGAATTTGAGAGATAATTTTGGTCAGGGACTGCCTTTTCAAGTATGTCGAGAACACATAAAGGAAAAGGAAGTTCTGGCTATATATTAAAGTTTTCAGGGGAACTATCACAACCTCCTTCTGTATGAGATTCTCATAAATACATAAAATACAAATGACAGATGGAGAGAAAAAAACTTTTAAACGATATAACAGAATGGTAATGCTCAATAAAAATGGTAAGTATGACCAAGCAATCCATCAAATAAATACAAAGACTATAATCATATAAAAAAGGCAATCGACCTAAAACAAAATAAAACTTTCTCTCATGCAAGTGACAGAAAGGAAAGTTCAATAATATACAGAATGACTGAACTGATACCTGTTTTTTCCCTTTTTAGAAAAAAAATGTGAGTTCAATATTGTACTGTAGAGACTGGAAAGCAACTCTCGCATACATGTGAATGGTAACATCCTGGGAGGGCGGCAGCTTTCAAAGTTTAAGAATCCATCCCTTGCCCTACTGGTTTGGCTCAGTGGAGAGAGCGTCGGCCTGCAGACTTAAGGGTCCCAGGTTCGATTCCGGTCAAGGGCATATACCTGGGTTGTGGGCACATACCCAGTGGGGAGTGTGCAGGAGGCAGCTGATCGATGTTTCTCTCTCATCGATGTTTCTAGCTCTCTATCCCTCTCCCTTCCTTTCTGTAAAAAAATCAATAAAATATATATTAAAAATAAAATAAAATGCATCCCTTTGACCTGACAGTTTTACTTACCCATTAAAAAGAATATATTTTTTAATTGATTTTAGAGAAAGAGGAAGGGAGAGGAAGAGAGAGAAATATCGATCTACTGCCTCCTGCATGGAGGTTGAACAGGAACCTGAGCATGAGCCCTGACAGGAAATAGAACCAGCGACCTCTGGGTGCTTGGGATGATGCTCAACCAAGTGAGCCACACTGGCCAGGGCTACTTAACCATTTTTTAACTAAAATAAAACAATGTACATTTATATACACCTATATACACAATAGCATTTATTAAGCGGTTACTTCTAATGAATAGGATTTTAGTGGGGAGGAAGAAAGAAATTTCACATTTTCTTTATGTACTGTATATATAATATATACATTATACCCTAATCAACAAGTTTTCATTAATTCTTTCCAATACTATTTTACTTGTTTCAAACAGCAATTTTTTTTTAAAATATATTTTTTTATTGATATTTTTACAGAGAGGAAGGGAGAGGGATAGAGAGCTAGAAACATCGATGAGAGAAGAACATCGATCAGCTGCCTCCTGCACACCTCCCACTGGGGATGTGCCCGCAACCAAGGTACATGCCCTTGACCAGAATCGAACCTGGGACCTTTCAGTCTGCAGGCCGACGCTCTATCCACTGAGCCAAACCGGTTTCGGCACAAACAGCAATTTTTTGATGTTGAAAATTATTTATTGCCCATTTGCATTCATTAACATAACAGATGTTCAGGTTATGTTGAAAAAATAAAAAAAGGCCCTGGCCGGTTTGGCTCAGTGGATAGATTGTCAGCCTGCGGACTCAAGGGTCCCGGATTCGATTCCAGTCAAGGGCATATGCCTGAGTTGTGGGCTCGGTCCCCAGTGGGGGGTGTGCAGGAGGCAGCCAATCAATGATTCCTTCTCATCATTGATATTTCTCTCTCTCTTCCTTTCCCTTCCTCTCTGAAATCAATAAAAATACATTTTTTGAAAAAGAAAAAAGAAAAAAAGGAGGGAGATGATTAATTAACAAATAGTAGCCAGCTAATAAATATTTTTCTTGATTTTTAAAAATTCACCTATAGATCAAAAAAATTTTTAAGGAGCCCTATATAAAAATGCCAACAGTGGTTAATTTGGGATAACGATTATGGTGACTAGATTACTCTTTCTTCTCCTCTGCTGTTGGGATTTTTAAGATCGCCCTACCCTTGCTGTTCTGGCGCCCAGTCCCTAGGTAAAAAACATCATGCTTGTCACTTTACCATTTCTCACTGGGGAATCCTCGTAGGCCGGGTACACCCCATAGTACAGAGGCGGCTCTGCAGACGCCCTCTCCACAGTTCTGGGGCCGTCAACCCCAGCCACAGCACTGAAGGCCACGGAGCAGGTCTCAGACTTCAGGGTCTCTTCCTCCGGAAGGTTCACGCCCACTCTATAACCAAAATCTCTGTCTTCAGAAAAGCTGACCTGCTCTGCCTGGTAGGGAGGGTGTGATGGCAGGGTTCTTCTGTGCTCTAGTAAAGCCTGAGCCAATTTTTTCTCAAAAATGAACCTTGTGGTTGCAGTAATGGGTCCACATTTCAATCCAGCTTTGACAATTTCTTCTCTGAGGTCATCTGGATTCAGGAGTTTTAGTCGAGCTAAGATGGCATCCATTGTCATTGCACCTAGGTCCAAAACAACACAAATCAATTCAATGGTTTAAGTAAACCTTTTCTTTAAGAAGTGGTGCCCTAGCCAGGTAGCTCAGTTAGTTAGAGCATCGTCCAGATATGACAAGGTTTTGGGCTCCATTCCTGGTCAGGGCACATACAAGAATCAACCATTGGCCCTAACCAGTCTGGCTCAGTGGAAAGAGCGTCAGTCTACGGACTAAAGGATCCTGGGTTAGATTCCGGTCGAGAGCATATGCCTGGGTTGCAGGCTCAATCTCTAGTGGGGGGACATGCAGGAGGCAGCCAATCCATGATTCTCCTCATCACTGATGTTTCTCTCTCTCTCTCTTCCTTCCTCTCTGAAATCAATAAAAATATATATTTTTAAAAAAGCATCAATCATTGAATGCATAAGTAAGTGGAACAACAAATCAATCATTTCTTCTATATCTCAAATCAATAAAAAAAAATAGTGGCGCCGAAACCGGTTTGGCTCAGTGGATAGAGCGTCGGCCTGCGGACTGAAGGGTCCCAGGTTCGATTCCGGTCAAGGGCATGTACCTTGGTTGCAGGCACATCCCCAGTAGGGGGTGTGCAAGAGGCAGCTGATCGATGTTTCTCTCTCATCGATGTTTCTAACTCTCTATCCCTCTCCCTTCCTCTCTGCAAAAAATCAATAAAATATATTTTAAAAAAAAATAGTGGCAAAAAAAGCTGTCTTCAAAGTTTCATTTCAGTGCAGTGTTTGTCCACACTCTCTGGAGTCTATGAACTCCCTATGAGAATTTTCATTAAGTGTTTGGTTTCCAAATCTATCACAATAGGAACAAAATTAAGATACCCAGTATCTGGGTCACTTGGATAAGAATCTTATCACCTAGTACAATTACATGACAGGATCACACTAACATTCCAGGTAGTAACCGCTGGGGAAACTGGCACACTCATTTGCTGCTATTTGGAGTGTAATTTGGAACCAATAATAAGGACGGCAACTGGACAGTACCATCAAAGCTCCAACTCCAGAAATTTATCCCACAGACAGACTTGCACTTTATTCTGTGACAGAAGTTATGCAAAGACTTAACAGAGGAGACACACAGATAGCTCTGGCAGTCCTTCCGCTGACACTAACAAGTAGCTCACGCTTAATTTTTTGTGAGCCTTCCCATGTGCTTGGTGCTACTTTGAGCACTCTACATACGCAAAGTTATTTAACGGTAACAATAACTCCGTCGGTAGGTATCATCACTGATCACCCCCCGCTTTACAGATGAAAAACCCAAAACACAGAGAAGCTAAGTAACTTGTTCAAGTTACACAGCTACCAAACAAACAGATTTGAGCTGGAGCTTCAATCCGTGTATTTGAAGAACGAGCAGGTAAGTCTATGGCGCACACACAGCTGGAATCAGGGAGAAGGTAAAAATGACAGGGAACTGACCACTGTGATTAATGGGGCTGGAACCACGGACTCAGGCTAGAACGGGAGGTCTTAGTGACGGACGGGTTAGATGCCAGGCGAGGGCCTTGAGGAACGGTGGGTGGCCTGGGTAAATTCCTATATTTCCAGTCCAAGTGCCCAGGAAGTGAGTCTGCCCAAGGCAGAGACTATTAGACATAGAACCAATGGAGATTTAGGCCCTGAGCATCAGAAACACCTACAGCACACCACGTGGGCACTTCCGTTTTCAAGTCTGAGATTTAGAAGACAGTAGTTCAGAGGGGAAAAAAGAGACTGGGAGTCATTAGCAAGATTCAGACAACATTAATACCTGCTGTAGTAGGATGCTGGGCAAAAGGGGTTCATCCTATTCTATTTTTGTGCACTTCTTTTTTTAAAAAAATATATTTTATTGATATTTTACAGAGAGGAAGGGAGAGGGAGAGAGAGCTAGAAACATCGATGAGAGAGAAGCATCGATCAGCTGCCTCCTGCACACCTCCCACTGGGGATGTGCCCGCAACCAAGGTACATGCCCTTGGCCGGAATCGAACCCGGGACCCTTCAGTCCGCAGGCCGACGCTCTATCCACTGAGCCAAACCGGTTTCGGCTGCACTTCTTTTCAAAAAACTTTTTAGGATGCCGCTTCCCCCGCCCCGGCCAACTCCAAGATTTCAAAAATGGCTGTTACTTATTTGCAAAGGAGAACGCGTCTGATAAACAAGCCTGTATTGTGGATTATTATAGGGAAATATTATTAAAAATAATAATACGGTCCACTGTATTGCACAGCCCCCCCCCCCTCCTCCAAAACTGCCAAAGAACTTGAAGGGGGAGCCGGCGGAGCACAGGATCCCACCGGGGAGAGCACCCATCCGGATGCTCTGTACACTGATTCCAAAATGGAAAGCTAAAAACTTAAAAAAGAAACGTTAGTGCCAAAAGACCCTGTAATTCCAGCCCCATACAGCCTGTCTCTGGGTGGTTTGTCGTGTGGGGTCTGTGCTGCACCGGGTTTCCGGGCCGGGCTGACCGTGTACCGGGACGGATCAGCTTGTCACCAGAGGTGCCACCGACAGCTTTGTTCAAGGGAAGGAGAGCAGGGGGAACCACCAGCAACGCGACAGGGCGGCGGGCAGGCCGGACCCGACCCGGTGCCCCCACCCGGGGTCACCCCCACGGAGCCCGTCAGCCCGAGGTTCCCAGGCGGGGACGTCAATTTCGCTTCCACTCAAAAAAAAAACAAACAAACACACACACACAAAAAAAAATCAAAAAAACACCACCAACAACAAACTTGGCCTTCCCATCGGAGCCCTTGAGAAACCCAACGTGCGAGCAAAGGGAACCATGCGGATGCGCGAGGCAGGAAGGGCGCGGACGGGCCGAAACACGGACGCGCCGACAGCCAGACGCGAGGGGGCTGGCTCCTCAGTCACCCAGGCCCAGACAGACGGACAGACAGACAGACAAGACAGTCCGGCCTCGGCGCCGTGGCGTCGTCTGCACGTTAAGGGCCCCGGCGTGTTACTCCCGGCCTTTCACCGGAACAGCAGTCCCTGGCGGGGATGGGCCCAGGTCGGAGGGGAGCGGAGGGGCCTTACCCGGGTCCGAGTCAGGGTCCACGGCAGCGCGGGACGGCGCGGCAGGGAGCGCGCTTCGGCCCTGGCCCCGCGGCCGCTTCTCCAGCCGCCGCACCAGCCAGCGCACCGCGAGCAGCAGCACCGAGGCGCCCAGCAGCTTCCAGGCCAGCGCTGCCCACTCGGCGGCCACCAGCCGGGGCCACAGCATCGCCACCGCCCTCCCGGCCGCTGCCGCCGTCGCCGCGGAGAAGACGCGCGCCCCTAAGGACCCCGCGTCTCGGGCTGCCCGTGACAATGCCTGACGGAGCGATTCCACGGGTTCTGCCGGCGCGGTGCCGGGGCTACACGCGCGGGCCTAGGGCGCTTGAACCTGCGTCCGGTAACTGAGCGAGGGAGCGTGGCTGCGGCCCCGACCTCTGACGGTGTGATGTGGCCGAGCGTGGCGTCAGGCAGTAGCGCGAGCCGCCCCGAGGCGCGGGGTACTGAAGCGGGCGCGGGCCTGCAGCGGTGTCCCGGGGCAGGGGCGTGTCTCCGGCGGGGGGCGTGTCCCGGGCGGCTCCGGAGGGGCGTGTCCCGGGCGGCTCCGGTTTCCCTGGGAACGACCCTGCTGACACGCCTCGGGACAGCGCCGTTTCTGGCGACACGGGCTGTACAAGTGCTTCTGCGAGCGGAAGGAGACAGAGACCTCCGGTGCTCGCGTCTTAGCGAGAGCGGTTCCTGTTAACAAGACCCGGCTCCTAGGGGGGCCGACCCTCGTCTAGGCCCGAGTCCATGCGACTCCTCGTTTGGGGCGCGGCGGTTCCCCCTGGAAGGAGAGCTGCCGACAGTAACTTTTTTAAAAAATATAGTTTTATTGGTTTCGGAGAGGGAGAGAGAGATAGAAACATCAATAATGAGAGAGAATCATTGATCGGTTGCACGCCCCCAGCTGGGGATCGAGCCCTCAACCGGGCATGTGCTCTTGACCAGAATCGAACCTGGGGCCAGGCAAACTAGCTGGGGCTAGACAATAATTTTTTAAATGCAGAAAAAAAGCCCTGAAGAAGAAATGACATTTATGGTAAAAAATAATAATATACAGAAACACCAATCAGAAAGAATATATGCACCCCTATATGCATAGCAGCACAATTTACCATAGCTAAGATCTGGAAATAGCCTAAGTGCCCATCAGCAGATGAGTGGATTAAAAAACTGGTACATCTACACAACAGAATACTATGCTGCTGTAAAAAAGAACTCTTAAGAAAAAAATTAAAAAAAAAAAAAACAAATAAAAAACAAGTAAAAAAAAAAAAAAAGAAGAAGAAGAACTCTTACCATTTGCAACAGCATGGATGGACCTGGAGAGCATTATGTGAAGCAAAGTAAGCCAGTCTGAGAAAGATAAATATCACATGATTTTACTCATTTGCAGACTATAATGAACAACATAGTAAACAAAAATAGATCCAGAGACATAGAAGCATGGAACAGACCTTTAAACCTCAGAGAGAAGGGGGAGGGCAGAGAGATCAACCAAAGGGCTTGTATCTATGCATATGAGCATGACCAATGGACACAGACAATAAGGGGGAGGGCAGGAGCAGATGGGGAGAGGCCAATGGGAGAAAAAGGAGACATATGGAAAACTTTCAACAATAAAGAATCCTATCTAATAAAAGAGTAATATGCAAATTGACCATCACTCCAACACACAAGATGGCTGCCCCCATGTGGTCAAAGATGGTTGCTCCCATGTGGACACAAGATGGCCACCACAAGATGGCCAGCAGGGGAGGGCAGTTGGGAGGGATCAGGCCAGCAGGGGAGGGCAGTTGTGAGCAATCAGGCCAGCAGGGGAGGGCAGTTGGGAGGGACCAGGCCTGCAAGGGAGGGCAGTGGGGGGTGATCAAGCCTGCAGGGGAGGGCAGTTAGGGGTGACCAGGCCTGCAGGGGAGGGCAGTTAGGGGCAAACAGGCTGGCAGGGGAGCAGTTAGGCATTAATCATGCTGGCAGGGGAGTGGTTAGGGGGTGATCAGGCTGGCAGGCAGAAGCAGTTAGGGGCAATCAGGAAGGCAGGCAGGCAAGCAGTTGGGAGCCAGCAGTCCTGGATTGTGAGAGGGATGTATGCCTGCCCGTTTAGGCCTGCTCATATCAGGATCGGGCCTAAATGTGTAGTTGGACATCCCTCGAGGGGTCCCAGATTGGAGAGGGTGCAGACTGGGCTGAGGGACACACACCCCCATGCACGAATTTTGTGCACCGGGCCTCTAGTCTCTCTATATAAAAGGCTAATATGCTAAGTGTCCAACCGGTCCCTATGATGCGCACTGACCACCAGGGGGCAGACGCTCAACCCAGGAGCTGCTGTGACGCACACTGGCCAATTACAGAGAAACGGCACCTCAAACCTGGAGCCCACAAAGCAACACTCGGCTTCCCTGAAGCGGGACACAGCCCCCCCCACCACTCCGGAGCGACAGCCCACCAGACCCAGCCCACATTGCCGAGACCCCATGGTGCAAAACGTGGTCCACAGCAAGGCCAGCCCAGCCCCCAAATGGTGGCTGTGGGCGCCGGGTAATGACATCACGTAGCAACGCCTGGCTTCCTCCTCTCCCTAGCAAAAAAGATAGTGCATTGCATCAACATGTTGTCATTTTTTTCCCAACCCAACTTGGTGATTCCATTAGGTATTTTTACATCAATCCTGAATATTTCCTTCAGATCCTGAAAATGGATACAACATCAAACACTGAGTCAAGCTCTGGAAGCTCGTTGCCAACGCGTGTATGCTGAGGAATGCGAAACACATCATGGGAAATTGAGGGATCCAGATTAAGAAGCCCCGATGTCTGACGTAATAATCCACTGACATATGGTCGTACCAGCCACAATAAAGAAAAGGTTTTTATAAAATGTTCCAAAGATGGTAGAATGGTAAATGAATCAGCTGCAATTGCCGGTATTAAAAACAATACGGCATGCCTTAGCTGGTTTGGCTCATTGGATAGAGCTGTGGTCGGCAAACTGCGGCTTGCAAGCCACATGCGGCTCTTTGGCCCTTTGAGTGTGGCTCTTCCACAAAATACCATGGCCTGGGCGAGTCTATTTTGAAGAAGTGGCATTAGAAGAAGTTTAAGTTTAAAAAATTTGGCGCTCAAAAGCAATTGTTGTACTGTTGATATTTGGCTCTGGTGACGAACGAGTTTGCCGACCACTGGTAGAGCATCGGCCTGTGGACTGAAGGGTCCCAGGTTTGCTTCTGGTCAAGGGCACATGCCCAGGTTTTGGGCTCGATTCCCAGCGGGGGGCATGTATGAGGCAGCTGATCGATGAATTTCTTTCGTCATTGATGTTTCTATCTCTCCCTCTCCTTCCTCTCTGAAATCAATAAAAATATATTTAAAAATAACAATACAGCAAAGTCAATTATTTACTGGTATAAGAATAGTTGTGTGGCCCTGACTGGTTTGGCTCAGTGGATAGAGCGTCGGCCTGCGGACTGAAAGGTCCCAGGTTTGATTCCAGTCAAGGGCATGTACCTTGATTGCGGGCACATCCCCAGTAGGGGGTGTGCAGGAGGCAGCTGATCGATGTTTCTCTCTCATTGATGTTTCTAACTCTCTATCCCTCTTCCTTCCTCTCTGTAAAAAAATCAATAAAATTTATATTAAAAAAAAAAGTTAAGTTCTGCGCGAGATATATTTTGACAGATCCCTCAAACCATGAACGTTTAACAGATGCTATTAATCATTCTGTAGTGACTATTACTCCTGAAGGTTGTCACAATTACTTGATGAATATGTATATGAAATTCCCAGGAGCGGTAATTGGAGAACTACAATAAGGGAAATTATAAGTAAATAAGTATTTCTGAAGTTAAAAAAGTATTTTGTTTATTACTATGTACAGGCAATATTTAATTGTAACAACTTTGCATAAGATTTATTTTTGTTGCAAAGCTTTTGAAATTATTTTGGTGGAAAAATTTGCTTGGCAGAAGGATGAATTTGATTTGCAAAAGAGTGATTTTTGCTTTGCAAAAGGGTGAATTTGAAGTGGAAAAACCTGTATCATGGAGTTTTAGCATGAATGATGCCAGTTTGGGCCTGTGGTTTTTCTGCCCTTTAAAAAAATTGTTTTTTTCAGAGTGCAGAATGATTTATTCCAAAAAATTGCAGAAGAGAGACACTCATCTTGAAAATATGCTTTGGTGTTAATTCTGTTGGGACAGATCTTCCCTTGAACACACTCTGCTGTACTGGAGTCTTACTGTCTTGTGACGACTTTTAAACACTTAACTGATTCCCATTCGGGAGCAGCAAGGAGCCATGTTCAAATCCACTGGGTCCAAGGAGAGTGCCGTGTTTCTCAGAAAAGCACCTTCCGTCTCAGAAGAGTGCATAAACAGTTTATGTGACATCAGCACAATTTAGATTGAGACGACACGTAATTAATCAAATGTAAAAAATGTAATAGGAGCCCTGGCTCCTGTGGTTCAGTGGTTAGAGCATCGTCCTGTGCACTGAAGGGTTTCGGTCAAGGACACATACCTGGGCTGCAGGTTCGCTCCCTGCCTCCTGTAGGCCACGTGTGGGAGCAACCAGTCGATGTACCTCTCTTACATCGATGTTTCTCTCTCTCTCTCTCTCTCCTTCTCTCCCTTCTACTCTCTCTAAAAGATCAATGGAAAAAATGTCCTAGGTGAGGATTAACAACAAAAAAATAACAGGAAGAGATACTGCATTGTAGAATAAGATACTCAGATGTGTGAATGTTTAAGGCAGCTGGTGGCCAGAGCAGGCGTCAAGGAAGGGAGCCTGGGTTCTCAAGGTTTAGTTATAGTAACAGTCACAAGAAAAAACCAGTGCCCCGTCCAAAATCACACTGATCACTGTTCTGGTGTGTACATCTCACTGAAGACTCTGTGTCTGGATCAGGGTCACTCTTCTTGGTCAAGAATAAAGTATGAAAGAAGTGAAACCCAGGAGCCTCAAAACAGACTCAGCCCTGGCCCACGAAGCTCGGCTGGTTGGAGCATCGTCCTGTAAACCAAAAGGTGGTGGGTTTGATTCCTGGTCAGGGCACATACCCAGGTTGTGGGTTCCATCCCGTCGGGGTGTGTGCAGGAGGCAACAATCAATGTTTCTCTCTAAAGATCCACTAGAAAAAAAAAGCTGAGTCAGCCCTAGACGGTTGGGCTGTGGATAGAGCATTGGTCTACAGACCAAAGGGTCCCAGATTAGATTCCGGTCAAGGGCACGACCCTCAGTTGCAGGCTCCTCCCGGGCCGTGGTCGGGGCACGTGCAAGAGGCAACCAATCCATGTGTTTCTCTCACATCGATGTTTCTCCTCTGTGTCTTTCCTTCTCTCTTCTACTTTCCTTAAAAAATCAATGGAAAACATCCTCGTGTGAGAATTCACACACACACACACACACACACACACAGCTGAGTCAGAGTTACGGTCCTGCTGTCATCAGGAGCGTCAGCAGGGCACAGGGCTGCCAACACCTCAGAACAGGATGCACATGTGGACCCTCTGCAGCTCAAACAGCCAACACCCTTTGCTGCGCCCCCCCCGGCCCCCGCCCCCCGGCCCCGTTCCTGTCGACTCCCCTCCTGAGACTAACTTGCATGTGGCAGCAGGTGATGTGGAGACAGAGAGGCAACAATACGGGCAACTCGAGCCCCCACGCGAAGCTGGATTTCACAGCCTGTCTAAAACTTTGCCAAAACAGTAAAATTCTTTGGAGACAAGTATTTCAACGGAGTACCAACGTAAGGTGAGTGTTACTCCCAATATGTGGAACCCCACCCGCCAATGAAATAGGAAAATCTTTAACAAAAAATAGTTTATTGCACAAAATGTAAGGAATTCCCAAGCACGCTTAAATTTATAAAAAAATCAACATGCTTTTTAAAGTTACAATTTGTGGTGCATGATGATGACATCTTTCCCCTGAACAGTCCCAACCCGAGGACTCCCTTTTATGAGGAAGTTTTTAATAGAAATGAGTAACTTACAACCGAGTGTTCTAGACCCTCTGAAACTTCACCCCAAGGACTCTCTTACAACCTGAGACTCGCCCGGGACGCGGTCATTGTGTGATAAGGCTGAGTGTCTCACACGTCACAGGCCTGTCCACGTCGTGTGGGTCCCTGAAGGGAGGGGCACGCTGGTCCCTCACTCCAGAAGTCTATACACACCACACTTAACTTTCGTTAACAAAGGTACTCATGAAGTAGAAATGTCTGTCACGGTGACCTGCAGTAACCCTAGACCAAGGGAGGCCTAAGCTGCAAGGGGCTCGGGGGAGACTCCGAACGCCCTGGCCGCAGGCCGACCGCCCAGTGGATGCTGCGACCTGGACCCGGGACGAGAGCCTGTTTCACACCCGAAACCAAACGCCTCTGATCCCTCCAAACAGAGCGGGGCAAAAGTAGGTTTACCGTTGTGAGTACACAAAAGTTAATTCTTGTGTTATTATTATTGTATTATTTTTTCCATATGAAATGTTCTCCATACTTTTGCCCGCCCTGTAGAACAAAGCCTCTCAGATCCGTGGCATCTACCTGGTGTGTGTTGTGGAGAGATCAATGATAACGACATTGCAATAGTGTTTTTGAAACATAATAAAAGCAAGTGAAGACATTAGGTGCCCGAGCCAACTTCCCGAGTGAGGACAGGATGGCGCCAGTCACACAGGATGAAGAGGCAAGTACACAGGTGATGGCGAACCTGGTTACACGGACTCTGGACTTGACTGCTGTTTCTCGTGAGTAATTCCCAATTCCGCTGCTGCCCAGAACAGAAGAGCCTTTCCCATCCTGGGAGGGAGCAGTGAGTCCGGTGGAGATAAGCAAGCAGGAGCCACACCCGAAGCCCGGACCAACGCCGGCCAGGCACCGGCTGAGCTGAAGAACGGGCACCGAGGATGCCGGTGGCACAGGAGACGGCAGGAAGCCAGAGAGCAGGTGCGTGCACACGCACACGCACACGGAGGCGGGCGGAGGAAGGAAGGGGGCAAGGACAGAGACAGCCTCCCCTGGATGGGTGCATCCGGGGTCAGCTTTCCCCGAGAGGACACGGTGGCGGTGGCAGGTCTTCCCTGGGGAGTCTGAGAGCCACGGAGGCACGGGGCTGGGGGCCAGGTCTTCGTTTTAAAACTGAAACAAGGATATGCGGCCAGAGTAACTGAGAACATAAATGATCATGTTTCTCTTCCGATGGTACAAAAACAAGTTTGTCAAAAATGCTTTCCAACTTACTATGAAAAGTAGGATACATTTATAATGAGTGTTCAAGTATTTTTTCGAGATTGACCCTGTACAAATGAGAGATGTATTTAGAAGTCCCAATACTTGCTAGGGAACCTTTTTAAAACTCTGAACGTCTTTCCGGTTAACGCTCCTGTATCAATGAACCTCACGACAGCACGTTCTGAGAGAACGCAGACAGCTTCAAAATACCAGTTTCCTCTAGGCCCCTGTGACTCAGTGGTTGAGTGTCAACCTATGAACCAGGCGAGGTCAGGGCACAGGCCTGGATTCTGGCTTGGTCCCCAAGAGGGGGCGTGCGGGAGGCGGCCGATCAAGGACTCTCTCTCATTACTGGTGTTTCTCTCTCTCCCTCTCCTTTCCGCTCTCAAACCAATAAAAATATATACTGTTTTCTCCACAAACGAGACACAAGACACAGCACACGGGCTGGCGTGATGTCGGATCTGGCCGTGTCACCCCCCCCCTCAGAGCAGCAGATCCGCACAGCGTGCACAGGCACCCACCTCACTCTAACTTATTACAATAAATATTTTAGGTTTCCTTAGCAACCTAGGGAACAAACTTATAACCCTCAAGTCCCACAGTCCGTCAGTTTCTGCCGGGTGTAAGGAGTTCAGGTGGGACATGTACAGGTGAACCTCACACACTCCTGGTGTCTGGTCACGACACGACCTCAGACCTGACAGCCGTCACCACGGGGCCCAGCATGTCTCCGATGACCACAGTCCCGGTGGACACTGCCACTTGGGCACAGGAGGTGCGGCCTGGACAAGCCGTGTTGCTTGGGGGTGGGGAGGCCACGCAGGGACTTAAACAGCTGGGCATCGTGCACTTAGACAAGGAAAAGACACTCAAAAATAAAGTGAAACCAAAACAAGAAAGAATGCTCTAAGAGTATTTGGTTTTAGGAGGTAAATAAAATAATTATATTTCTTAAAATATAATTTTCTTACTGACATCCCTTAATCCTACATGTACATTATTTCCTGACAGCAGATTTTCAAAAGGCAATCGAAAAGCAGACAATTCAGGTCATTTTTAAATAATACGGGGACATACTTTTTAAAGATTAGGTTACGATTCTCAGTATTTACATACACATCCTATGGTGGGATGGCTGTGAAAATAAAATAAAATAAAACAATAAAAACCAAAGGTGCAAATAAAATTTCACTCCTGCGGGGAGGTGAAGTGAGGAAGTGGGCCCACGACCAGGTTCCCCAGGACCGGTGGCCACAGAGCAGCGTCTACATCACTGGTGAGGGTTCGCCTCCTGCAAATGACCCCAGACACCTTCTAACACTGTCACTGAGAGCTCAACTAGGGTTTAAGGTTTGGTCACTTTTGGAGAAGCTGGTTGTGATCTGCAGGTGGCTCCCCTGTTATTTCACTCCTTGTAAAGCAAACACAGAACTGAAGTTCCATTGCTGAGGGAAGGGACGTGACCTTGTGAGGGACGATCACACACACTCGGCATGGGGGTGCTCGGCAGAGGCTGTTCCCAGCCGCTCTCTGGAGGTGCTGCTGGGACCGGGTGGCTCGGTGTCTCCTCCGGGGGGGGCCTGGTCGCCCAGGGAAACAGGGCTGGCGGCAGGGTCGCCCTGAATCCATGAGGACAGCGACTCGTGCACAGTGACGGCGTGTGCCTCCATCTGGCGCTGGAGGCTGTCCATCTCCTGCCTGGGGACACAAGAGGCAAAGGCAGGAAGGCTGGTCAGACGCCATCGCTTCCCCAAGATGGACTGAGCCTGACAAGCTTCGACTGGGTGGCCGTTCGCTCACACATCAGTGGCGCCTTCAGGGACCAAAAGAACCTCCCTGTTGGCACTAGCTACACAGACGGCTCACAGAACTGCAGGGACTCTCGACGCTGTTCTCAGCGCCACGCAGAGGCCAACAGGCCGCAAGGCTCTGCACACATGGCTTCCGCTCAGGGACAGTGAGGAAGGCAGAGCTGAGGGGCTCACGTAGCCTCCCTCACAGGGTCAGACAAGATGCCCCCACATGGCCACGCCTTCCAAACAGCGGCCTCATGCCGACAGGGCTTTAAAGGCTCAGGTCCCGGTGACTCAGGGTTTCTCAGAGCCATTTGGCTGCAGGAACTCTCACCTCACAATGTGACCCCTCTTAACACAGACCTGCTTAGCCACGGGTGGGCATTCAATGTTGCAACAGAGACTCTGCCACGTTAACATGTGACTCAGGGACTAAGCGACATGAGACAGAGCCCGCCATACTTCAGTTGCTGGAGACAGCTGTTGAGGTTCCTCAGGGGCTCCTTGCTCACGGCGGGCGGGGGCCTCAGCAGCTCCTCCAGCAGCGAGGCCGGGACGGGGCAGTCGGGGACCTTCACCGGCGTTACGGGGCTGGAAGGGCTGGCCTCGCCTCTCCGTTCCTTTCTCTGTTCATGGAAATGCACGGTGAGCTCTCTGCCCTCACAGGTGCTTCCAGACCTGCCTCCCAGCCCCACATGACCCTGAGAAGGCACATCGGCTTATCTGTGACCACGGAGCAGGCAGCCACAGGGATTCGAGAAGTGCTGGCCTGGTAGACAGCCTTCCTACCGCACACAGGAGAGCCAACCCCAGTCCCGGCCCAGGACAGAGTTGAGCCCTAAATGCGAGCTCCCACGTGGGCCTTTCCAGGAGGCACCACAGCCTGACTCTGAGAGTCCCTAAAACATTAAGTCCATCTTCTAACTCAGACAACTTCCCTTTGGAAGACGACAAACATTGGTAATAAAAGCTCTGAATCTAAGCTACTTTCCTGACCAGGAAACCATGGGGACACACTGAAGAGAGACATACTGTATGCAGACAACCGGAGTGGGGCCGGTGACAGCAGCCTTGGGGTTCCAGGATCCCCAGGCCCAAGCTGTGTCCCAGCCGCACTCGCTGAGGGCCCGGGATCTTGCTAACACAGCATACCAGGGCCTCCCTGGGGTTTACAAAGCCCCGTCAACAAAATGGCGCCTGAACTCATGAAAAGAAGCAAACAATCGAGTAGAAAATAAAATAAAATGACGTGGCCTGTTGTCCAAGCAGAATTCCCCGGCACTTACTTCCACACGGTAGCTGCCGAGTGTGGTCACACAGAACTGTGTCAGAGAACCCGCCCGCACCCCTCAGGCCCGTTCCTGACGGCACAGCTGCTCACCGTCTTGGCCGCGCCGCGTCGCAGGTCCAGCTTGAGCTGCTGGTTCTGCTGCAGCAGAGTTTTCATGTTGTTCTTCAGTTCCGACACTTTCGCCTGAAGCATGAACTTGTCCTTCTGGGTCACGGACAGGTCTTCCCGCATCACCTCCAGCTCAGACTTGATATTCTAAGGGAAGTCAGGTCAGAGTTTTCAAAGCTACAAGATCTCAATGCACAGCAGAGATCTCCGTGTGCCCTAAGTCTAGGGGGACAGGAAAGCATGGGCTGCTGAAGGAGGCCCCTTGCTGGCTCTAGCTCCTCCCAGCAGCTGAGACTAGGATGCTCACAGTTACTCTCACATCCCCCTGTTCTTTTTTTTTAATATTTGTATTGACTTTAGAGAGGAAGAGAGAGGGAGAGAGAGAAAAAAATGTCAATGATGAGAATCATTGACTGGCTGCCTCCTGCACGCTCCCCACTGGGGATCAAGCCCGCAACCCGGGTATGTGCCTTTGCCCGGAATTGAACCTGGGACCCTTCAGTCCGCAGGCTGACGCTCTATCCACTGAGCCAAACCGGTTTTGGCACATCCCCCTGTTCTTACCCCAACGCCAGGGCTTCTGTCAGGAGCCAGTGACGCTGCCCTGACCACACCTACAATGAACCCCAGGGATCCCCTGTGAATCCCGGGCTCAGCTACTGAGAAAGAAGGAAAGTCGATTCTGGTTGTCAGTCAAGCCACCATACACAAGCCACGCTCCTCATCCCCCCTCAGCGGGACTGCCTCAGACGCCACGTGTAACCATGAGTCCTGACTGGTGGCCTCTCACATGTGCTGTGACAATCACGCTACATTTCAGATCAGCCCAGTGGGGCACCAGGCTCTGGTGTCCTCGGCCTCCGTCAGCTGCGTGACCAAGATGCCCTTGTGAAATGGGGTAACAAGGCCTCACGGTTCCCGGTTACCACAGATGCGGCGGGCAGAGTAACGGTGTAAGTCACGGCCATCTAAGGGGAATACGCCTGTTGGGCGCCCCGTACCTGCAGAGCACGCTCGGCCCCGTCCAGCTCCCGCCTGCTCTGCTGCTCACTCAGGTCCAGCTGCTGCCTCAGGGACTGTATTTCTCTCTCCTTCTGATCCACCTCCCACTTGAGGTTTTCCATCTGTAGGAGGGAAGTCACATGAGCAAAAGAATTTCACAGTGGCCTTCTTGCACAAAAAATGCTCTCTGTGTGTCTCGTAAAATGTCACACTTAGGACAAATCCCCGTCCCTGTGCAAGCACAGAGCCCAGCCCTGCAGGCCCGTGAGCTGGATGCAAAGCCGTCCCCAGCATCACCTCTTGGTTGCCCACGGGCTGTTTGCTCAGCTGCTCGTCCAACTGCTGCTGCAGAAGCTGCAGCTGGGTCCGTGCCTCTGAAAGCTCCGCCTGGAACTGGGCGACTTCCTGGGCATGTCTCCCCTCCTGGAGCCTGGGGAGGAAACGGGCCGACACGGTGAGCGTGCCACCGGACACTGCCAGCCCAGTGGTGTCAGCCCACCCTGGGCGAGCTCACCTACTGCTCCCTCTGGCAGGACTGTCGAGGAGCGCTGCATGCACTGTCTCACCTGAGCCTCACAAACCCCCAGGACCACGGTGGGGGGACAGTGTCACAGGGACCACTGTGCATCCCCGCACACGTGCGACAGAGCTGCCCTCCTCAGAGCCGACAGTGAGCCCCGGAGGTGGGCACATCCCTCGCACTGGGGCTCTGTTCTCAGTGCAGGACGAGGGGCAGAGGGGACGGCAGCGTCAGGACTGAAACATGCGGGTGAAGCGCAAGCTTCTTGAGACGGGGTCGGACGTTTCTCCTTCCCAGACCTGCTCAAGGTGACCGGGGTGCTACCTAGACCGGGGGGGAGCCCTGGTGGGGACCCTTTGCCAGCCAGCCTCTCCTCGGCCCATGGACACTCACTGGAGACGTTCGGCCGCCGCCTGCAGCGTCTGCACCAGGAGCTCCTTGGCCTGCAGCTCCTTCTTCACCTCGCTCAGCTCCAAGGTGGCAGCCTTGAAGTGGCGCTGGTTGTGCCGTGCTTCTGCTTTGGCTGCAGCCACCTGGAAGGAGGACACCGGCTTCAGCAGGAGCAGTGCCCTTTGCCCTCACTTGTCCCAATGGGCACCAGGCTCTCCAGCGCCCCCGTCGCCATGACACCTCTGTGCTCGGGACTTGTACGGTAAGTTCCTGGAGGCAGAGGCCTACACCATTTTAGACAATGAAAATGTGCCCTTCAAGGGCTGCACGTGGCAATGCGGTGGGCCCGGTCGGACGCGGCCACACACCTGTTCCCTGAGGCTGTGCACTTCCAGCTTCTCTCTCTCCAGCGCGGCTTGCAAGGCCTGCACGAGCTGCCTCATCTGGCGGTCTTCCTCCTGCTTGCGCTGCATGATGGCCTGAACCTGCAGCACAGAGAGGGGAGTCAGGAAGGACACCAGTGCCACGGCCTGCAAAGCCCAGGACGGAGCAGGGGGTGCAGCATTGGGTGGCACAGGCCTCACAACGTGTTACCACCAAGCGTGGGAAACAGGAAGCATGGAGACTCCATTTCCGGAGACACGATCACACACACACACCTGAGGTGGCAGAAGCACAACCACATGACCATCCTCAAGCCTATGGCCCTCAGGAGGCACGTGAATCAGGGCTGTAAGCAACGCCTCCCCGGTGAGGGGGTGATGCAGGTGGTGAGGCAGCAGGTACAGGTGGGGGGCAGCAGTGCCACACGAAAGTCTGTAAGAGCCCTGGATGCCGTGGCTCAGTGGTTAGAGTGCCGGCCCATGTATCAAAGGGTCACGGGTTTGATTCCCAGTCAAGGGCAGGTACCTGGGTTGCAGGTTCAGTCCCTGGTCAGGTCGGGACATGTGCAGGAGGCCACCAATTGCTGTGTCTTTTTCACATTAACGTTTCTCTCTCTCTCTCCCCCACCCCCACCCCTTTTCCTTCCCTTTCATTCTAAAAATCAATGGACAAAATATCCTTGAGTGAGGATTAACAAAAAATAAAATAAAATAAAATAAGAAGAAGTCTATAAACTCTATGATGGTTGAAAAATCCAAAGCTGCTGATGGCCAGGGAGGACGTCGCTGAAACGCCCAGCTTCCCCAGTCACCAGAGGCTGTGGAGCCTGAGGCAAGGACAAGGTCTGCAGTGAGACCCCATTGGGGTTAGTGCCTTACCTACAGGGCAACTGCCCTGGCTGGGGAAGGACCATCTGGCCCAGCAGGAGTCGCCCACCCCAAGCTCTCCCGGGACGCAGTTACGGGCAGACTCTGTGCATGTTCCCTGCAGGAGCCGTGACAGCTACACACAGACAAGGTAAGCCCGAAAGGCTGCCTCCTCTCCCCGTGGGGAGTCAGTACCTGGAGGTTCAGCTGCACGAGGTCGGCCTCCCTCTTGGCTAGCGCCGTCTCCAACACGCTGTTGTGCTCCCGCAAAGCCGCACTGGACTGTCCGAGGCCGGTGAGCTTCCCTCGCTCGTGCTCCAACTCCAGAGCCAACTTCTTATTTGACTCCTCAAGGCGCTTTATCTTCCTCCTAAAGCCTCTGGATTCCTGAAGCTGAAACAAATCCCAGCGAAGTTACACAGTCACCAGAAATGGGAACAGCCAGCATGAAACGCAGCGACAGGACACAGCGCACCACACCGGGTGGGGCAGCGCTGTCTCGGGGCCTGATGGTCATGTGGGATCTTTAAAAGTCCAGCCTGTCTGAGCCAGGCTCCTGGGTATTTGCAACAAGAGTGAAAGAGTGCCCTGGCCAGTGAGCTCAGTGTCCCCCTCTCCCTCCCTTCCACTCTCTCTGAAAAGCAATGGAAAAAATGCCCTCAGTTGAGGATTAACAAACAACAAAATAAAAG
Source organism: Plecotus auritus (assembly GCF_963455305.1). Lineage (NCBI taxonomy): Eukaryota > Metazoa > Chordata > Mammalia > Chiroptera > Vespertilionidae > Plecotus > Plecotus auritus. Next base: position 31,894,670 of record NC_137779.1, read on the forward strand.
AGGATATTCGTCAGGAGCACAGCTGCCACAAGCCCTCCGATGCCCACCACAGGGAGGCAGTGGTCACTCGTCCTGGCTGGAGGCAGGTGTTACAGGTGAGGGGGGAGTCCTGGCTGGAGGCAGGTGTTACAGGTGAGGGGGGAGTCCTGGCTGGAGGCAGGTGTTACAGGTGAGGGGGGAGTCCTGGCTGGAGGCAGGTGTTACATGAGAGGGGGGAGTCCTTGCTGGAGGCAGGTGTTACAGGTGAGGGGGAGTCCTGGCTGGAGGCAGGTGTTACAGGTGAGGGGGAGTCCTGGCTGGAGGCAGGTGTTACAGGTGAGGGGGAGTCCTGGCTGGAGGCGGGTGTTACAGGTGAGGGGGAGTCCTGGCTGGAGGCGGGTGTTACATGAGAGGGGGGAGTCCTTGCTGGAGGCAGGTGTTACAGGTGAGGGGGAGTCCTGGCTGGAGGCAGGTGTTACATGAGAGGGGGGAGTCCTGGCTGGAGGCAGGTGTTACATGTGTGGGGGGAGTCCTTGCTGGAGGCGGGTGTTACATGAGTGGGGGGAGTCCTGGCTGGAGGCGGGTGTTACATGAGTGGGGGGGGTCCTTGCTAGAGGCAGCTGTTAGGTGCATGGGGGGAGTCCAGCACCTGGGTGGTCACAGATCCAAAGAAGCACCGAACAGTGAGCAGAGGGCAGAGCTGGCAGATCAGGCACACAGGCCGGGCTCTGATGCTCCAGGGCCCCGTTTCCCTGCTCTGGAGCTGCACTGGGAGTGGCGTGGCCTGTCCACTTTGCCATGTGATCACGAGCTCGCCCACCTCGTCCTCTAGCTCCAGCACTTTCTCCCGGTACTCCTCCAGCTCCTGGCTAGTCAGCGCGATGACCTCCTGCAGTTCCTTCTCCAGCATCACCTTGCTGTGACCCACGGTCTGCAACTCCACCTCCAGGGCCTGGATTCTCTCCTAACAGCAGGACAGAGAGGTGAACCGGGTCATGACTTCAACATGGCCGTGGCAGGGACTAACCTCCCTCCTGCGTAGCCCTGTGTCGCCCGACCCTGAGAGGCTGCTGACCACACAGACAGGTGAATGCTTCTCACAGCATTCCCTTCCCTTAAGAGGACTTAACTAACCTGCATGCACACAGCGACTCACAAACAAAACGATCTTCAGTTAAATGCTTTGAAAACACAGGAGAGTTTGACTTGCAGGTAAGAGTTATAAATTACTACATGTGGCACGTGATCTGTTGCATGATATAACCAGCAGCACATGTGCACCTATGCACATGAACACAGATACACTCTTGCTGTTCTGAGCACTTCCCAGCTGTCTCTCTGCTGAGCCTCCTAATGAAGGGTCTCACTAGTTGCCTCACTTTGGCCTATTACTAAGGACCAGGAAGGTGGCTCTCAGGCTGAGCTCCTGCAGCAAGCAGAAGGCAGAGCCTACAGGGTTCACCCCTCCCACCTACCATGTAAACACAAGAATGAAAAGAACAAATATTTTACAGCAGAAGGGAAATTATAACTGAATAAATTCTCCCCTCCCAACATTTTATAAAGTAAGCAGGTGAGGAGGAGTATTTAACCATTTGGCAAAAAGACACCATGCTATGATAAGTCCAGGAGACGAAAGTAAACTTCACGAGAGAAGATACAAGGACCCCCTCACCTGTAACACCTGCTAAACGAAGTGAAACAGCTCGCGCTGGAGAGCAATAGGTGAAATGCACAGTAACTTACTCAGGAAGAATTTACTCCAAGGAGCAAAAGTGAAAGGAAAGGATCAGACCCAGAGCTGGCAGGGCCCTACGCCGGTCTGAAAGCCTTCATGTCATGGATCCAACCCTCGCCGCTGCCAGGAGCTCCCTCCCGCCTCCCGTCCGCCACGCTGCTCAGGGACACCAGCCTCCCATGATCTTAAACATAATCTACAAGCAAAAGGCTTTGGGCCCGGCCTGTGTGGCTCCGTGGATGAGCATCCACCCATGAACCAGGAGGCCGTGGTTCGATTCCCAGTAGGGGGCGTGCGGGAGGCAGCCGACTGATGTTTCTCTCTCATCACTGGTGTTTCTCTCTCTCTCTCTCTCTCAAATCAATAAAAAATACATATCGTTTTTAAAGAGGCTTTGGGCTCTTCACACTGACCTCCTTCCCTGATTCCTCCAGGATGAGGCCACCTGCCAGCACCTGAACCCGGACGCTGGGCCCGTGCTGAGCACACCGGCTCGAACCCGAGCAACCCCGTTTTCTATGCTGCCACCTGCACGTGTTCTGGTTCTTTCTATCACAGCCTCTCCTGGCTTCACTGTCCTTCAACAGGAGAGCCAAAGGTCTCACCCACCTGAGCCGTCAGTCTGCAACACACGCCTTGACCCCAGCTTGCCAAGGCCTTTCCCAGGACCCTCTGCTGAGACACCCACCGGTCCACCCCAAAGCCTCACTTATTCGAGGCCAGTCAAATGCCACCTCCCCAAAAAGCTCTTGTGGGTTGTTTCACACTCGCCAGAGCTGACCCGCACACCCACAGGTTCACAGGGACGTGGCGAGAGGGCTGTGTGCAGATCACATCCCTGTCACGTTCACACCACGATGAATCCTAGAGGAGTGCTGCCACACACTCATTCCGCCCCTTTCCTAGGACTCCACAAGGGTTCCAGGGAAATGCTGGTAGCCCCGTCCCCACCGAGAAGCCGCGAGGGCCCGGGCACACGTGGTACGCACGTGCAGCAGGAGGTCGCTGGCACCATCGGCCGCCTGGGCCCTCAGCTGGCTCAGCTCGGCCTCGGCTGCCTCCTTGGCGGTGAGGGCCTCCTGCAGGCGGCGGCTCAGGATGCTCACGGCGCTCTCGTAGGCCTTGTGCTTGCTCTTCATCTCCTTCTGAGCGCTGCTCAGGTCCGAGCCCAGCCGTGTCACCCTCTGCTTCTGTTCGGTGATGGCCCTGGGGCGTGCCGGGGGGGACAGGCCGTCTCAAGCCTCCCTTACTGCCTCCAGCTCCACCTCCCCCACGCCGGCACCCCCAGATTCAAGAACCCTGGCAATACTTTATAAAGCAAGCCGACGAGGCTGGTGCTGGCAGCCCTGCGGCACTGTGCTCAAACCCTGCCAGCAGAGCCACCTGCCAGCACCTGAACCTGCACACTGGGCCTGTGCTTGAGCACCCCGGCTCGAACCCAAGCCACCCTGTTTTCTATGCCTCCACCTGCACGTAGTCCCGCTCTATCGTCCAGCTCTTCCTAACGCTGTTCACATGCTCCTAACCCAACAGGACAGAGCAGTAGGCCCGACCGTGGGCTCACACGTACGTCGCGGGCCGACACAGGCACGGTGCCGGGCACAAAACTCAAAGGAAAACACGGGCAGAAAGGAGAGGCCCAGTGCTCACCGGGCGGCTTCCTGCCGCAGCTCTTCCACCTGGGCCTGGAGTCCCTTGTTGGCCTCCGTCAGTGCAGCCACCTGCTGTCTGTCCAACTGCAGAGCCTGCACAGGAGGGAGAAGACCGGTGAGCACAAGCCCCGTCTGCCTCTGCAGCCCGTCCGGACACACTCCAGGTCCACAGGCGTTTCAGGGCTGCCTCGAGCACCTGGGCTTTGAAGGCCCTGACAGAGCTGTGCCCTTTTACAAATGGCAGCTTCAGAGCGGTCCAGTGTCCCAAGCTGCTTGTGTCAGAGCGAGGACGGGAATGCTGGGAAGGACTCCCTCCTCGTGGGGCCGCAGCACCTGGAGGAGTGACTGTGAACTGGTTCGGGGGGCTTGGCTTCCTCCTGGCCCTGCTCGCTGCCCTGAGCATACCCATGAAGACGTGTTCTCACGGCTGCAGGTGTCCCATACCCAGCCCCTGGCTCCTGCAGCTCAACCTGCACCCACCTGGCTCCAACGTTGTCTGTTCTCAAATCTCTCACCTTGCCGGCCTCCAGCCAATCTGCCCACCTGGCCCTCTCCTGGACTTTAAAAAACCTCACATGTCAAACTGCCTTGATCTGACATGTCCCCCGTTTCTCATCTCAGGAATCGCCCCTCAGACCCAGCAGGACTCTGGACTGAGGCCTCGCTCTCCCTGCTCTGTCACTGCCAGCTCCACCAGCTCCCACCTGCACGCTGGCCTCCCCTCAACCATGGGACCTGTGCACATGCACCCCAGTCCCGGCACCGCTCCACACCCCTCGCCAGCTCCCACGGCCCAGAGCTGGAAACAGCTGCTGCAGCCTGGAACACGGGAGCCCCACACAGTGGAGCCGTCACCGTCGGCGCATCCCCAGACCTGCAGGTGGGTCTCCATCTCATCGCGCTCCCTCTGCACCGACTCCAGCTGCCCTTCGAGAGCCGCCATCTGCTGCTGCACCCGGGACACCTCCTTCTGCAAGCGCGCCTGCTCCGCCTCCATGGACTTCTTGTCCCCTTGAAGCTGCATCAGCTCCTGCCTGAGCTCCTTCACCTCCGAGTCCAGCCTCTTCTTCGTGGCCTTGAGCTCGCTGATGAGCTGGTCTTTGGAGGCGGTGTCCCGCCGGTAGGCCTCCACCATCACCTGCCAGGACAGGAGCTGCAGCCAGTGTGGGCGGGCCGCCCAGGGGACACTGGCTTACAAAGACATGCTCACCACTTACCTGGGGCTAAAGGTAACGTATTTTGCCAAACCAAAGACACCATCAACTGAGACACCCACTATTTCGCTCCTGAACAAGTCTGGGCAAACGGTAGAGGTGTCACGCCAGCTGCTGGCGCCTTAACCACCTGTCTTCCCTGGGATTCTGGCAATTCCTTCTCCGAGCTGCACTCCTGGCTGACAGGCTGTCCCTGGTGATAAAGTCTACGCCCTTCAGCACACTCCCTCAGGGGCCATCCCTCCTCAGACCCTGGGCTGGCGTTGCTCCCTCATCCCTCCCACACGGATGGGCTTCACAAACACACACATACACGTGTGCAACATGACCTATGTCAACGCTGGGTCATGTGGCATTGTTTCAAGCACGTTAAACAGAAAGTCAGCCTGTGTGTGGTGACACATACTCAGGGCATGATCCCCGCGGTCAGGTGCCCACCTCACTATGGATGCATCTGACTCTGGAGACATTAAGATGGGATGGGGAGGGGCATGCCTCAGAGTCAAGCAAGTGCTTTTAGAAACTGAAGGAGTCTAGTCCTGGCCGGTGGCTCAGTTGGTCGAGTGTCGTCCCACACACCAGAAGGTTGTGGGTTTGACTCCTGGTCAGGACACATACCTAGGTTGCGGCTTCAACCCCTGGTCGGGGTGTGTAAAGGAGGCGGCTGATCAATATTTCTTTCTTTCTCCCTCTCTCTTTCTCCCTTCCCCTCTCTCTAAAATCAATAAGCATATCCACTGATGAGGATAAAAAAAAAATTGAAGGCATCTACACATTACCTTGCTCTTGATCAACTTTTTCTAGTGAAGTGATTGAACCACTTACAAGACTGTTTTCACACACTTATTTCACATAAAGAACACCAACAACTCAACTTTACCTTCTGTTGAAGAAACTGTTCCTTTATTTTCTGCATCTGCTTTTTCAGAGAGCTGGCATCTTCCTGCAGGTGCTCCACCTACGGGAGACAGGCGTGCACAGCATTACTGAGGGCTCCAGGAGGGCCCTGTGCATGAGGGACAGGCGTGCACGCTAGTCCCCAAGTCAGGGTGGGAAAGACAGCTTCCAGTGAGACAGGAAAGCCACCACCACTTCCTACGCACTATTTTTAGAATAATCATCTTAATCCAAGGTGTAGCTACCAGCGACTTGGTTAATAACAATACAGGTGAAACTTGGACATGATCAATAATGCCTAGAACCAACAAATGTCTCCTCCACAGCTTTCCAAGTGTCACCTGATGTCCCGCTTACTGACAGTCGGTAAACTCAGACTCAAATTTATCAAAAGAATCCGCACCATTCCTGTAACTACGCCCCTGCTGGTTTGAGGCGCTGCCTCCGCATCTGTCCTAGAAAGTAACTTAGCTTGGTCACGGTCTGCACAGAAAACAGTCTCCCTCGATTTTACTTCCCAAAAGGAACACGTCATTAATTCTTTTCTCGTCCTGTTGCTTATGGGGTGGAATCAGAAGACAAAATTATGCCCTGACACCAACCCTACTTCCTGCACCCTGCAGCTTCCTTGCTTTGTCTGGATTTTTAACGTTCGCCTGCATCCAGTCATGCCAGCTGTGGGCTCCCAGGTGTGGGTGCTAGGTCAGGTCCACACACCCAGACACTCAGGCTGTCTGCCCACCTCACCCAATGACACAGCTGTCCTGCCACTGTGCCCTGTGGGTCCCACCCCTCAGGCACCCAGGAAGGGAAAGACAGAAGTTCCACACAGCTTTCCCCGTCAGAGCGGCCTGTCACCCGGGGGCAGAAACGGCGTTCTTGGCAGGTTACGTCCACAGTCCAAACAGAGCTGCTTCCTGGCTCTTAGCACCCAGGGGCTGAAGCAGGCCTGAAGCCCACCCCCAGCAGGAGCGGGTCCTTCCTCAGCTAAGCCCAGGGCCCGGCCCTGGACACTCTTTCATTACAAAACAAGGGGTTCAAAGAAAGAACCAAGCCATTAGCACTGATACGCGCATGCGTGGGCGGGATGCGTACAAAATGAGGGCAAACGGCGTTCGTTACCTGGCTGGACTTGACGGCTAATTCCTGTCTCAACTGCTCCAAAATTTCTGACGTTTCCTCAGCACCTTCTTCCAAGCTTCTGACTCCTCTGTCGAGTTCCTCCCCGCTGCTCTGGGCCGCCTGCAGAGCCACCTCCAAGACAATCTTCTCGTTCTGCAGGAAGCGGATGGTGTCGTCCTTGGAGGTGGCCTCGCCCTGCAACTCCTCCAGTCGGGCCTGCAGCTCATCATAGCGCACCTGCAGGTCACCGAGGGCCTGCTCTCGGCCCTGCAGCGTCTCCTGTGTTGAGGTGAACTGCTTCAGCAGGTCCAGGTGCTCCTGCTGCAAGGCCGCAAGCTGCTGGTCTCGCTGGTGCAGCGTTAACTTCACCTGGAAAAGGGACTGGACTCAGTATGACGTCCGCTCCAGAACTGACACTGCTTCCCTGTTCGGGTTTTAGAATATCTGCACAGGCACTGTGCAGGCAGCCATCTGTACGTTAAGGTCTGGCAGACAAGAACACTCACAGAAGCACCAGCTCTGACGATGCGACATTAAAATGAGTTTGATACACAGACCAGCACTAATGCTCACGGCGAGGACGGCCACAGGAGGCCGGTGTGTGGCCCGGGCCCTCGGGCCAGGCTGTGGCAGGTGCTTGCCTGCTCTAGCTGCTGCTCCAGGGCTGCTGCCGAGGCCGCCATCTTCTGCAGCTGCTCCTTCTCCTCCTCGAACTCCTCTAGCCTCCTCTGCAGGTCCTCCTCCACCATCGTCTTTGCCTCTTGAATCTGCACAAAGGCAGCTTCTTGGTCCAACATGTCAGCCTGGGCCGGGAGAGAGTGTATTGTAAAAAGCAGGATAACCTGACAGCCACAGCGACTGAGCCCGAAAACCCACCGCGTGGTGAGGGGCCCAGGGCCACCACATCACCGTCTGCCCACGGCCTGCACACGGAGAAGCCAGGGCCACCGGGATGGAAGGCAGCTGCCCTCTCCCTCACTGCCCCACGTGCTGGAGGGCTGAACAGCAGCGCAGGCTGCGTGCTCCACGACGAGAGCACTTACCGCTAGACTAGACTCTCCAACGCTCTCAGAGGCCTAAGCTCCTCCTTCCCTGCCCACGCTCTGCCCAGCACCTCCCTCCACCGGGCTGAGCGCTAGGACCCAGGCCACCGAGGGTCAGAGGAGAGGAGATACCGCTGACCATTCAGTGAGAACGCGAGGGACTGAGTCCGCGCATCTGACCACGGCAGGTTGTTCACATTTCAGAAGACATACAAACGTATGTATGATATTCGTGTTTACATGTACATAGGTATTTGTATATTTCCTTATTCTTGACCAGTGGCCGGAAAAAAAAAGCTCAACCCAAAAAAAACACACCACCCAAAACAGAACCCCTACAGGCCCCGGGTGCAGGACGTGCGGCCCTCACCTCGATGCCCTGGAGCTGCAGGGCGATGCGCTCCTTCTCCTTGATGGATCTGTGCTGGGTTTCCGTCAGCTGCTGGGACAGGGACACATTCTCAAGCTTCAGGTGCTCCAGGAGGCCCGTCTGGGTCATCTGTCCAACCTGCAAAGAAAAAGTAAGATGGGAAGTTGCTGGATTTCAAGTACAAGTGCAGACCAGCCTGTCCCCGAGGCCACCAGCGTGAGGGTCTCTGCCCAGTGGTGGCCCCCGAGGGGCGGCTCCCTGGAGCCCACCACACAGGACCCCTGCCCAGCCTCCTGCCAGCCACCTTGACGCCCGGGCCAGGGGTCTCTGTGTGCCTCAGAGGGGCAGGCTGGCAGCCCAGAAGCCAGTGGTCATTCTCCCGAGAATGTGTAGTTTGTGGTGAGATCTACACAGAAGTTCCCACTGAAGGTGCATCTACGAGCCCCTAAAGTGAGGGGCCTTCAGCTGGACGGCAGGTGCAGCTGGCGCTGGAGGCCTGCCCCTCAGGTGAACTGACCAGCTGTGACCAGACACATTTCAGTGTCTGACTGTCCTGACACCAGACTGACCCAGCCGTTCCCGGGAAATAACACTGGCAGTCCATTCTAGGGTCTGACCCGGCCATCAGTCAGGCCTCCTCTGACCGCTGTCTCCTTGAGAAAAAGGAGCCCAGCTTCAAACACACTGGTGCCCAGGGGAGGCGTCGGGACAGAGGAGTCTAGAGGACACAGGTCTGCACCGGGACCTTCGAGCACGTCACTTCCAGATCCAATGGGAACACCCTTGAGGACAGGGTCTCCGTGGGAGTGCCGGAGCAAGGGAGACGCCATGTGCTGGGACCATGTCTCGAGGGAACGACAGAATAAAGACCACCCTGACTCTCCTCCCTGCTGGACAGTCCCGAAAACACGTCTATGTTCCTGGGACAAGGGGGCAATGCAGTGAACACCCTGATTAAGGAATGCTGAGCCTGCGTCCCAGGGAGATTGGAAAAAAGCAGTTACATTTCTCTTTTTTTAATTTTTTTTGCAGTTACATTTCTCAAACTGCCACTCCCTGGACTGTTCCAGTTTTTATCTTCCAAACTCCATTTCTGACTTTTGTCATTTACATAAATCCGGCTTCTTTATTAACTTGTAAAATGAGTTATTTCTAAATATATTGTAAGCAAAACCAATGCTTGTCTGTGTGGTCCTTTAGCTTAAATGTGTAATGTAAATTTAAGAAAACTTCTATTTTGTACAGGTGTAGACTTCAGTTTTTTTAAAAAGGAGCACTGGGCAGAATTAGAATGTCACATCCTCTAGCTGAGAAATACAGCGAAATCAAAAGAGAAAAAAGAAGTCTGAGGCTGATGGAGGCACCACTCGGCATCCTCATGATCAACCCGATTCGTCCAAAGCACTGGGGTTTGCAGCCAAGTGCATTTCCGCCACTTCCTGGCTGTTCTGAGTCCTCCAGAGCGGAACTCGGCCCAGAGGGAGTGGCCACGTGAGTGTGCACCTGTGCTGGCTCCTTATCAAAGCAAAAGGGAGGAGCACCTGGTCCTTCTCCAGCTGCGAAGGGAAGCCATGCGCGCTCGGTGCGTGTCAGTAACAATGTCACAGGAGGGCAGAGACCATGTGGACGTGGATGTGAGACAGGGCTCACAGGATGGAAGGCGCCCTCACAGGGCAACGAGTCAGCAGTCAGAACTGGGAACACAGAATGTTCCAGAGAGGGACATTTCTAGGGGCTGAACCCCCCTGGTCACAAAGATGCTTACTGTGTAGGGTGGGTGTGGGATATGTGAGTGGTTAGCAGATTTTTAAAACATGCATCTGTGAACTCTAAAAGCCAGAGTCTTTTTAATTTAGTGAAAAGCAGCGGCTGCACATGGGACTTGGAGGTGAGCTGCCCCGTGCCGGTGAGCCGTACCTGAATGTGGGCCATCTCGCCCTGCAGTCTGACCCGGGCCTCCTGGGCCAGGGCGAGCTGCTGCTGGTACCACTGCCGCACGCTTTGCAGAGACGCGATTTCCGCCTGGGATGTCTTCAGCCTGCTGGTGAGCGTCGTGCGCTCCATCTGCACTTGCCGCAGCTGGCTCTGCAAGGCTGTCATCTGCTGTCGTAGGTCGTGCACTGGGGGCGAGAAAGCACGGCGCTCAGAGCAGCCCACAGCAGGAGCCAGCAGCTCCGCGCGGACGTCCAGGTCCGTTCGGCTTCTCTCGAGAGCAGGGACCCAGCCCGTCCAAGCCTGGGTGCTAAGCTACGGCTCCCGGGGGTACAGGGCTGGGTTCTGGCCATGACATTTCGTCAACTGGTCCTTGTCGTGCGTGTCTGTCACCTACGTGATCCACGAGCACCACGACTCACGGTGGAATGAAGCTCCCCTAACACACCTTTTCTCCACTAAACTCATCGCAGCCCCCTCACGCTTGGGAACACCACAGTGTTTCAGGTTCTTTTAAAATAGCAAATCACATAAAAAAGCAAAAAACGCAAAAAACATGTCACTGAGCCTCATGTGAGTGTAGGTCTGTTCGCTGCCCAATGAGCTCTAGTCAGGTTAAGCCTTGCAACCCAGAATTATAAGATTATTTTTGTTTTCAGAACTTTCTGGATTTTGTAGGTTTCTTGAGGGCCTGAGTATCATAGAATGCCCGAAACCAGAAAAGTCTACTGTGTTGTTTGTCAGCTGGTGCGTTCCAGCATCAGGAAAAAGCCCTTGTGACAGTCGTCTGCCCCTTTTCCTTTGATGCCGTCAGCCCTAACACCTAGTATCACACGCTGAGAGACGTGGCCCTCCCCAGCAGCCCCACCAGCCGCTCCCAGTTCCCAGGCGGCTGCTCTGCCAGCAGAGGCTCATCTACGCAGCCTGCACGGGAGGGTCTGACATCCGGCCGAGGCCGAGACGCCCTGAGTGGGCGTCTGGGAACTGGGTGTCCTGTGAAACGCCCCCAGGTGCTCTTGTGTATGGCCTGCCACCCAGGTTCCCGGGACTCCACTATTCCACATCTCGTTCCACGGTGATCGATCCCCACGGGGATGCAGGTAGAACCACCACTGAACGTAAGGTAGGTTTTTACGTATTTTAAATCATACCCGCAAATTCTGTGGAACAAGCAGGCGGCTCCACGATGGACTCTACAGGCAGAGTGAGTGGAAAGGCCAGCCTCTAAGACCTAGGCACCCCCAGGCGCATGCAGAAAAGTGGGCACCTTGTGTGCAAATCAGAAGGGAATACAACCCACAGCACATTCACGTGACAACAGGTCGGTCCTCAGAGCAGGTTCCCGAGGTGCATCCCGGCGCCGGACCAGACCCGCCGCCGCCGGCCCGCACACGCACCTGTGCTGTCCTTGCTGAGCATGGTGCTCCGCATCTCCTCCACTTTGGCCAGGAGTCGCTGGTACTGCTCCTCTGCCACCTGCAGGTCGTGGTGGGAGGACGAAAGGCTGGCATTCTTGGCCTCCAGCGTGTTCTGCAGGTCGCTCATGGCCTGCTCTAGGTCCCAGCAGGACCGCTTCCAGGCGTCCACCTCCGAACTGAGCGCGTCCTGTTTCTGCTGGCTGCTGTGGCTGTGCTCCTCCTGCGCCTGCAGCCGCGTGTTCAGGGCGGCCAGCTGCGCCTGCAGCTCCGCCTTTTCCTTAAGCGCCTGCAAAGATGGGCAAACAGCCACACTGACTGTCAGGAAATCGGGTCCCTTCCACCCTGGGCACACCAACTAGGGCGGCAAAGGAAGGTGTCAACAGTGAGCTCTCCAGGACAGTTACCACGTTTTCCAAACTATCCCGGGGTCTGACAGGACAATTACCCCAGAGAAGGCGGAACTGCAACGTATTCATGAAGACGAGTGAAACTCCGCCCAACGATCAGGAAGCACACGGCACACAACGCGCTCACCAGCCCCCCTTACCTGACTAGCCTCTTGGGTTAAGGCTTCCAGCTGTCCTTCAAGTCTCATTTTTTCTTTAAGAACCTGCAACATCTCATCATGCGTTTCAGCCACAGACCCTTCCATGGAGACGCTGGAGGAAAAGGCACAGAGGATCAGGTGGTGGGGACACGAGTGACCACTACCGTTACGTTTGTCCATCCTCCCTCTCCAAACCTCACACACCCTTGCTATGCTATTCTCCCCCAGGGGTTAAAGTAAACAAGAACAAAGATCCCAGTGCAGAGCTGCCAGGAGACACGCCCACCGCAGTCGGGCATGTTCAGCCCCACATCGCTGGAACTCCCGTGTGGAGAGGTGAGCCGAGCACCTGAGCCTTCTAGAGGCAGGTCTAAATAAATGCTGGAAGACAGGATGTCCTGGTATTGCAGACGATGGCAGAGCAGCTCTAACTCCATGTTCACAAAGACAGACTTAAAAGGTTAAGGACTAAGGATGAGTTAGGTGTTTTGGCCACTGCACTGGTGAGCAGGCCCCGCGTGCACAGCGCCCACCTGCTGCAGATGCTGTCTGTCCGGCTCCGTGTCTCCCCATTGACCTCTGGGCCCCGGTCTCGGTGCTCAGCTGCAGCGGCCTGGAGGACATCCGTGATGGACGGGAACTGGCCCAGAGAACTGGAGGCAATCTCCTGGCCGTTGATCACATAGGGTGCTTCGTGCGTGCCCGCGCTGTTCACCAGAAGGCCGTGCACCCCCCGGGTGGAGACGCCACTATAGGAAGAGCTGTCACTCTCATTCCCATCAGCCTCAGACATGTTGTCTCCAGGAAGGGATGAGTTCTCCAGGTCATCGGCTTCAGGGCACAGGCTGACCTCAGACACCACTGACGTCACGCTGCTTCGGTTCTGCTTCAGGGAGCCCCTAGCGGAGTCTGTGGCCAGAACATTTCCACCCGAATTCCCAGCATCTGAGTCTTCAGTTCTGTAATCAGCCAGGGACCGAATTTTGCTTGATTTGGAACTTTTTTTCTCCTTAGAATGTGCTAGGTGCCTTAAGCTGCCCACCTTCGGGCCCCGAGGCACACTGGTGCGCAAGAAGGAGTACTCCTTGGTCATCGCCACGGTGCTGGCCCTTGGTAAGGCTTCCGGGTTCAACATAAGCTCAGGATCAAGCGTGCTGAAAGGCCTCGTTTTCGTTGCAGGTTGGCTGGACTGAGAGGAAAGAAAGGCACGATGATTATGTTTGAAATTGACAACGGCATTCAAGGTGTGCCACCCAGGAAGGACGCAAGGACGACGTTCCCGCCCTGGACAAACAAGCACCCCGTGTGTGCCCCTCCCCCCCGATGCCCGCTGTGCTCTGCAGCCTCACTGTCCTGCGTCACCAGCGACCATCCAAGCACATGCCGACTTCTTTACAATTGAAAACAGCTATCAGCAAGTCCTTCCCCCTCACACCTCCTCTACAGCACTTCCCTGGCTACATTCCCATGCTTGTACTTTGAGATAAGCTTTACACTGTCTTCAAGTTATAAAAAGCAGTCCTGTTGAGTTAGAACTACCTTACAAGTAATTACTTTGAAGATAAAGAGTAAAGAGCTATTTCCCTCCACTTTAGGTAACTGCTTTCAAAGGAAGTTACATAGTGTTCATCGATTCTAAACCACTTTCCTGCCATTTTAATCTAGTGCTTAGATACTTTATCTTTTCCATTATAAATATCTTTCCCCACTAATATTGTAATTGGTTTTATTAGGATAATTATTGACTTTTAAAATATATATATTTTTTTTATTTCAGAGAGGACGGGAGAGGGAAAGATAGAAACATCAATGATGAGGGAGACTCACTGATCGACAGCCTCCTGCACGCCCCCTACTGGAAATCAAGCCACAACCTGGGCATGTGCCCTTGACCGGAATCGAACCTGGGACCCTTCAGTCCACAGGCTGATGCTCTGTCCACTGACTAAATCTGGCTAGGGCTTGATTTTTAATACTTGTACTTTTAAACCAAATTCCTGAACCCTAATTACTTTAATGATTATATATTTTTAACTCATTCTCTAGAGCACGGGTGGGGAACGTCTGCCATGAAACCATTTGTTCTGGCCCTGCCAGATTAAATTAATTAGGGGTGAGTTAATTAAACGGTTGACCAAATATAGCAGGCTCATGTTTCAGGTGATAATGTTGTATGGCCCACGAATGATGTCATAGATATCCACATGGCCCCGGGCAGAAAGAAGTTCCCCACGTGCTCTAGAGTTCCCCGAGACATCCCCAGCACGTGTAAACACCACTTCTCCTGGAGGCCCAGGACTGGCTGGCTGCTCAAGTGAGAGAGCAATGCTGCCCACCCAGGGCTGGCTGTCTCTCCTTTCCAAATGGCAGACTGAAGGCTGGAATGTGCTTGTTAACATCAAGGGAAGAAGCAGCAGCGGGGCGGGAGCCGGGCGCTGCAGGAAATTCCCCCAGGGTGGGAACCAACGAGAGACAGACCTTCCCAGAGAAGCACAGAGAAGTAAAGGCAGGTCCTGGAACTGCGTCTGACTAATCATGGCCCGTTACACACAAGTTCCCCATTGGTTTGCTTGAGAGCAGGACTCACGCGCTCCTGCTGGCGCTTCACCCTGTACTGCGTGAGCTGCTCCTCCAGCCGCCGCCGAGCCTGAAGTCGGACCTGCTCCTCCTTCTCCAGCGGCAGCGGGGCCTCTGCTGAGCCTGGGTGGGGAAACAGCCACTTAGAAACTCAGAAAGCACGGGGCACAAAGGACAGAACAGCAGCTTGGCTGTCATTTTAATTAACAATATGATTTAGCTTCTAAACAGTGCACGCCGTCTAGTTTGAAAGCCTACTTCCAGGTGAAAAAAACACGAGAGCCCTGGACAATGGTGGCCAACAGGACCTGTCTGATAAAAGATGCTCTGGCTATGCCCAGGGCTGGGGTCCCTACAGCATCCAGAGGGCACAACAGGACACGGGCAAACTTGCCCCTTAGTAACAAGAACTGAACTCAAAAGTCGGTGCCCATGGTGGCCCTCATGGAGCTGTAACTCTGACCTCTGAGGTCAGAGGAACCAGTGGAGAGCAGTCGTGAGGAGTGACACCCAGTCACGGGAACGTGTCACACCAAACGTGCTTTCTTCAGGCACTTACATCTGGAGACAGAACTTTACCCACAGCTTACCTAATAACGAATCATGTTATATTTCTGGCCAGTAACAAAATTTAAACTATCTAAACCCAAACGTTTTACTTTGGTAATAAAGGGTGAAGAGAGAGTGCAATGGTACAAGTCACAGGTTTCTGTCACGTACAGCAGACAGGTATGTTGGACACGGAGGGGAATACGCTGATGAGAGCAGATAAATGTCCTAGCTTAACCCCTTCATAGACAACACCACCTTCAGATGCAGAAGGTAAGCAGCTCGTTTTAAATAACCCCTAAGAGCTGAGCAACGGAATTCCAATGATTCCACCACAAATTCACCAACGTCATTACTAATGTGTGCGTTTATCGGACGTCTGGGACTTTCCTCAAGGCTACGTGGTCCGGGTGGCAGAAACCCAAAGGCCTACGGCTGCAGGTAGGAAACCCAAATCTGCAAACTCAGCACCAGGGACACAGCCTGAAGGTCAGGGTCATGAGTGAACACTCCCCAGGAAGGGAGGCAGGTGGCCGCAGATCATTGCCACGTGGGCACCTGAGCTCACACATCCCTCCGAGCAGGAATCCAGGCTTGTACATGTCTCTTGGCTTAAATGTTGCCAATGAGTTTCCAGAAAATTTAAGAATATACTACAGCCTTAATAAAATAATGCCTGTGAAGAGAAAGGCAAACAACCCAAAAGAAAAATGGGCTGAACATATCAACTGACAGTTCACAGAAAGGAATGACCGAACGGCCAACAGACGCTCCAGGAATCAGGCAAGTGCAAGGTTCACAATCAAGTCACCAGGAAGCACCAGGGCGCACCCATCAGACCAGTGGAAACGGAGAAGAATGTGTCTGGGTGCAAGAGGGTGGGCGACAGTGAGCTCTCACCGTCGTTAGTGGCAGCGCTGAGGGAGCTACATGCAATAATGGGAGCAACACAGTCACGTTTGAAAAAGCAATGACCCCAACACCGGCTGTTCACAGAGGCCTATGTAGGGACATGTGAGCACAGGGGTATATGACCCCACGGTGTGAAACTGTATGTCTGGGTATGAGAAAGAAGTGTTAGACAACGGCCTGGAGGTTTCTTGGCCTCACAGGCTGCCAGTTTGTGACTTGTTCACCCCCAAACCTCCAGGGATCAGCACAAAACCAATGCTGATTAAAGTAACTCATCAAAGAAAGCTTTCAAAGTGTTAACTGTTGAGACTAATTCCCCACAGGCTGCCTGCTCACCACCCAGGATGACAAAAGGCACACACAGGCCCTTTAAATCTGGACCTGGAGTCCCACCACGACTATCGGACCATGAAGATGTGTCCTCTCTCTCTGAAATGGAGCCACCTAATAAACGCACAGTCCACTGTGACAAAACAGAATGCCTCTGGAGGTGGTGACTGACGGGCGCTGGGGAGGGTGGAGAGGGGGAGGAGGTGGGGTCGGATGCTTACACAGTTGCGTTTCTTGCATAGGAAGACTGAGTCTGAGAGACTGCAAAGCTTCTTTTCTAACACTGCCCTCAGCACTAGTCCCCTGAGACTTCCTTAGGTTGTCATGGAAACCAGCCACACCTGGAGGCGCATCAGGACCCACTGGGCTCTTGGTGGGACCGAGAGCCGACGGCGGGCCTGGGAGCTGTGGCATCGGCCCATTCTGACAGGCGTCCCCCTCGCTGGGCCCGTCTGGGCTTTCTCCTTCATCCATCGCTCTGTCCGCCTCGACGCTGGCACCTGGAAGAGAAGGCATGCTGGGCCATCCGATGACAACAACCCAACCAGGTCACTCTGCAGATACGCAGCTAACAGGACGAAGGAGAACCCAGCGACATGGGCATGAGCAATCTCCACACCCTGCATCAGTTCACTCTGGGAGGAAAGCAGGCCCTGGTTGCCTGCATGGGCGGGGATATGGGACCGGTCGCCCCACCCCTCAGAGCCCACCACCCTCATCTGTGGAATGCCCTCACCCTCACCCTTGGAAGAACTTAAGTATCATTTCCTTTTCATTTAAACAAGACCAATGAGAAATCTCGTGAGTCTGTGTTAACAAGACAGCAATGAAAACAAATGCTTAAAACATAGCTGACCATGTTTCTACTAAGGCTCGGGAACCGCAGTGCTAATCAGAGCCACAGCCTCACAGTCACTTCAAAGTATAAGTTCACCCACCAAAATGAGAAATCTAAAGCAAGAGGTGGATTAGCTGATCAGAATGACCTCGGCAAAGCTGAGTCCCAAACGTGTGCTTCTGCTCAGCGAACACCTGTGAAGGTGGGAGCCCAAGTTTATCCAAAGATGACAATACACCCACGTATCCAGCTCAGTTCCTCCCGCAGACAATCACACACACACTTGTTTATACTTTAACTTAACCTATTTCCTTAGTCAAAGGAAAATAGGAAGAGACTTCTTACAATTAAATGGCTGTTAGTCTTCTCCCTGCCCCTCATCCTGGTGGGCCAGCCCAGGGGGAGGTTCAAGACCCAATGTGGCGTGTGGAGGGGGAGGGGCCTATGGCATCCCTTTGGTCCAAGTGAATTTGAAACGGGTTTCTGCCACTTAGAATGTGAGTCCCAACTAACACAGCTCCTTACAGTCACGCCTCCCTAAAAGTAAAACCAGAATACAAACGGGTGCCGCCGACACAAAGCAGAGCGAGGGGACCCGTCCACGGCCCTGACACCAACAGACCGGTGTCTGCTCCTTCAAAAGACCAGCGTCAGCTTCACTGTGTGTATGTGGGGGGTGGGGGCCCCGCATTTCAGATACAAGTCAAGCAGGTGAATACCACTTTCCGATGAGTTCACAGATCTGGGAGAGTCTCAAAAACGTCACTGTTTATATAACACAGTATATAATCCCTGAGCATCATATTGTACTTTTGGAAATATCTAGCAGTGAGAAGGCCCAATAAACAAGACTTTGTTTCCAAACACAGGCCTCATTATGGACAAACAAACAGCAAAGACGACGTCGCTGTCCCCCCTGCTTATGCGTGTTTCACGTGGGCCACTTCCTCCAGCCCCCACGACGACCCTGAGAGGCAGCTTCCACTCATCTTCCCTTTCACACGAGAAGGCTGTGAGGCCGAGATAAATTACGGGCCCTCTGGAGGGCTTGCTGCACTTCGTGGCGGATCCAAGGGCTGGCTCCCCCTCTGCCCCCTGTGGGATCCTCCGTCTTGGGCCCACGCTGTCACCAGCCTCACTCAGCACTTAGGAGCAGTAACCAGCGAAGCCATTTTAGG
Organism: Plecotus auritus; assembly: GCF_963455305.1. Taxonomy (NCBI): domain Eukaryota; kingdom Metazoa; phylum Chordata; class Mammalia; order Chiroptera; family Vespertilionidae; genus Plecotus; species Plecotus auritus. The sequence goes on from NC_137779.1 coordinate 31,912,966, forward strand.
GCTCGAACATGGTTTCCAAGAACCATCATGCAATTTCTGCTACTACTAGATCAGTACTCTATAACTTTCAAGCACACACTGCACTGAGCACCCTGACCAGAACGGGGTATAAAGACTCAGTGAATAATTCACCCCTGTACTTCTGAGGAACAAATAACCCACCAGCTAACATGCAAATGTGGTCCCATAATCCTGAGATCACTACTGGACTGTTCTGGAGCCGTTAGTAAAATTCTGGCAGCCAGCCAAACAAAAAGGCCGAATACTAGGTGGGGAGTAACGATGTGTGAGGAAGACCCACAGAAACTTTAACAGAAGTCACTGCAGCCCCGCCCTCGCCGGGGCAGAAGGCGGGGCAGTTTCTGTTCTGTTTAACAGGCATGGTGCTTGATTCAAAGATGGCATCCGCTAAGAAAAGACACCCATCTGGTCCTAAAAACACATTTTAAATGAAAAGTTCATTATCGTCTTAAACACCACATTCTTCCTCTAAAACGCAAGCTGATCCCCATCTTCTGTTTCAAGGCAGGTGACTTACGCTGGGCTTCATCCCACTGGTCAGGGGGCGCCAGAGGGCCCAGGGGCTGCGGGAGGGGGTCGGGACAGGCTGAGGTGCCACTGCGGGATCCATCTTCTAAGGGGCCACCCTGCACGGCCGACACTCCCTCCATGGTCGGGATGCCTCAGACTGGGCTGGCCCTCGGGAGCTGCACGCGAGCCGCTGACAGGCTTGGTTTTGCCATCACCAGCAGTCAGGATCCCCCGGGAAGGATGGCATTAGGTTTTCCATTTTCAAGAGATGTAAAGTCTTATCAGTGACTTGAAATCAAACCAAGTAATGTGATACCTAAGAGGAGGGAAAATAGGGACAAAATATTATGAGACTTCATTGTCAGATCTGAAGTAACAATTCCAAGATTAAGATTTGCTTCCTCATTTGCATCTGTGTAAGAAACAAATACACATTTATTCATTCAACAAAAATCCCGAGTGCCTACAATAGCCTAGGTTTTGAGGATAAAATGCTGAACCAGCCACACCGGGCCTGCTCCTGAAGGCGCTTACTGTCAATATTGGTGCTGGCCCAAGACGGTGTGCCAGGACAGAGAACAGCCATAATGGCTCTCTAACTATCACAGGTGGCCACTGAGCTGGGGGTGGGAGGTGGGGGGTGGGGGTGAGGAACTGAGTTCTCACTTACTAATTTTATTTACTACTTATTACCTATAGATTTAACTAATTTGGTGTAAGAGCCACATGTGGCCAAGTACTTCTGTGTCGAACACCAGCCTACACGCTCAGAGGACTCCCCTCCAGACCTGGCGTGAAGGTGCCAAGGCCGCGGCCGAGAGCCGGCTGTGGGAACGTGGTCACTGTCCTCTGTGTGGGGAAGCACAGGAGTCAAGGACATGGAGAGGCAGCCACTGTGGAATGGGGACAGAGAGCATCTCACAGGAGACCACCATCGGTTAGCCCATCCTGTGGGGCTAAATTTACGAGAACGAACTTTGCCCAGTTTGGCAACTGGTTATTGCTTGTAAAGTGGCTGAGGATATTCTTGTTTGTTTGTTAATCCTCACCTGAGGATATTTTTTGCCGTTTTTTTTTTTAAACATATTTTATTGATTTTTTACAGAGAGGAAGGGAGAGGGATAGAGAGTTAGAAACATCCATGAGAGAGAAACATCGATCAGCTGCCTCCTGCACACCTCCTACTGGGGATGTGCCCGCAACCAAGGTACATGCCCTTGACCGGAATCGAACCCGGGACCCTTCAGTCCGCAGGCCGACGCTCTATCCACTGAGCAACACCAGCTAGGCTGCCATTTATTTTTAGAGAGAATGAAAGGAAAGGAGGAAGGAGACTGAGAGAGAAAAACACTGACTGGGCCCCTCCCACAGATGCCCCTACAGGGGCCGGGAATTGAACCCAAAACCCCTCGGTATGAGGGCTGATGCTCCAACCACTGAACTATGCCAGCTAGGACACGGCTGAGGATATTATTGCCGAGTTTCCTCGTCAACATATAAGGTGTCAGTTGTTACTCATTCTGCGAGAATGTTGACATTTACTTCCTTTAAAATATGTTTCAGCCCTGGCTGGTTTGGCTCAGTGGATAGAGCGCTGGCCTGCGGACTGAAGGGTCCCGGGTTCGATTCTGGTCCAGGGCACATGCCTGGGTTGTGGGCTCGATTTCTCTCCAGCTTACGAATTCCACAGACGTTGGGATGAGTCAGGCAGTGGTCTTCACAAGGAAAGCGGACACAGGTGTGCCTGCTTCTCCAGGGGCATTTACTCGGAACATCTTCTTACCCTGTCCTGTGAACAGGCGCCCACGGGGGTTGGCGTCACCTGCTCTACCCAGGCAGAATGGCTAGTGATGGGAGTACAGAGACAATACACACAGTGAGTCCGGGGAAGCCTCCTGGACAGGCTCCGGCAGAATGCACAGGCTCCGGCACGACCCCACCAGCTCAGCTGTGAGAGCATGGGCACGCTGCTTAACCAACTCTCACCAGGAAGAGGAAGAGAGAAAGAACACAACATTTTGCCAGGATTAAATGCAATAAGGCACAGGGTCTTTCCCATGCCCTCAAAAATGGCTATTATCGCCGAAACCGGTTTGGCTCAGTGGATAGAGTGTCGGCCTGCGGACTGAGGGGTCCCGGGTTCGATTCCGGTCAAGGGCATGTACCTTGGTTGCGGGCACGTCCCCAGTGGGGGGTGTGCACGAGGCAGCTGATCGATGTTTCTCTCTCATCGATGTTTCTAACTCTCTATCCCTCTCCCTTCCTCTCTGTAAAAAATCAATAAAATATATTTTTTAAAAAATGGCTATTATCATTACTGTTATTTCCTTTCCATTGTTGCTTGTCAAAATGGATAGGTACAAACCAACTGAATATAGTCTCTTAAAAGTATATTGCTACTTAAGGCAACCGGCCAAAAAAGGGGGGCCACTTTGAATCTAAGTGATGTCATGATTTTTATTTCCTTTTCTCACTATACAAGATAGAAAGAGCTCTCATTCCTGTAAAGGGTTATGTTTGTAATATTAAAGGAATAATTAAAAAAACTTTTATGCAGAAAGTAAGAGAGAGAGAGAGAGACAGAGAGAGAGAGAGAGACAGAGAGAGAGAGATAGAGAGAGAGAGAGAGAGAGAGAGAGAGAGAGAGAGAGAAACACTGATCAGTTGCCTCCTGCACACACCAGGACTGGGGATCTCACATGCAATCCAATCCAGCCCAGCTGGTGTGGCTCAGTGAATGCGGGTCAGTCCCCAGAGTGGGGTGTGCAGGAGGCAGCCCAATGATGATGATTCTCTCATCACTGATGTTTCTATCTCTCTTTTTCTCTCCCTTCCTCTCTGAAATCAATAAAAATATATATATTTTTTTAGAAAAAAAAACCCCGCAATCCAGGGATGTGCCTTGTCCTGGAATCGAACCCACAACTTCCAGCGTACGAGGCGACACTCCAACCAACTTAGCCACCTGGACAAGGCGACAATTCAGAATTTAAAAAAACAAACAAACCACGAGTCACCTGTCTATGGCTTACAATGTCCCAGTGGCTTCAATCCCACTGACCATGAAATCCAAGCCTCCCATCATAAACGCTGGAGCTGCACCCTCTCTGGCCTCTCCTCCCAACTGCATCTTTTCCTCCTTTCTCATGACGCCGCTGCCCCATTCCCCACCTGAGGACACCAAACTGACTCCTCCTTCGGTCCTCACACTTGCTGTTGCCTCTGCCTGAAACGCTCTTACTCCACAGCTTTGCAAGGCTCGCTTCCCGTCATGGAGACGTTGGCTCCAAAGTCACCTCCCCACCCAGGCCTCCCAGACCCACCCAAGCACCAGCCCATACTCCCCGCAATCACCTCACTGGCTGTCCCTATCCCTCCAAGACGTGAGCTCGGTGAGGGCAGCGCACAGTGCCCGGCACACCACTGACACTCACCGAATACCTGCCGGCGGAAGTCGGAGCTGTTCACCTGCTCCATTCTAGTGACAATGCCCGGCCCACTCGCTCTGCAAAGTTTCACCGCCCCGGGAAACGCGATGGCACCCAGGTGGAGGGAGAGGCAAAGAGACACCCGGATTCTGTACACCCGGCCTCACACTAACCACGCGACACCATGTGACGCCCGTCATCCTGACAGCACGTCTGTCTGCCCAAGGGCCCAAGCGCTGCCCGAGGTTCCCGTGCAGCGCCCACAGCCACTGCGGACACCTTTGCCCCAGATCACGCCCCGTCACGCGCAGACAGAGTTCCGAGGGCCTGAACGAAGGGCCTTTCACGAAGCCAGCTGCCCCGGCACCTGCACTAGCAGCTTCCGTGCCCCCGGGCTACCAAGGGTGCGAGCGGGGCTGGCACGGGGCGTCGCTACCTCGAGAGGAGACGCGGCCCGCCCTCGGGGTCCGCCCAGGCCCCGCCACCCCTCGCCCGTCCTCCGCTCCGACCACGCCGTGACACACGGAAGCCCCGCGCCCTCCCCGGCGGAGTCCCGGCCTGGAAGTTTTCCGCGACCCTCACCCCGGAGCTGAGGAACCGCGGCAGCAGCCCAGCCCGGCTGCTCTAGCGGAGACGTGGCCGCGCCAGAGGCGGGGTCGGGCGCGGCGACGGCTTCGGCCCCCCCGGAAACAGCCTGTGCGCGCTGCCTTCGTTCCGGAAGAGAGAACCACCTCTTCTCGTCAGCAGCCGCCTCCCCGGCTGCAGGGCCGGCATCGAGCCCCGTCACAAGGGGCTCGAAGCGGATTTCAGAATATGAGTTTGGGGCTCTTCTCCGCATAGAAATGCAGTGTCCCGACTTGCAGGACCAACTCCGACCGGAAGCAGGGCACCTGAGCTTCCGGTGGAAGTGGCGTGTCCGAAGCTTCGGCCCCGCCCAATCTGTCAGACTGTGGGCGCGGTCACCCTCCCCCGGCGGGGCCCGCTGGGGGCGTGGCTAGCAAAGGCGGAGGCCAGACCGTGGGCTCCCGGGTTCCCCAAACCGCCCAGCGCGCCAAGAAAAATGAATCCCGCTTCAGAGCCTAGCAGCGTTTCAAACACACCATTGTTGGCAAATGGCAGGCTAGGTCTTTTCTTTGCCTACGGATGTCAGACTGTCCCCGCACTCTTTATTAGAGACGGTCCTTCCTCCACTCGCTTTGACACATTTGTCAAAAGCCAGTTGGCTGCTTGTGTGGGTGTTTCCCGGGTCTCTGCCCTGTTCTGGGATCTCCGAGCCCATCCCAGGAGCTTTGCAGAGAGCTGTAATACCCGGAAGTATATTGTCATTTTTCCTCATTGTTCTAGCTATTCTGGGACTCAAGCCCATCATATAAATTTTAGAATGAACTTGTCTATAAAAATCCTTCCTGGGATTTTGATAGGAATTAGAACAAAACTATAGAACTTGGGAAGAACTGTTAGCTTTACTATGCTGAGCCTTTCAGTCCATGAACATGGTACGCCTGTCCACATTAGGTCTTCTTTGTTTTAGGCATATGATACCAAAAGCACTTACCTCTGCTGCAAAGGGCACACACTTGCAACGAAGACAGAACATAGCCGGTGGCTTCAATGTGCATCACTAGCCTGTGGCTCCTTCAGGTTGAGGGACCTAAGAAACCCTGTGCCTTTGGGGTGCTCAGACCGGGGCCTGAGGGCCAGCTTGGTGGACTCTCCTTACCAGAAAGTAGTAACGAGTGAAGCCTACAGCCACCTGTCCCCGTGATGGTGAGGGGCACGTCCTAACTAACACTAGAACAGACATGCGGAGAGAGAAACAGATGCGGCTTGTTTATTACATGTGGGAAGGCAGACTTCTCTCACACACACTGCTGCTTCTCAGTCTGTATCAAGAGCAAGACAACCGTTGTATTCCTGAGAAGCAAAAAGGTTACAATTCTGCAAACAAACATAACAGGTGATTTTAACAAAAAATAAAGAACATTTTTTCTTCGACAAATAACAAAACTTCAAGTATTATTCCAGATGACAGCAAACCCAACGCTGGAGGACAGGGCAAGGACCAGTGGAAAAAAGGCCCCTCGTGCTCGTGGTGGGAAGAGACTGCTCCAGGGAGGTCGTAGTGCCACCAGGGCTGACCTGCACCTGGCACTTTGGCCACCCATGGCCACGGCCCCACAGGAAGGAATGAGGAACAAGGGGACACTGGGTGGGGCCCGCAGCTATGCTGAGGGAGGAGCAGCAGGGCCAACACTTCGCTTCCTTGTGTGCTCAGGGTGGAGGCAACCCAGCCGGCCCACGCCTGGGAGGGGCCGTGCACTGTCCGGGTCCAGGGTTAGCAGTTCTGGACACCAGGTGACGTTTTTTATTAATACAGAGAAACACGCTTATACGCTTTCAATACCATACTACCCCAATTTTAGTCAACTTGTAAATTATATAAATTATATTACTTGTGCTATAGTTTGTGGCATTTTAAATCTTACTAGAAGGTAAGCATCAACCCTATTAAAACAAAAAGCATGTAAGAACCGTGGGTTTCCCACGGGGCACTGCACAGCCTGTAAACCTTTTCCTTAAACAACAGAACGTTTCTGACCGTCGGTCCTCTCTCTGCCATGGAACTTTTCTTGAAGAGAGATGTGCGTTTTAACCATAGTGTGGGGAAGGTACAGAGCAAACCTGCTCAGCACCATCTCAGGAGCGGGGACGGCTGGTGGCTATTCTGGCTGAAGCACTTCGGGCGGCCCCAAGCTCAGCGGACAGTTGTGCACCCCAGGCCTCCCAGGCCGCTGCTGGGCCTCACTGAGAGGGTCTCCTCCACAGACAAAGGCCCCGGAGTGCTGGATGCACAGACCCCCGGCATGCCCTGAGGGAAGTGTAAAATGCCCTTAAAATGTTCATATTCAGTATTTCCTGAAGCACGCTGTCATTGACCCCTGCACTTCCAAGCCATCTTGGTGCATCCTCAAGCGCTTAGTTCTTGAACCTCGTCTGTTCACAGATATGATTGAATTTCCTGTGGGGGGAAAGCAGTCCAATTACAAGAGACCAGAGAATCATTCAAGTAAGCCAATTCCCAAACTGCCCAGTGGACGATCACACGAGCAATGGTGTGCAGGGGGGCTCACAGCAGCGTACGTTGAACACTATCACAGAAACTAACCAGAGGACGCCTTCTCGTCTCCTTTTTAAACTTTAAAATAGAAATTGCAAATTTTAGGTAATTTTCTTGGAGAAGAGACTCAAAGCTGCGTGTTCTCAGCATCCCCGGTTTAAAAGTGGAGGTGAGCCCGGCCGGCGTGGCTCAGTGGTTGGGCGTCGACCCAGGAACCAGGAGGTTGCTGGTTCAATTCCCGGTCAGGGCACATACCCAGGTTGCGGGCTCGAACCCTAGTAGGGGGCATGCAGGAGGCAGCCCATCCACAATTCTCTCTCATCATGGATGTTTCTCTCTCTCTCCCTCTTCTTTCCTCTCTGAAATCAATAACATCATATATATTTTTTAAAAAGTGGAGGTGAGCTTAGCCCTAGCTGGTTGGGCTCAGTGGAAAGAGTGTCGGCCTGTGGACTGAAGGATCCCAGGCTCAATCCCCAGTGTGGGGCATGCGGGAGGCAGCTGATCAATGAGTCTCTCTCACCATTGATGTTTCTATCATTCTCTCCTCTCCCTTTCTCTCTGAAATTAAAAAAATATATATATTAAAAAAAAAATAGGAAACATCTGGTGAGTAACCAATTTAGTGCGAACAGTCACCCGCTCACAGCACCAGCGACAGACCCAGTGTGCAATGGCACGCACACGAGCCAGGGGCTTGGGAAGGATGGTCTCAAGTGACCATGGCCACTGATCTGGAAATGAGTCGGCTGGGAATGACAGCTGTGCTTACGGGGGTGCAATGTGGAGAACATTTCGATGCAAAGTGTTTCACTACATGAGGTAACAGGAGAGCACAGTTCCCAATGACAACCCTACTTTGTATACCATGTGACTAAAGCAGTATGTTTATAAGGAGACTAGAGGCCTGGTGCACCAATCTGTGCACGGGTGGGGTCCGGCCAGCCTGCCCCGATCGGAGCTGATTGGGGCCAATCAGGCCAGGCAAGCCGGGGGGGGGGGGGGGGGGTGGGCCTGCGGGTGTCCGGCCGACCCCGCCCCCTGGTTGAATTCCCAGTCGAACTCCCGGTCAAGGGAATAATTTGCATACTAGCCTTTTATTATATAGAATACTAGTTGGCTAGTTCATAAACATCCCTAAAAGCTGAGATATCAACTCGTCCAAACACTTGAAAACTTCAGTTCGGAGAACAAGGTCTGCCTCCCTTAGGCCTGTCAGCCCCCTCCAGCCAAGAGGCCCCGAGCGGACGCGGCCCCGCCCAGCAGCACAGCAGCACTCACATCGCGTGGTGGGCCTTCACCTGAGTGCGGCAGTTGCGGCCCCAATAGCAGTCGGGACGGGAAGTCACAGCCGCTAGGAGAGAAAAAGCCCACAATGTATCACATGTACACCCCCATCACACGCGGCTCGGGGAGCTCACCCGGAGCCCCAGAGAGAAGCTGCGGCTGAGAGGCAGCACTCTGCTGCGCATTCCGCTGGTTTCCTCGCCCCGTGCCAGGAAAGGGCGAAAAGCTCACTGAAAACCCACTCGGGAAGGGAGGTGGCTCCAGCTGTCTCTAGGGCGTTTTGTGCATCTTGTTTTAGAAACCCACGCCACAGCCAACGCCCAGGGCCTGAGCTGACACCAGGCGGGCGATGGCCCTGACACAGCATGGTGCTCAGGCAGCCTCTGCCAAGAACACCAACGAAGCCGGATAGGGTTTCTACCTATTATGCCGGAGCATAGCAGCCACAGAAAACAGAAGGGAGATGGGAGGGGAGGGGGTCCCTCACCTGGCAATTCAGAGGCCTGAATGTTCTGCCGATACTGGTAGGCCAGCTCCCGGAAGCTTCGCAGGCCGCAGCAGTAGCACAGCACGGTGCTGCCCGTGACTCTGTAATCTGGAAGAACACAGCCTCATGCGGGCATGGCCAGATGTCAGGAGCATCAGTGTCCAGAACAGCAGGACATACGTGGCCATGCAAACCCGTGGGGAACTGACACGCTGATCCATAAAAGGAGAGACAGTGAGCTAGAGGTTTGGGAAATAAGAACAAAACCAACCCAGATGCCAATTTATTTCCTTACTGCAAGACAAGTCCCCTGGGATTAAAAACTTGAAGGATTTTTTAAAATCCAAAAAAGTGCTAAAGAAGAATAAACATAACTTTTCTCTTGAGCTATTTCCAAGTACGTCACAAACACCAAATGCGCGTCGGGAAGGGCCTGTAACTTTTGAGTGCCCACAGCAAACATCACAAAGGAAACCGTGCACGGAAGGTGAGAGCCAGGGACCATGGACAGCGCCAACGTTCTGGAGAGGAGCTCACCGGACAGGAGGAACACACCCCTCTGCAGAGCCACCAGGCTCTCCGTCAGCACGTTCTTCCACGTCAAACCCCTGGCGGCCAGGTAGTTCTGGGATGGGGAGACAAGGGGGACGGGAAAAACACGAGTGTGGACAAGGGGGTAAATGGCTGTAAAGGCCCTCAGAGGCGGGTCAAACCAGAGAAACCACGGCAGGTGTTTGCAGAGGGCCGCTGCCGCCTTGACGGGCCTGCTCCCATGACCATGGCTTAGACCAGCCGGGAGAGCCGGGCACCAGGCCACGGCCCAACAGGGCATCACGCCCACAAACCAGTGCACAGGATGCGTGTCCAGATGCTCCTTCAAAGCCTCCGCAGGCAGCCGGCTCCCAACCCGCCAGTGCCGTCACGCATACTCAACCCCTCTGCAGGGCGTGCCCAGCACAGGAGCGTGTGCCACCGACCTCGGCCGGAGCCACCACAGTGTAGCCACCGGCCCGTGAGCATGGGACCAGGAAGCTGAGGGTCTGGGTCCGCATTCTGCCCTTCGCACACGGAGCTGCTTGGCTCCTGCCAGGCAAACCCACAGGAAGGGCCATGTGCTCATCCACCCAGGACAGAGGTGCCCAGGGGCGTGCGTGCAGGTGAGAAGGTCGCGGTCCTGTGGGTGACGCTGCACGGAAATGGGGTGAAGCTAAGTCCTTGGCGAGGGACTGATGTGCACATTGAAATTCTAAGAGCCGGGCTCGCCTCCTGACACGGGGAAGGAGTGATCAGAAAGGAAAAGAGCCATGAAGAAGGCCCAGTCCACCAGGTCCGGCGGTGCGGGCCAGCCCACAGACCCTCAGCATGGTAAGCAGTGGGACACACCTGGTGTTTGGAATACGGGGAAGACAGACATATACCAACAGGGTGCTGACAGGCAGCGGTGGCGTGAGTCAGAAAACGCAGTTATTGGGGTAACTGAGAAAGTTTTGGGGAGGCCTCCTCGGCCCTGGCCTGACCCACGCACCTTCAGGATGTCGGACTCGTAGTTGTTGTTGTTCAGCACACCGTCCAGACACCTGTCGCCCAGGTGGAGTTCTGTCGGGTGGAGGGAAGCAATGTTACCCCTTTTATAATGTTTCACCCGACAGCTAAGATAACCACACTTCCTTCACCACAGAGTCTACAGAGAACAAAAAGCTCCACGACAAAGTACGACTTTACGCTGAGAACACGTGCAGTGACTTCCGTTCCCTCCCTCCGGACGTGCCAGCTCTCCAAGTCCCTCGGCGCCTGGCTGCCATCACAGGTCTGAAGGCTGCAGCCAGGCTGTGCCTCTTCAGGGGCGGGGATCCTTGTGTGTACACAAGCTTCCTGGCTTTGAACTCAGGATCCCCCGAATTCTCCTGCTATTGCTTGGTGCTAAGCTAACACTTTTTAATGGCAAACCCATGCAGTGTTCAGGAAAAGGCCATTAATTTGTGGTGACCTACAGTGGCTTTCTCCTCCTCTGGCACACAGTAGACCATGCCACCCTGTCCCGCCCTCAAGTGCCCCAAGAGAACATGCGGGGCTGAAGCGACCAGCTGAGAGCAGTGTTACCACAGAAGGGGGCCAGGCAGCCGAGGCAGCCGGTCCGGGCGCAGCCCCAGTACAGGTGACAGAAAGGCTGCAGGCAGACGGCACCTGTGGGGACAGCACCGTCACCAGGCAGGACACCTCAGGGAGGAACGAGGCAAAGGGCCATCAGGTAAACGACAAACTCGATGTCACGGCAACCCCCCCAAACTCTACATCAAAGCATCGCATTTATCTACCAGATTTGAGTGACGCTGACGGAATGACTGCAGCCCCGGTGTGGGGACAGAAGGACGACGCAGACTCCAGAAAGAGAACCAAACCCGGAAATGCGTGTGTGGTGGGAACAGCCTCACAGTGTGGGGAAGGCTACACAGGGACCGGGCTTTGCAATGGAACACAGAACTGCGTGCTCCCTTCCCACCACACACAGCGTCAACCATGCTTGGGACCCTGAGCCTGAGGGACACACAGGCGAGGCTTTGAGGTGGGCGGTCCCCCAGGCAAACACGCCCCCCGGTACTCACACTGCTGAGGGGCGATGCGGGGGTCCTGCTCACGCTCTGCCCTCCGGTCGGGCATGGGCTGGAAGCAGCAGGTGCATATGGCGTGGCTTCCTTGCAGGGGGCACACGTAATCCTGGGCTGCTGAACAGACAGGATGTTCGAGGCGGGGTGTCGGGACACAGGCAGAGGGAGCCGATCAGAAAACGTCTACTGGGGTGGCTACAAAGTGCACACGAGGACAGACAGACCTACACAAACACCCAGGGAGAAGTCAGACCTATTCCCCACGGCAACTGGCAGTCTACCGTGGAAACGGAGGAGTCTAAACAGACTAAACACAACCAAGATTTCAAAGGTCACGAAGGTTTCCTGCCATTTCCTATAAAGAAAGGTCAACCTACAGAGCACACAACATAGAACAATAAAGTGGGTTTTATGTTTAATCTCAGCACCCTCCCAATAAACAAACGACAGGCCTGGCAGCAAGACTGCTGACCCACCGGACACTGTGCGCACGTCGCGCACGGGCGGCACCCACGGGCTCTGAGCACGCACACTTGCTCCAGGCCCTGTCCCCGATGGGGACGTCTGTCTTCCTTTTGTCACCTGGTGAGTGGCCGTCAGCAGGTGACCGAGCACTGCACTGTCCATCCCTGTGCACGTGGCCTACAGGAAGTCACCGAGAGCCACGGCACGGCATTGTGGCCGCTGGTTAAGAATGTGGCTCTGGCCCTGACCGTTTGGCTCATGGACAGACCGTCGGTCTACGGACGGAGGGGTCCCAGGTTCGATTCCGGTCAAGGGCATGTACCTTGGTTGCGGGCACATCCCCAGTAGGGGGTGTGCAGGAGGCAGCTGTTCGATATTTCTCTCTCATTGATGTTTGTAACTCTCTATCCCTCTCCCTTCCTCTCTGTAAAAAAATCAATAAAATACATTTAAAAAAAAGAATGTGACTCTGGCCCTGGCCGGTGTTCGGTTGTTAAGAGTGTCAGCCTGCGCACCAGAGGGTTGCGGATTCAATTCCTGATCAGGGGCATGTACCTGGGTTGCAGGTTCAATCCCTGGCCCTGGTCAGGGTGCGTGTGGGAGGCAACCCATTGGTGTCTCTCTCACATTGATGTTTCTCTCTCTCTCTCTCCTCCTTCCCCTTCCTTCCACTCTGAAAATCAATGGAAAAATATCCTCGAGTGAGGATTAACAACAACAAAAACAAAGTGGATCTGGTCAGTGACCTCATGATGGGCTTGAGTGGACAGTGTCCACGAGGCTGGGTCCTTGTGGGGCCACAACCCAGATTCCTTGTGTCCACGCTCCCGTTCTGGATGCCCTGGGGCCCACTGGAAACAGGCAGTGCAGGGACCCAGGGTGGCTCTGGGGACACCACGGCCCGTTGCTGGGAGAGGCCAGTCTCTCACTGGAGGGGCCCACGTGTGATGGCCATTTGGCTCTGGCAGACAACACTGGGAACACCAGCTGCCCGAGCAGTGGGCTGTGGGGGCCGAGTGTGAGAATCAGGACTGAATCCCCAGGAGTGTCAGGAGTAGAGGCCCAAAACAGAAATGAGAAGCAGCAAGCTACGAGAGGGTGGGACCACTAGAGGCAGAGGACAGGAGAGCAGAGAGGAATCAGCAGAAACGCCAGCCGCCTCCCGAGGGGTCGCAGCAGAGCCACAGCAGCGAGGGCACGGCTGTCTCACCTGTCGTGGCGCTGGCAGATGTCGAAGGTGTGTCGCCAGAGGCCTGCGGTGGCCCCTGCTCGCTGCCTGGCCCCGAGCAGAGCAGGGGCGTGCCCACCTGCCTTCGGTACTCAGGGCACTGTCTGCACACGACGTACGGCTGGCTGCAAGGGGAGCACACAGACCTGAACTGGGGCTCAGGGACGGCCGCTCTCAGGGGAGTGGGAGGTGGTGATGGACGAGGCCGATGCCCGAGCCTGGCAGTGCCCTCCCTGCTCCTGGACCGCGTCACCACCTCAGGCTCAGCCCTGTAGCATCTGCTGTGGCCCAGCGAGTGCTCTGGGGTGAGCACCCCACTGTCCTTGCTCACCCCCGAGCAGCAGCAATCAGAAGGCTCTGCTCTCTGCCACCTCCCAGCTCCCCTTTCTGTACCGTTTCCAGAGCCCCTGCCCCTCAGCTGCTCTTAGAGTCCCGAGGCATCCTTCGCCCACCCCTCAGTTTGCAAGATGTCCCAGGGGCACGGCCACTCAGTTCCCACAGGGAACAGGACACGCTCCCCAAGGTTCGATGCTGGGCGAGCTGGGACCACATTCAGAGGCGCTCTCGGCCCCCCAGGGTACGCAGGACTGGCACCCTGGCCACCCAGGAAATGTCTGCACGTCGTTACAGTCAGCAAAGGCACCCTGGCGAGCACGGTGTCCTCGGGAGCCTTCCCAGTGGCCAGCAGGGCACCCCCTGACGTCCCGCAGTGCAGCTGAGCTCTCCCACGGCGGGCAGTGAGAACCGCCCACGGAAGACGCTCAGGGACCCTGGTCTCAGCCTGAAAACGCCTCCCTGGGCCTGCACCAGCAGCAGGAACCAGTGAGGGAAGAGTGGGTCAGACCTGACTAGGAAAACACAAGCCTTGAGAAGAGGCTCAACCTCGTTCACCGGGAGCACCCGCCCCCGCCAGGGCCTCTCTGCGGGGCACCCGAGGACGCCCAGGTCAGAGTCCAGCGAGGCCCCTCCCGCTCAGACTCTCGCCTAACGGGCCCCCTTCCACCGGCTCCTTGCTGGGAAATGACTGCACACGAGCGTGAAACACCAAGGGCAGGAACCCCTGCAGCACTGCTCCCGAGTCAGAACATCGGAAGACCAGTCGTGCGCACGGTCAAGTCACGTCTAAGGGCAGCCGTCCTACTTCGCTAAGAGAGGAGTGTTCATGACACATAGGTGAATGGCCAGGTGGGTAAGCAAGGTGTTTGCACTGAAGGAATTTTTGGTTTTGATTTTGCTTGATTATTATTTGCAAGGTTTTGTGAAAAGAAATAAAGAAAAATAAATTTGGGGGCATTGCTGTCTTTTTAACTATCATGACCTGGAGTGAAAATTCAGACCCTGGCCTTTTGGGTCAGGAGCCCCAGCGTTCTACAGCAGATAAAACACAGTCTCCCAGAATGGCATCCGCTTGCCCTGGCCAGGTGGCTCAGCTGGCTGGGTGTCTGTCATCTGATGCACCAAAAGGTCGCCGGTTCAATTCCTAGCCGGGGCTCAGGCCTGGGTTGCGGGCTGGGGGGCTTGCACGAAGCGGCTGATGGATGTTTCTCCCTCTCCCCTCTTCTCTCTCTAAAAAGCAATAAACTTCTCTTTAAAATAACAAAAACCGAAAGTGCAGCCTCTCAGCCAGAGACCGTGGCCGTTCTGCATTTGCATCTTGACAAGCGATACATGTTGGAACTCACGCTGCAGACTCTATGGTCCTGGACAAGCTAGAGACCTGTGCTTCCGTGGGACAAGGAACATGTTCACCCGCCTGTCACGGCCGGTGAGCCCAACGTGCGAGGAGAAGCCAGCAAGTGGAAGGGTGGGGGCCACTGTGGCCATCACCGCACAGAGCTCAAACCACGGCGTGCTGCACGTCAATCGCATCTCAATAAGCTGGAATCAGATACCGACAAGCAAGAGCAGGACAGAAGGCTCCATGTACACTTGGGGAAAAGCAAGGTGCTGAAGGAGGCAGGGCAGCCGATGCCCCTCCCCGTCACGGAGCCGGGAGCTGCTCTCCCTCGAGCCGGGGAATCAGTATCCAAAGTCACAGGCAGGAAGCGAGCCCAGAACAGCGGGGAGATGACCGCTCAGGGCAGAGCCCCCCCCACTCCCTGCCAGGCGCAGGCTCACCTCACATCCGAGGATTCGCTGTCCACATCGGACAGGTCCAGCAGGTCCTCCGAGCTGCCCTCCTCGTCCGAGAAGGACCTCCTGACTTTGGGCTGCAGCATGTCCTGAGTGATCTTGTTCCTGGTGGCCATGCTCCGCACATCTTCCTCGCTGCGACTCTTGTCTGGAATTCAAAGGACACAGCTCTGCTGGCGGGCGGGCCCTGGGGACACACCCTGGACCCCGGGAGCTGGCGGCTGCCCCACTTGCCTGGGTGCTGGAGAAGGTACGCCTCCACCAGGTTGTTGAGGATGTGGTTTTTACAGATCCGCTCGACGGGGCAGCGGCACGTGGGGCACAGCGTGGAGCGCTCCATCCAGCCCGAGTAGCAGGCCGCGCAGAAGGTGTGCATGCAGGGCTGCAGGCTGAGCGCGAGGACAGGCCTTCAGACGCCCCTGCACAGCACTTGCAGGTGGAGCGCCTGCCCGCCCGCCCGCCATGGCAGCCCCGTCCCCAGGGCACGGCCTGCCTGGAGCTTCACAAGCTGGGACGCCCGGTCACACACGCTGCCTCTTTCCCCAGAGGAGGACGTGGCCCTGCTCAGGCTGAGGGCCCGTAACAGAACAGAAAAGCAAGACCCCCCGGTCCCCGAGCTCTCGCCTCAGCAGGGCCTGGAGCCTGTGCTGTGTGCTGCCCACAGCTGGCAGGTCTGCATCCTCCGTCAGGGACCGGGATGGCGCCTGACTCCCACATACCCCCTGGGAAACGGCCCCCACGTGAAAACAGTGTTCAACCTAAGCTACTCTCACTCGGTCCTTGTTAATGAAAAGAAACGAGAGGCCGTGTGGCCGTTCTGGTCCAGGAGGTTCCGAGTCACACTGTGACTTCAGGGACTGGACGCTCGGAGACACCAGGCACAAAGGTGTGTGTTTCAGCGGAAATGGACAAGCTAACTCCTCCCCGAAGCAAAGCCAGGAGTGAGGGTTCTCCGGAAGCCACTCCTGGGACCTTCGTTCTACGTGAGCTATTACGTTTCCTTAGCCAGGTACAGTTCACCTGGCCTCCATCTGAGGTGGACCCACCACTTAGGTAGACACGATCGTGTCAGCCAAGGCCACCGCCACATTAGTCGGTAGCCTTGGCCACCGGGGCCAGGTTTTCGGCTTGTTGGCCACTCAATGATTACATCAGTGGACCCGACCCCAAACGCGACCCCGAGCTTGCTTCCTCCTCGGCCCGGCCCTCACGCGCGCACACCTCACGCAGTCATGCAGCAGGTCCTGGCAGATGATGCACGTGAGCGTCTCCTCCATCTTGTCAGGCTTCTCGGCCGCAGCTCGGACCTCCTCGAGGGCGCTGTGGGTGTCCCTACCCTGGTCTGCGACCAGCAAACGCAGTTTCAGGTTGGGCTCCTCATCTGCAAGAGAAAGGGACACTCTGTGACCGTCACAGCCACGGAGGGGACAGAGGCGTGCTCCTTTAGTTTGACGAGTTTTAACCTGCAGGCAGAACAGTCCTCGCTGGTGTTTGGAGGGCGTTTTTAACAAGGCCCTGACGTCTCCCGTTGCAGTACGCTCAAGTTTTGTTTTAGAAGAACAGTTCCAAGACGTAAGAGAGATGTTCGGGAGACATGGCTGAGAGCGAAGGCCCAACTGTCCGGCAGCAGCTGTGTCCACTATGATTTCTACGTAAAGAAACCGGGAGACTCTGACCTCCTCTCATTCTCTTCGTAACGGGCTCCGGGACCTCCTGATCCTGCGGTTCGGGTGGAGGAAGGGATGCTCCTTCCCTGGGGACAACTGTCGGGATGCTGGAGGGCTCATCACTGGTCACGGGCGCACCACACCCTTTCGGGGAGACGCTGGCACCTCCGGCAGCTGTCGAGAGACAAGTAGGAAGCGTTCTGATCCGCCCCCTCGGCGTGTGCTGTGTGCCCGTCACTGTGCTCCTGGAGCTGGGCGCACGGCACATCCACAAGGAGAAACGCAGACATCCGTGACGGGGATCAGTCGGACGGTGCGTCTCCCCGGGGCCACTCCTCCCGCCTAGTCACCATGGAACCCACACCGCCGACCGGGAAGTTCACGTAGAGACCTTTCAGAAGAGGTGTAGGAGGACCAGACCAAGAGGGATGGAGAGTGCGAACTGTTTCCCAAGGCGACGAAGGAAACAGGGAGAAAGCTACCTCCTGGGCAAAGTACTGTCTTCAAAAGCAGCAGCGGAGTCAGACAGTGAAATGAATCTGACAGAACGGTGAGAACCCTTTCCAACGACCTTCGTCTGGTCAAGACCTCGTTTATGGCATCAGATTGTAACACGTATCTGGTCTGTGACATTCAGATGGGTGTTGTTATTTTTGGGGGAAACCGGCCTACTGCAGCTGGAAGAAAAGGTTAGACTTGTTCTGGGAACCAATTATCTCGTACACCAAGAGAAGAAAAGGGGCGGCTCCCCGGGCCGGGTCCTGGCTCCGACTCTTACTCGGGCTTCTCACTCAAGAACGAAGGCCATGATGCTGCTCATGGTGAGAATTAACAGAAGTGCTTGGCACCTGCCCCGGATTCAGCATGAGCCTTTAGTATTCAATGCAGTTGTTTTGCTAGTAAACACTTAGGCACACAAATGGGAAAATTTGCCCAAGTGTTCACAATTCCATCTGAACAATTTGCTTACAGAAAAGCTAATTCTAAAGATAACGCGGAAGAAAAACACGGAAGAATCGCTGCAGATGTTAACATGTGTAGTGTGATGTGACGTAGGAAACCAGTGCTCACGAGCGCTGTATGTCGTCATAACACATCACACTGCAGCTAGACAGTCTGCATTTTCTCTAGCAATCAGGGAGGTAAAGAACTCATGTGTTAGGACCCAAACAAGTAAAGCTGGTTTGAAATAACACGCTTCTCCAGATGAGCCTTAAAGCACGGTGCTCACTGAACGGAAGCAGACACAAAGGCCACCTATTGAGGATCCCGTATATGTGAAATGTCCAGAGGCAAATCCAGGGGCCGACGCAGACAAGCAGTTGCCAGGAGATTGTGAGGTGTGTGAATCATAGCCCAACAGAACTTCACAAAGCCCCACGGCTCCACAGCCTCTGACCTTCGGCATTTCTCCTGGGGCCGGAGCAAGAATACTTCTTGCCCAGAAATCTTTTTTTATTTTTTTATTTTATTGAGTTTTTACAGAGAGGAAGGGAGAGGGATAGAGTTAGAAACATCGAAGAGAGAGAAACATCGATCAGCTGCCTCCTGAACACCCCCTAATGGGGATGTGCCCGCAACCAAGGTACATGCCCTTGACCGGAATCGAACCTGGGACCCTTCAGTCCCCAGGCCGACGCTCTATCCACTGAGCCACACCGGTCAGGGCATTACTACCGAGAGCCTGGTGCCCGCTGCCCCCTCAGAGCTCCTCGGCGGCTGTCTCTGTCTCAGAACAACATCAGCCAAGATGGGTAAACAGAAACGATCGGGGCCACCTCCCAAGACCCCCATCTCACCGGAGCTGGAGGGGGGCTCTCGCCCTGCGGGGGGCTCCATGGAAGAGGCAAAGGCCGTGGGGAAGAGGTCCGACGTGGACGTCGATGGCTGTGGCTCCTCGAAGAACGCCTGAGTGGTGGGCGACGGCGGCAGGCCCGGGGGCTGGTCCCCTCGCCCTGCCCCTGAGGTATCTTTGGTCGCGTGGAGCACGTTTTCCTTTTCGGCTTCTGTGAGCACAAGAGCAGCAGCAGGAGCCGTCAGGGCTCAGCGCCGCGGCTGTCCACGCCAGCAGGTGGAGCGGCTCCTCGCGCCGGTCCCTGCTGTGATCGCACTTACCAAAGGAGTCCCGGGCCACGCCTTGCTCTTCATTTAACGCCTCGTAGCGGTACGCCACGTCTAAAAGGAATGAACGCGGTCAGAGCAGCGTCGGCCCGTGCACCAAGCCAAACTCATCTTCCCCTTCTCTTCCCTCCAGCCAGCTTGTCCTGCTGACTGTCTTGTCTACTCAGCCACTGACAACGTTCACCCGTTACAGGGATTACAAAACAAATGGCCCAAACATCCGAACCAACTTTGAGCCTCAGGAGAACACGTCTGGAGTCGGGAGGCCGATGAAGGGAGGCACAGCACCTGCCGAGCAAAGGGCCTACGCTTCCTGTCCCTTCTGTGTGGCCAGGGCCGGCTGGGATTCAGCTGCAGAAACCGAGGGATCACCCGCCCCTCCTTTCTGTTTTGGGAGAAACCTTCGAGAGAGTCCTCCGCTCTCCTTGCCCAGTATCACGCTTCTTCTGCAGACACAGACACGCCGAGCTGAAAGGCCTCGTGGAGCCCAGGCGGAGCACCGCTCTCTCCTGTACCGTCTCAGGGCCTCCCCGCCCCGCTCTTGGTCTTACTCCCCCAACGCAGATTTCCTTTATTCTGCACCAAACCCAGCCCCGTTCCCTTCTCTCCGTGGCTGCCACAGAGGTTCACGGTCATGACCCCGGGGGTCTGTTTTGAAGAAGGCCTGGGGCTCAGCCGGCAAGGTCAACTCCCCCAATCTTGAACAGACACTACCCTCACCAAGAACCTCCATAAACAGTAAAGAGCGAACACGAACGTTCCTACAGGAAAAGGCTGCTTCAACAGACTCTTTCCACGAAGCACCCCGCCCACGGCAGGTCGTCCCCACCCAGCGGGCTCCCTCTTACTGTGCTCTGGCTCGTTCTTCCTGTACACCACGTAGATGACGTCGCCCGTCCGCAGAGGACAAGTCTGCTTCTTAACAACCTTCAGCGTGTTGATCACCGTGCCGTTGGTGCTGCGGAGACAGCAAAGGTGCAACTTACCCCGCCGAACATCACTGGAAGCTACACGTCTTCTTCCGCCACCATCAGGAAGCAGGTCGATCCTGCCCCTTGGATACGTGCACCGCTGTGCACACTGCAGCAGCGTTCACAACAGCCAAGATGTGCAAGTACCCTGCGTGCCCACCAACAGGTGACTGGCTGTCGTACACAACGGAATGTGACCTGGCTGTGAGATGGAATGAAATACTGCCATTTGCAACAACGCGGATGGACCTGTGCCGAGTGAAATAAGTCAGACAGAGAAAGACAAAGACTCTATGATCTCACCTATAGGTAGAACCTAAAAAAAACCCCAACAGAACGGAGTCCCTAGAGTGGGAGGGGCTGAGGGGCCAGTGGAAATAGGTGAAGGGGATTAAGAGGTACAAACTTCCAGCTACAAAGTAGGTGAGTCACGGGATGGAATGTACAGCACAGGGAAGCCAGTCAACACCACGTGACAGCTGTGCAAGGCGACAGCTGGTGCCCAGGCTTATCACGGGACCGTTTCATCATGTACATAAACACTCAATCACTACGACGTACACCTGAAACCAGCAAAACACGGTGTCACTTTTAGGTCGATAAAAACTAGCACCTTGAGAATGGTCAAACACTCAGAGGAACGATGCAAACATGTAAGGAGGCAGAGATGCCAGGGCCACCTTACAAATCTCGTGGGGATCGATGTCCCCTTACGGGCAGCCCAACCGGCAACCAGTCTGGTCACGTGTTCAAGCGTTCTCGCGTCTCTGCTGTTCCAGGGCTGTTTTCCTCCACCTGCTCCTGGTGGAGCCTGGACTTGCGCCAGCAGCTCCGGCGCTGCTTTCCAGCTTCCCACCTGCCTCTGCACTTAGCTCTGTCCACAGATCAGCCCCTCCCTCCAGCAGCCACGACCTAGGTCAGCTCATTAGCGGGCTGTCCGCCGCAGCTGGGGTCACTCCATGCGGTCAGGACACACTGCTGGTGGGAGAGGGCCAGTTGGCAGGGACAGACGGACAGGAAGGGCTTCCCTGAGGACTCCTGAGTGCAGACCTGACAGGAGAGAAGGCCGCACCACCAGCCACACGGCAGACAGTGCGGGCTGTGCGGTCACGCCGTCTCCATGCCCATTACTCAGCTCTGCCACTGCAGTGTGAAAACAGCTCCAGACAGCATGTCACTGGAGGGCTGCGCTACGTCCCAGGAAAACCTCACTTAGAAAACCTGGTGGCACAGTCACAGAACCGCCAGGGCCTCCACCGCTGAGCTTCTCGCCATGCTGCATGCTCAGATCCCCCTAAGTAACCACCTGATTTCACTCTGCTGCTTACCCCCCTGGTGGGACAACACCCCACCGCTCACAGGCTACCGCGTGGCCATCGGGCCTTCCTGCTCTCATCTCCAATGCAGATCTGCACCCCCCACGCAGGGGTGCACTGTGCAGAGCACCCCCTGTCCCTCCAGACCTCACCAAGGAATGCAGCGGCTCTAAGAGCTGGAAAGGGCACTTCAAGATCACGGATTTGTGTTGCTCTAAGCCAGTAATTTCACAGTCATTTGTTACAGCAGCCACAGGAAGCTAATACCTCATACAGCCCACGCAGGAGAGCCGGACCTGACGCAGTCGGGGGGCTGCGGAGGCAGCGTGCTCACTGTGATGAGATGCAGACCCCACCTGCCCCCTAGGACCAGAGGGACAAGAGTGCCAGGCTTCCAAATAAACACCAGTTCCTAGTCTTTTGTCCCTGCAACCGTCAGTTACCGAGGAATCTCACAGAGCCTGACCTTTACAAGAATAAAAAATTCATCTGGTGGGAAACACGCTCTCAGCACACGGCCACCCGCACCAGTTAAGAGAGGCACACTCTGACCCAGCGTCCCGTGCCATGAACTTAGCCCAAGGAAAGAGTCAGACAGGCATGCAGACAGGACATCAATGCAGCGTCACTTATAAGAAAAGTCAAAGTAATACATCTCCATCCGTCATTACATAATAATAACGAAAGAGATGAGATGGATGTAGACGACCCACAGGTCAAGCACCGAGACACTGAGGAGAGGAGGTACAGCCGGACACAGGGCAAAGGCCATCAGTGCAAAGTATTTATGTGCTTTCCGTGGGGGGCGGGGCTCTGGAAAGCTTCTCTCTTTTACACGCTACTTACGTTGTGTAAGAATTCCTACGATAACATTTTTATTTTCTTAAATTTTGGGGAAAGAAGTCTAACTTAGGTAGGTTTGTGAGAACCCTAAATTTGTCCCCGACTTTTAGGTCTTATTTCTCAGATATTTTTGCTATAATTGGAGTACATCCAAGAAGGGTCACAGACACCCGAGCAGCCCACCCCCGGAGAGCAGAGCGCGCACTTCCTGAGACCCTGAGGCCTGGCCAACCACCACGGTAAAGAACACCAACCCCCATTCCCTCTCCAGTCATTGCTGCCCGTCAGGTTCCGGAAGCGACGCGATGAAAAGGAAAAGCAGCTCACCAAGAGCTTACCTGGTATCTTCCAGCAGCACCTGACCAGATTTCTCATCCCAAGTAATTTTACAGTGATCTCCAGAGACCAGCTTATTGCCAGGAAACGAAAGGTCGCAACCTAAAACACAGAAGGGGACCCCTCAATGTGACGGTGGGACCATACACAATACTGCGCTTTGCTGATCCACAGAGAGCAGGTTTGCAGGTGAGTGGAAATCAGGGCCCACGGTGTGCGCATTTCAGGAGACAACGCCTAAACAAGAAGGTGCAAAGAAAAGTTCCAAAGGATTGAAGTGTTGATCCCCAATGCAGAGGGACAGGGACCGATTGCCCATTAGGGGGTAGGACACCCTATCAACACCTCCCGTGAAACAGCAACAGCTTCTGGGTGAGAGTTTTACAACACGCACACATATGCAGCTGGCCTGATAAATATTAAAAAATACCAAGGGGGGAAGAATACCAAGGGGGTTAGTTATGCAATTCTTCCGTATGCTAACTTAGTCTTTAATTTCTTCTCCGCATAACCTAAGTTTCACAAACCATACAAAAGTGAAGCAATGGCAAAGAGTCACATAAAATATGACTGAGAAAATGACCAGAGGCACACATTCATGCTTAAGGAAATTAAAAAACAGCCCTAGCTAGTGTTGCTCAGTGGACAGAGCGTCAGCCTGCGAACTGAAGGGTCTGAGTTCGATCCCAGTCAAGGGCACATGCCCGGGTTGTGGACTCATCCCCATTAGGGGCATGCAGGCGACAGCCGATCAATGATTCTAACACTCTCCTTCTCCCTTTCTTTCTGAAATAAATATATATATATATATTAAGAAAAAATTAAAAACAGAAGGGAGATGCAGCTATAGCTAAACACAACCCCTCTCTCCTCGTTAAATGCAAGGAGAAAATTCCTCAAATGCTTTGTGCTGTCCTTACATCTAAAGTATAAAAGCTCCCAGTACAGCAACTTTAGGTTTTGCTGGAAAGATGAAGACATTCACTAGAAGGACTCCTATCAGGAAGCAGATTAAGTCAACAACGCGTTTTGCTCCTTGCATTACCATGTGAAACGACACTGTGATTCTGTGTTACAATAACAATGGCTAACATTAAGTGCTAACTGGAAGCCAGGCCTCTCCAAAGCGCTTCGCACAGGCGGTCTCATCTAACCTCTGCCGTGACTGCGAAGCAGGCAGGAAGGCACAGAAAGGTAAGTTAGGGAAGTGGTCGGCAAACTCATTAGTCAACAGAGCCGCGGTTTGCCGACCACTGCGTTAGGGCAGAGCAAATGAGGCGGTGATGCCTGGTGTTCGAACCTCAGCCGTTTCTCTCCAGGGCTCTGGTCTTCACCAAACTTCCAATAACATCAAGTAAAGACAATTAGTTTGTTTTTCAGAAGTTTCTAATGTTATGTAAGCACTTCCAAAGTTGTCAAAAAATTAACTTGATACTGGGATTTAAGACGACCAAAAACAAAACAAAACAAAACAAAAAAACAACCCAAAACAAACACAGCTGCACGTCCATCATAAGGGATAAAACGAAACCAAAAACATACGCTTTTAAACAGTAATCTTCCTCATTCTCTCTTTTTTAAAGTATACAGCCAGAGTGATCATTTATTTTCAGACAAACTAAGTTTTTGTTTTGTTTTTTTGCCTGATCAGTGCACTTCTCTCGCTGCAGGAAAGCTGCAAGGGTGTCAATGACGCGAAGGATGGTGGCTGAGGCCTGCAGGGCAGGAAGTGCGGAGGACCGGGCACCTTCTCCCGGCAGCGGCGGGACCTCGTCTTCCCAGGTCACCGGACCAACACATCCTTCCATGGCTATGGGAGCTGGGGCTGGAGATCCTTTCACACAGGAGGCCCGCAGCTGTACATCTCCCTGCAGGCACTGCTTTAGCTGCATCTCACCCGTTTCGGCACCTTTCCATTTTACTCACCTGGGCTATCCTCTAACTTCCCTGCGACTTCCGCGGCCCACGGGTTGGTGAAGAGCGCGCTATTTAAATGCCCACAGAGCTGCGCCTTCCCAGCTACCTTCCTCCTCCCGGTGCCCCATTCCCCCGAGGTCAGAGGAGGTGCTCTGTGCAGGAATGGAGCTGAGCGACTGCACCCTGGGGACGAATCCATGCGCCTCCTCCATCCACCAAGTTGTCCCCAGGGTTAAGCAATCTGCGGGAGGCACTCGGAAGTGGCTGGGCGCACCCCAGTGAGTAAATAAATGGCCGCTCTCACGGGAAAAACTGGTCCGCACGGCGCCCCGCCCAGGGCCTCCCGGCTCCCGGCTCCCACCCCCGCCCCCCGTCCCCCGTCCCCACGCCGAACCCGGGTCCCCGTTCTCGACCCCACTCCGGCCCCTCGCCCCAACCCCGGCTCCCGTCCCCGCCCTCCGACCCCACCCCGGCCCCCGGTCCCCACCCCGGTCTCTGGTGCCCAGCTCCCGTCCCCACCCCGGTGCCTGGCCCCGGCCAGCACCTCTCTTCCGCCCGAAGGTCCACTCCCGTTTCCGCAGGAGAACATGTGGCTCGTCCTCCTTGGCGCCCAGGCGGAGGAGCCGCCCCCACGGCTGCTGCGGAGGCGGCTGCTCGCCTTCCCCGGGCTGCTCCATCGGATTCACATCTGTCGAGACTCAGACCCGGAAACGTCGGGACGCGCGGCTGCCCGCGGCTCCGCCCCGTGGCCTCCGGGTCTCAGCGCCTCCGCCGCGCCGCCTTCCGCGAGTCACCCGCCCGGCCTAGCCCCCGCCCCGCGCCGAACCCGGAACCGGCCGCGCCGCCGCCGCCGCTGTCAACAGACATCGCGGATTCCTCAGCTGATCCGCTGGGCGGGGCCCGCGGCTGCGATTGGCTGGCCGGGGTGCCCACAGAGCGCGGCGGCTAGAGTGGACGCAGGGGGCTGGCGGCGCATGCGCAAGTGGCAGGCTGCGGGCCTGGACGCCATCTTTGGTGCTGGCCGGGAGGTCTGCGCCTTCGCGGATCTCGGCTGTGTGGCAGCCGCCCGCGCCATGTTAAGTCAGGGCAAAAGGGCGGAGTAACTTGCCCATTGAGCACCTACAGGAATTCTCCAAGCCGTGTGGGAAGTGCAGAGAAGCCCGCGAGATTCAGCCGTTCACATTCCCGGGAGAAAAGAGTCGTGTTAAAACGCGAGGTACATTTCTACCCCCCAATTCCTGTTATTTCAGGCCGGTATTATCTGCTCTTACGGTGTAATGGGGACAGAAACGTTTGACGTGCACAGGGACATGAGCCCTTCGTTTTGTCGTATCTCCCAAGGAAACTATTTTAGATGACCTAAGTGCTTAAATGTAATAACACATACACGCCCAACTTGCGTCCCAGATACAGTGGTTCCCGCTTTACAAGAGAAAGTTCTTGAGAAATGTTCTGTTGGGTTATTGGACAGTATGAGATCATGGTTGATTTTCTTGGATGTTATATTACAATATCTTGGTTACGTCGGAAAATGCCATTTTTAGGTAACAGCACTCAAGTATTTAGGGATGAAATATCATCGTTATAATTTTCTTTAAAATGCTTTAGCAATGCCAAAACCGGTTTGGCTCAGTGGATAGAGCGTCGGCCTGCGGACTGAAAGGTCCTGGGTTCGATTCCGGTCAAGGGCATGTACCTTGGTTGCGGGCACATCCTCAGTGGGAGGTGTGCAGGAGGCAGCTGACCGATGTTTCTCTCTCATGGATGTTTCTAGCTCTCTAGCCCTCTCCCTTCCTCTCTGTGAAATATCAATAAAATATATTTTAAAAAAATAAAAAAATAAAATGCTTTAGCAAAAGAATAAAATGACAAGGTAAGGTGAACTAGAGACTGTTGTTACGTCTAGAATGAGTGGGTGACTGAGCACTGATGATGTTATTCTGCATACTGCTGGGTTTGTGATTTCTATAATAAGGAGAAAAAAAAAATACTCCTCCTGGTGAATTGTCTGAAAAGTAACGAATGAGCCGAAACCGGTTTGGCTCAGTGGATAGAGCATCAGCCTGCAGACTGAAGGGTCCCGGGTTCGATTCCGGTCAAGGGCATGTACCTTGGTTGCGGGCACATCCCCAGTGGGGGGTGTGCAGGAGGCAGCTGATCGATGTTTCTCTCTCATCGATGTTTCTAGCTCTCTATCCCTCTCCCTTCCTCTCTGTGAAATATCAATAAAATATGTTTAAAAAAAATAAAAAGTAACGAATGATTTTAGAAGAGCTTTAGGGGAAAACTTCACTTATGAGCCCACAGATACATCCACTTAACACACCACCACCTTTAAATAAAATATAGGGTTGTTTCATTTATGTTACCATAACCAAGCCGTTTGCACTTAGTAATTAATCGAGGGGGGGTAAAGAGGGGGATGGGAGACACCTGTAATGCTATCAACAACAAAAATGTATATTTAAAAAATAACTGATCTTGAATATAACTATTTACATGAGTCTCCTCTTGTCTCATGCCGGCTGAGCTAAGGGAACACATTTTTGTTAAATGTAAGCAAAAATAAAATCCCATTGCTGAGAGGCAAATGGCTCAAACGACTATTGAAACTGCAGCCACCAAGGGAGGGAGGTATGCAGGGGGAGTAGAAATACGACCTCACAGCAGCAGCAAATGTGCTACATTCTTTCCCTTGGTGTTATTCAGGCTGTATTGCACATGCAACCAAACTTGTTTAAAATATAACCTATTTGTTTAATGGACAGGAAGTCTTGTTCTGTATCTGATATTTCATGAACATCAGGAAACAGCTACTAGAATAAATACATTCTCTAGTCAGTGGACAATCCTGAAAAATGGACAAATGGATCATATCTCAGATGACAACACCAGGGCCTGGGGATCATGGCCCACCCCTCCTCACAGCACGGATGGATCGGACACCGTAGGACCACTACAGTCCCATTTCAGTTTTATTGGGGAACGGGAGCCCCCAAAAGCTTAATGTGTCAAAAACTACGCAGTAGTAGGATAGCTAGTAATGCACAGGAGGCATAGCTCTTGTGCTCCTGACTTTTTCAAACCCTCAGTCATTGTTGACTTTCGTCAGTGAACTAACGTAAATGTAAGGATTTGGGGCTACCTGAGCTGTTTTAAACAGGGATGAACACAGAATAACTAATAGTATCGTAAGTATCTACCTTCATTTCTAGGGAGGTAGAGGGGTTCCAAGCCAACTCTGCCACCTGGGAGCTGACTGACCTTGGTCTGTCAAAATACCTTGTAGTTAGTGAGGAGCTACACACACAAAAAAGCACCCCTCCCTTCCCAGAGATGCCCCTGCATATCGAGCGGCAGCGTTAGTGATTTCTCATTCCTTCCATGATGGGAAACCCTCAACAACGCAAAAGCCTGCAACTGGACACCCTCCCTCAGGCACTCGTCTAAGCAGGGGCCTGGCTGTGCTTACGACAGCGGGCTGGGAGGCAGTACGATAGGAAAGGGAGCCAAGGATACCGGTGAGTCCCTTGGGCAGAGCACTGGACACGCCCATGTGGAATCAGGCCTGGCGCTGCCACTGTGTGATCTTTGGCAAGACACTGCCAATCTGTGTAACAAGGATTTGGCTTGGTGACATCGCTGGCATTTCCAACTTTCAGCTGTCCACAGTCCTACCAGACCCTCTTCTTCAGAAGCACAGGGTAAACACCTTAACACACTGTGTCTCATCTCTACTTTTCTGGGGAACTATGTTCTTGGTATGGCTAAGCTATGCGTTTTCTACTCTGTTAAGCCTCAGAGGATTAGGGGACCCCTCCCCCCATGTTTAGTTTGCAAAAAAGCAGCCTTTTTCCCTCTGTGCAGACATCAGACCCCAACCAGGTGAGCAAAGGACTAGGCGGCTCATTAACTCCACGCAGCCAACAACCACTGAATTAAGATGTGCTTTTCACTTGATGTTTTAGGTGTAGCTGAGCATAATGTTTTGGGAACTGGTGGGAGTTCAGATTAGGTTTGGGAAATCGAGCTGGAATGGAAGGCAGAGTTTATTGTTCCTATTGATCACACTCACGCATATCGACTTATCAAACAGTGTACTCAGTAAACATATGGGCAGAGGTTTTCTTTTCAAATACAGCACCGGGACAAGTGTCAGCAACAGGTCTGAGCCTGTGTAGCCCCGACCCCCAGGTGCGCTGTCAGTGGGGGCAAACAGCAGCAGCTAGCAGAGATTGTGCCTCAGTGGGAACAGCAGCCTGACCTTTGTTTTAGCTGTTTACCCCATTCTCATACGGAGAGCACGGCTGGTCCCGGATCTCAGGCACCGCTTGACACGGTCTGCTTCATACAAACACAGTACACAATAGGATAAAGGTATGGAACTCGCTCATGCCCAAACATGGCCTTTCCCTCCGCTATATGGCAAGTAAGGGGGCAGAGAGAATCCTGATGGTGGAAACCGCTTTATTATCATACATAGGTCACACAGCACTGCTCCAGAGAAACCATCGCCAGAACGTCACCATGCATATTCTGTGCAGCTGCGACCAACACGAGCCATCCCGAGCCCGGAGGAAACGGGTTTCTGACTCAGATGATGCAGTCTATTCAGCTCTTTTTAAAGGTTCATACTTACGCACTATTGCGGTAGTACACCTTACTTCTAAGTAGATCATAATGCAAAACACCTTGTCATTGCTTTGCTGTAAGCAGGGCTATTTTTTTCTTATTGAGAAAAATATCTTTTATATTTACCTATATATTCGCCATTTGTGGAACTCTTCCTTTCATCCTGGAGATCCAAATTTCCACTTACTGTTATTTTCCTGCTGCCCCAAAATAACTTTAATGTTTCCCAAAGGCAGGTGTACTGGTGGTGAATTCTCTTTTTGCTTCCCTGAAAAATCCTTTTGCTTTCATTTTTGAAAGATGCTTTTAATGGGTAAACTCTAGGTTACAGGGTTTTTATCCCCTCTCAGTAATTTACAAATGGTTCTCCACTGTCTTTAGTCGGAAGTGTGCTGTCACTCTTTGTCTTTTTTTCTTCAGTTGCTTTACTGTTGTTCTCATTGGTTTTCATCAAGGTGACATGATGTCCATTGGCATGATTTTCTTTGTTTCTTCTGTTTTGTGTTATTTGAGCTTCTTGAATATGTGGAGTTACACTTTTCAGCATATGTGGAAATTTTTCAGCCATTACTTATTCAAATACTCTCTTTTGCCTCTTCTCTCTTCCCTTCTGAAACTCCAATTATATGTATTTCATACCACTGTAATGGGACCCCCCATTCCCTTCCCTCTGTCTTTTTTCTCTGTGTGCATCATTTGGGTAGTTTTTATTCTTACTATTCAAGTTCATTATTTTCTTCTTCTATGTCTAATCTGTTCTTAATTCCATATATATATATATATATGCATTTTTTTTTTAATTTTAAGAAATTCTCACCCTGCGAAGCACCATCCGGCTTTTAAAAATATATCTTCCACTTTAAGTTTCATCAAATTCGTGTTTTCCTCTGCTTTATAATAGCTATATAAACATCCATGTCTACTAATTCTAACCACTTCTAACCACAGTCTTTTCTATGTCTCTACTGATTATTTTTCTACTGGTTACAAGTCACAGTTTCCTGCCTTTCTGCATGCCAGACATTGTGGGTCCCAAGTAGCTTTTAATATAGGCTAATTACCACCACTACTAAGGCAACAGTCTTCCAAGAATTCTACCTGAAGCCCATGTGTTAAAAGTTGTTTCCACTCTGGCCGGTGGGAACTGTTGTCAGCCCTGCACTGAGTTCTAGGAACTGTTCAGCCTACTGCTTTCCAGCCGACTTGATCCGCTCTCACAGGACAACGTGTCCATTTCTGCAGTCCTCTCCCTGGGAGGCTCCTTCCCCTCTAGTGCTTTCCTTGCAAATGCTGTCGCCATGGCCTCCCAAACGCCAATCCTGCAATCTATTCAACGTGGCAGAATACGCTTGTTCCCTTCCCTGAACTGCAGCCTGGAAACTGCCACCACTTTGTCCACCTTCTGCCAGCGATGACAAACCTCTGCCTGTGACATGTCTAACACCAGTTTTTAGCTGTTTAAGGCCAGAGAGTTAATTTGGTCCTTGATCTGCCACCACTGCAGAAAGCAGATGTCTTCACACTTAAAACATATCTACCATTTAAAAATGACCGTCTCTTATAACTTACAAACAATAAACTACTTCATTACTGAGTTATTTCAATAGCATGATGCTTATAAAACTCTTCAAACTATTGGGACTACTTCTGCCTATGAAATCTCTAATACTCAGTCTTTCCCTTATGTACATATTCTCTAGTACGTATGTTACTCTGAATGAAATCTTTCTCTCACTTGTTATGACCTATTTAGATCTTCTAAATATTTAACAAGCATTCACTTTTGACCAAAAGTTTCTGTTATTGATAGATTAGCTTTCAATGTGTAATAAGTTGTGTCTTCTGGGAGAAGGCTTTCTTACATTGTCTACTTTTTAAAAAATCTCTTTCTGAATTCTTCTTAGTGACACATGCCTTTCCAATAAAAAATTTTTTCCAACAGTCACTGCAATGACAGGGTTTCTCTCCTGTGTGTATCCTCAGAAGTATTAAGAGGCATGACATCTGCTAGCAGCCTTTCCACACTCACTGCTCTCATGTGGTTTCTATATTACATGATTCCTCTGATGGATCATGAGCTGTGACTTCCTCTTGAAGGTAGTCTCACATTTGTTGCATCCATAGTATTTATCACCTGTGTGAATTCTCTGATGCCTCATAAGGTGTGACTTTCTAGTGAAAGACTTTCCACATTCACCACATTTATAGGGCCTCTCTCCTGTATGAATTCTCTGATGTATAATTAGCTGTGCCTTCTCAAAGAAAGCTTTCGCACAATCGCTGCATACATAAGTTTTCTCTCCTGTATGATTTCTCTGATGTTTAATGAGTTGTACTTTCTGAACAAAGGCTTTCCCACATTCATTGCATGCATAGGGTTTCTCCCCTGTATGGATTCTTTGATGCCGAAGAAGCTGTGGCTTCCAGGCAAAGGCTTTCCTACATTCACTACATTCAAAGGGCTTTTCCCCAGTATGGGTTCTCTGATGATGAATGAGACTTGATTTCTCACTGAAGGTTTTCCTACATTCACTGCATTCATAGGGTTTCTCGCCTGTATGAGTTCTCTGATGGGATATGAGGCTTGACTTTTGGGTGAAGGCTTTCCCACATTCACTGCATTCAAAAGGTTTCTCTCCAGTGTGAGTTCGCTGATGTGTAAGAAGCTGTGACTTCCCGAAGAAGGTTTTACCACATTCAACACATCCATAGGGTTTCTCTCCTAAATGAAGTTTTTGATGTCTTATTAACTCTGACTTCTTAAAGAAGGCTTCTCCACAGTCGCTACACTGACAGTTCTTCTCTCCTGTGTGAGTTATTTGATGTCTGATAAGCTGTGGTTTTCTGATGAAGGCTTCACCACATTCACTGCATTCATAGGGCTTTTCTCCTGTGTGAATCCTCTGATGCCTGATAAGGAGTGAGTTCCTGCTGAAGGCTTTTTTACACTCACTACATGCATAAGGTTTCTTCCCTGTGTGAGTCCTTTGATGAGTAATGAGCTGTGACTTCCAAAAGAAGGCTTTGCCGCAGTCACTACA
Organism: Plecotus auritus; assembly: GCF_963455305.1. Taxonomy (NCBI): domain Eukaryota; kingdom Metazoa; phylum Chordata; class Mammalia; order Chiroptera; family Vespertilionidae; genus Plecotus; species Plecotus auritus. The sequence continues at coordinate 31,945,093 of NC_137779.1, forward strand.
TTTATAGGGTTTCTCTCCCGTATGTGTTCTCTGATGTGTAATGAGCTTTAATTTCTGGGAGAAAGATTTCCCGCAATCACTGCAGCTGTAGGGTTTCTCTATTGTATGGGTTATTTGATGTCTTTTAAGCTGTGACTTCCTGCTGAAGGCTTTTCCACACTCGCTGCATCCATAGGGCTTCTCTCCTGTATGAGTTCTTTGATGTAAAATGAGCAGTGACTTCCTACTGAAAGCTTTTGGACATTCACCACATCCATATGGTTTTTCTCCTGAATGAGTCCTTTGATGAATAGTGAGCAGTGACTTTTGTGAGAAGGCTTTCCCACATTCACTGCATCCATAGGGCTTCTCTCCCGTGTGAGTTCTCTGATGTATAATAAGCTGTGACTTCTTGTTAAAAACTTTACCACATTCCATGCATAAATAGACTCCTCTGTGTGTTGTATGGTTTGTAATGAGCCATGACTCTTGGTTGCAGGCCTTTCTACATTTATTGCAGTCACAGTGTTTTATTCCACCAAAGGTTCTGTCAGTTTTGATATAGAATAACAATTTCTTATTAAGCTCAAGTTTCTTTCTTCCACAGTTATTTTTTTGAATAAGAAAATCAAAAGGATGTTTCAAACTTTTTTCATTTGTGCCACATTTATGGAGTCTCATTCCTAAATGAACAAAGTTAATGCTTGAATGAAATATTTTCCCCAAAACATATTGATGGCCTTTCTCCATATTTTTAAGTTTGTCTTGATTATTGTGGTGCCACATTTTGAGATTATTATCTAGCCAGAGTTCTTCTAAAAATGAAAAAATGAACCATACTGTGTAAATCCCCCAATGATTATGTTTATTAATTAAAACTTCTGAAATGGAGCCTAGGATCCCAGTCCAAAAAAAAAAAAAAATCCCAAATACATTGTCTACTTATTAGGCATTAAAACTTTTAACAAAAATGAAAACAGACTTAAAAACTATGTTTATATAAACACAAACTTTTAAATAAGAAAAGATGACATATCCTCAAGGAACAGTGATCACGATATGAAAAAGACAAGCAACTTCTAATCAAATACTGGAGTGGTTAAAAAAATTTTTTTTTGTTTTGTTAATCGTTACCTGAAGATATTTTTCCCATTTTATTTTTAGAGATAGTGAAAGGGAGGGAATGAGGGTGCGGGGGGGGAAAGGGGGAGAGAAAGAGGTAGAGAGAAAGAAAGAGAGAGAAATATTGATGTGATTGCCTCCCACACACCCCGAGACTAGGGTCAGGGATCAAACCTGCAACTCAAGTACATGCCCTTTACCAGGAATTGGAACCTGTAACCCTTCCGTGCGAGAAAAGAAAAATAATAAAGGAAACTCAAATGTGGGGGAGAACCAAGATGGCGGCATAGGTAAACACCTAAACTGCTGCCTCGCACAACAATTTCAAAACTACAACTAAAAGACAAAACGTCTATCACCCAGAACCATAGGAAAGCTGGCTGAGTGGAAGTTCTACGACCAGAAGGAAAGAGAAAAGAGCATTGAGACGTGCACAAGCGCTGAAAAGCTGAGGTACGGAGGTGCACGAATCGGGCTGGCAGCGGACGACTGGGTGCACTGCTTTTTTCAAACCGAAGGGAGACAAGCTCCCGATTACTCTGAACTCCAGTTTCTGGGGAGACGCTGGGGACCCAAACTCCTATGGGGAGAAGCTGGACTGTCTGCCATCGGGTCGGAAAGTGAGGGTGGCTTTCTTGCAGAGGTGCGCGCAGCAATCATTCTTTACTGTGCTGGGGCGCGGGACGCAGGGACTTGGAAATGCGCAGATGCAGTGACGGCTGACTGGCAGCCATCGCTCTTTGCCACACCCTAGCCTAGTGACTCCCTGAGACCCCACCCTGCACAATCTACAAACCCACCCAAGCTCCAGGCAGCGGCTTTTGCATATAAATGGTCTTCCCTATCGCAGCTTCACCTAGCAAACTGCAACTCTGGTCAGACAGCTCCAAAACCTCCAAACCGCAAGGCAAAGAGGAGAAAACTGTAGTTCTCGCTGTAGCTCCTCCTGGGTGGCCTCAGACAGTAGCTGACCTGCACCCCATTGGAGATCCAGAAGCCAGTGTACCTAGTGGTCAGTGTGAGACACCAGATTTCAACTCCTCACATCCATAAGTGACACATTCAAGAGGCAGACTCAGTGAGCACCAAAGCCCCACTGAAGCAAGTCCTGCCCCATAAGGGTGTCTCCAGCACAGCAGTTCTTCCATTATAAACACAGCGGGTCCTCACAGCCAATTGGCCTGGAGGTCAATTCCTCCCAGTGTACCAACAGCAATCCAGGCTTAAATACACCAAGACTTTGCACTTAGCCCACAAAGGGGTGCACCAAGAGTGTCCACCTCAGGTGATAGGCTGAACCACTGGTCACCTACCACAGAAAACCACTCCATCAACACAGGGGAGCAGCAAAATGCAGAGACAAAGAAACATGTCACGAATGAAAGAAATGGAGGAAAGCAAACTACTGGACATAGAGTTCAAAACCACATTTATAAGGTTACTCAAGAATCTTCTAAAAACCTCTGAGGAACTTAGTGAGACCTTTAAGGATCTTAATGAGAATGCCAAAAAAATGGAAAAGGAACAGTCAGAAATTAAGCATACACTGTCTGAAATAAAGAATATACAGAAATTCACCTGTAGATCAAAAGACCCCAAGAATCAAACCAAAGATCTGAAATATGAGGAAACAAAAAAAACCTTACCAGAAAAACAAAAAGAAAAAAGAATCCAAAAATATGAAGATAGTGTAAGGAGCCTCTGGGACAACTTTAAGCATACCAACATCGAATTATTGGGGTGCCAGAAGAAGAGAGAGAGCAAAATATTGAAAACCTATTAGAAGAAATAATGACAGAAAACTTTCGCTACCTGATGAAAGAAATAAACTTACAAGTCCAGGAAGCGCAGAGAACCCCAAACAAGAGGAATCTAAAGAAGACCACACCAAGACACATCATAATTAAAATGCCAAGGGCAAAAGACAAAGAGAGAATCTTGAAAGCAGCAAGAGAAAAACAGTTACCTGCAAGGGAGTACCCATACGACTGTCAGCAAATTTCTCAACAGAAACTATGCAGGCCAGAAAGGAGTGGCAAGAAATATTCAAGGTGATGAACAGCAAGAACCTACAACCAAGATTACTCTACCCAGCCAAGCTATTGTTCAGAATTGAAGGTCAGATAAAGAGCTTCACAGACAAGAAAAAGCTAAAGGAGTTCATCACCACCAAACCAGGATTATATGAAATGCTGAAGGGTATTCTTTAAGAAGTGGAAGAAGAAGAAAAAGGTAAAGATAAAATTTATGAACAACAAAATGACATCAAATACATACCTACCAACAAGTGAATCTAAAAATCAAGTGAATAAAAAAATATGAAGAACAGAATGGACTGATGAATATAATAGAATGAGGGACATAGAAAGGGAGTGGACTGACAATTCTCAGGGGGAAGTGGGTGTGAGGGGTGTGGGAAGAGATTGGACAAAAATCTTACACCTATGGATGAAGACAGTGGCGGGGGGTAAGGGCATGGGGTGGGGTGGGGAATCAGGTGGAGGGGAGCTATGGGGGGGAAAAAAGAGGAACACCTGTAATAATCTGAACAATAAAGATTTACGTTTTTGTTTTTTTTTTTAAAAAAAGGAAACTCAAATGTAATCAATGTCACCTAAAATGAGGAAAACCTACAAATTCCTAAAGAGGAAGAGAGAAACCTGCCTCTGGTGCAGGAGAGGAGAAAATGGAGAATAAGGAGGCTGGAAGAGCCTTATCCATGGAAGCAAGGGCCGAAATGACTGGCTACGAATGTGGGTAAGATAGGTGTATTTCATCATCAACTCCACCCAAAGAGGACACATCCTGACGTGGAGACCAGAATCTAGGGCATGTTAAAAGTCATGCAGAACTATGTCAACAGTTCTGAGTCAACTCTAAAGACCTAAGGACTTTAAACAGTTTTATACGTAACATTTTAAGAGTAGCAAACTTTCTTCAAAAACCTGAGATGTAACCTTCACCATATGCCATACACTGGATTATCTCTCACCTGAGAAGTTGTGATTTAGAATTTCTTCATTTATTTTCCAGAGCTCTTCTTGCTCCAGCTTCAAAACTGCATCAGGTTTGATAATTTCATGACCTATTAGTTGGAAACACAGAGGACTTAGACACAGTTGCTTGAGCTAAGGGACTCTTAAATGTGAAGAATATTTTACTACAAAGGCTACAAAAAAAAAAAGCAAGCGAATAAAAATATTCCAGTTGGGTATAGAAATCAAAGAATCATTGACATCGGGAACATAAACCCCAAATCAGTAAAATGTTAGAGGCCCCACTGTTACTGGGCACACACTGTATTACATAAGAATGTTCTTACCCAAGAACACTAGATTGCTGTAGTTCTCCAACATCACATCTCTGTACAAGTTCTTTTGGATAGGATTTAGTAGCTGCCACTCCTCCAACGTGAAATCCACAGACACATCCTCAAATGATATCTAGAAAAGCATAATCCCTGTTAAAGCCGAAGTGATTCTCACATAGAATGCAGGCTTTCTTCTCTGTAGAGGTAGGCAGCCTCTCAGTGGGCCCCGCTGACCTCTAACTCCTGGTACTCATGCATCTGGGTAGTCCTCTCCTCCTGAATACGGGCTGGGCTTACTGACGCACTGCCACTGAATAGAACAGGGCAGAAGTGACAGAATGTCACCTCCAAGATCAGCTTATAGAAGAATGCACTTCCATCCTGGAAACCCTCTCTGGCTCTCTTGGGGGGAATCCAGCTGCCATGCTGAGAGGCATTCCTCACCCACGTGAGTGAGCATGAAAGGGGATCAATCCCCCTATTGCACCTGCAGAGGACCACAGCCCTTCATCTTGATTACAGAACCCAATGGGTAAGCAGCTGGTAGATTCCTAACCCACAGAAACTGTGAGATAAAATCTTGTGTTTTCAGCCAATAAGGTTTGGGGGTATTTTGTTACACAGCAATGGTCAACCAATATAATATTCTAATCTTGCATTATACCCTGAGAGAGAGATAAAAATGTTATTAAAATATCTATCATTATGAACTCATTCATCTATCCACTGAATAAGAAACTGAGATAGGTTGTCTTTAAATAAGTGCTATGTTTCTCAAAGAAGGTGCCACTGGTACTTGGCAACAATTCTTAGCTGAGTGCAAATGCCCCACACAGTGGGAGCACTTCAGCAAAGCCTGGCCGTCATCTGCTAAATGACAGTACCATTTCTCAGTCACTCAAACACAAATCCCATCTGCGTATCTGAAATACTCTCCTTCCCCTGAGGTGATTCTGCTCCCAAGTAGGAACATCTAGCTCGCTCTTTAGATATTGTCTAGAACACAGACATTGAGCACTTCAGGTTCCCAGCACTGTAACAGGTGTCAGAAATGTAAAGAGGAGTAAGAAAATAATCAGCCCTAACCGGTTTGGCTCAGTGGATAGAGCGTCGGCCTGCGGACTGAAGGGTCCCAGGTTCGATTCCGGTCAAGGGCACGTACCTTGGTTGCGGGCACATACCCGGTGGGGAGTGTGCAGGAGGCAGCTGATCGATGTTTCTCTCTCATCGATGTTTCCAACTCTCTAGCCCTCTCCCTTCCTCTCTGTAAAAAATCAATAAAATATATTAAAAAGAAAATAATCATATTCTCAGATATTTTGTCTTTTTGGGTCACAGGCAGTAAGGTGTTACAGAGGCCTCAAAACAAGGATATACAGGGCATTCGGACAACAGGCCAAGGAACTAGTGCAGCAAGAAGGAATTGGGAAAAGAAAATGGTGCAGCACTCACATGACCTGATTTTAACACTTCTTCTAGAGCAGTGGTTCTCACCCTTTCTAATGCCGCGGCCCTTTAGTACAGTTCCTCATATTGTGGTGACCCCCAACCATAAAATTATGTTCGTTGCTACTTCATAACTGTCATTTTGCTACTGTTAATGAATCGTAACGTAAATATCTGTGTTTCCCGATGGTCTTAGGCTCTACAGCAGCGGTCGCCTAAGGCCGTCGGAAAACACAGATATTTACATGACGATTCATACCAGTAGCAAAATGACAGTTATGAAGTAGCAACGAACATAATTTTATGGCTGGGGGTCACCACAACATGAGGAACTGTATTAAAGGGCCGCGGCATTAGAAAGGTTGAGAACCACTGCTCTAAAGCCACAATAGCTAGAACACGCGGGGATGAATGGAACAGAATAGAGAGCTGAGAGATGGACACCTACAAATATGCTCAATTGATTTTTTTGTTTGATATTTAGTTTATTTCTGGGTTGTTTTTTTTGCTATTATTAACAATGCTGGGATGATCATCCTTTTAATTAACGAGTGGAGCATACACCTACTTATTTTCAATAAATTTTTGGAAAAGGTACTAAAGCATTTCCAGAGAGAAAGAAGTCTTTTCAATAAACGGTGCTAGAACAACTGTGTACCTATAAGCAAAAGAATAAACCTCAACGCATACCGCATGCTGTCTTTAAAAATTAACTCAAAATGGACCACAGACCTAAAGGTAAACCTAAAACCATAAAGCTTCTAGGGATAAAACAGGAGAAAACCCATGAGACTTGGGTTTGGCAATGAGTTTTTATGTACATACCAAACACACAATCAATTAAAAAAAATTTACTAAGTTGGATTTTTTTCAAAATTAACTTATTTTTTCTCTGTGAAAGACTGGGGAAAAAAAAAGAAAAAAGAAAAAGAAAAATGCAGCAAAAACAAGGAGAAAATATTTGCAAATCACTTATCTGAGAAAGCATCTGCCTCCTGCATGGCCCCCACTAGGGATTGAGCCCGAAACTTGGGAATCAAACCATGACCTCCTCACCCAGCTGGTGTGGCTCAATGGTTTGAGTGTCGACCTATGAACTAGGAGGTCATGGTTCAAGGGAGAAGGGAACCTTCTCCCCATTCTGACTCAGTACCCAGTACTGTCTTACTCCCAGCCCTTTCACTTCACTCCCCTCCTGACCCCAGACCACAAAACTGCTGGAGCTTGGTCCAGGCTCTGGAGAAGAGACAACCCCAGGTTTGTGCTGATCCACCTGAACCTCCACCTGTGTGCTGTAGGAATGGATCGGGGGCAGGTGCCTTCTCCGTTAGATTCTGGCTGCACCATCGCCGTATATGACCAGAGGCTCAGTTACTTTCATTTTGGCCGTTACTTTATTTTTATTCACTTATTTGTTTGTTTGTTTATCCTCACCGAGGATAGAGAGTTAGAAACACCGATGAGAGAGAAACATCAATCAGCCGCCTCCTGAACACCTCCCACTGGGGATGTGCCCACAACCAAGGTACATGCCCTTGACCGGAATCAAACCTGGGACCCTTCAGTCCACAGGCCGGCACTCTATCCACTGAGCCAAACCGGTTAGGGCTCTTTTATTGATTTTTAGAGAGAGTGAAAGGGAGGGAGAGAGATGAGAGAGAGAAACATCGATGTGAGACACACTGATTGGTGACCTTCCGCACACATCCCAACCTGGGCTGGGGATCAAGCCTGCAACCGCAGTACATGCCCTTGACCAGAATCTAATCTGAGGGCTGATGCTCTAACCACTGAGTGTCACAGGCTAAGGCTTGGCCGTTGCTTTAACTGGCTACGCTGATACCTGGCAGCTGGGGTCCCTCAGCTCAGCTGAGCTCCTGACATAACTGCATCGAGAAAGGGGAGCCTGCCTGGTGTGGCTCCGATGTTGAGAGTCAACCTATGAACCAGGAGGTCACAGCTGTGGGCTTGATCCCCAGGAGGGGGCGTGCAGGACGAGCCAATCAATGGTTCTCTCTCAGGATGTTTCTCTCTCTCTCCCTCTCCCTTCCTCTCTGAAATCAATAAAAATGTATAAAAAAAAAGAAAGGAGAAAAGTCAGTGTAACTGTACATTAGTTTAAACAACAGAGTTTTTATTTTTTTTTATTATTATTATTTTTTTTTTTTTATATTTTATTGATTTTTTACAGAAAGGAAGGGAAAGGGATAGAGAGCCAGAAACATCAATGAGAGAGAAACATTGACCAGCTGCCTCCTGCACACCCCCTACTGGGGATATGCCCGCAACCAAGGTACATGCCCTTGACTGGAATCGAACCCGGGACCTCTCAGTTCGCAGGCCGACGCTCTATCCACTGAGCCAAACCAGTCAGGGCTTATTATTATTTTTTAATATATTTTATTGATATTTCACAGAGAGGAAGGGAGAGGGATAGAGAGCTAGAAACATCGATGAGAGAGAAACATCGATCAGCTGCCTCCTGCACACCTCCCACTGGGGATGTGCCCGCAACCAAGGTACATGCCCTTGACCGGAATCGAACCCGGGACCTTTCAGTCCGCAGGCCGATGCTCTATCCACTGAGCCAAACCGGTTTCGGCAAACAACAGAGTTTTTAAAAGAAAGGAATGAGAGGAGGGAAATAGAAAGAGGGAAGTTAGCTCAGTCGGTAGGAGCGGCTTTGAAAAGCGAAGGGACATGACATTCTGTTTCTTGAGTCAAGAAACTGAGGAAACGGGGCTGAAGGCAGACACCCTCGTGCCCAGCTTTTGCCAACAGAAGCAGAAACATTTCCAATGAGCGGTTATTGTGGGGCCACCGGAAGGTTTTCTAATGACCACTTCTGCCCGTGATTCAGGTTCTCTGCTAACCATGGAAGACAGGCAGCGAGTCCTCCAGGCCCACTGCTGCCGCCCTCTGAATACCTGTCTTGTGCACCCTCCAGATTCACACCCTTCGCTCACCACTGGGGACTCATGTCAGCCACATACACAGCTGCCGACGAGTTTCCTCCACGTGCAATCCTCAGCAAACGCTCGCTCCTACCCAGTAACTGCTTTGCCTTTTGTAACTGTTCCTGCTGCCCTGTCTGCCCGGCCTCTGGGAACGGCTGAGGAAAGCTGGCAGCCCATCTCTAACCGTGGGGGACCTAGTTCTTGTACATGTGTGTTCCAACTTGAAGACTTTTGTAGGATTCTTCACCCACTTGTGCTTCTTTGACATCTGTGTGGTATGCAATGAGGGCCGTTTGTAAGTGCACTGCAGGACCCTGGGAGAGCCTGGCCGGTTCCGCAGTCAAGGAACGACCAGAAAGAAGCTTCTCGGATGTGAGCCTGGATTTTAACAGCTGGCGTTTTGATCTCACACAGCTTGCATGAGAGAAGCCCGTCCATCCTGCCTGCAGGCCTTATCCCCCTGTTTGCTGTGCTTTCTGTACTGTGCATAACGCTGTACTGGAAAAGCCCGTGTTGAGAGACTTCACCGGGGACTCCTACGTCCTAATAAACTCATGTCTTTCACAGCCAGTCCTCTGGGTTATTTCTTTGGAACCAGCAAGCAATACACTGAGGCCTTCTTGAACCTCAGCTCTTTGCATAACACCATCCTTCCCAAGTTCCTACTGTTTGCTATGGTTAGGATCTAAATGTATGTATACCTGTCCTGTTGCTTGTAAAGATTCCTCTAAGCCCATCACACCCACAGAAAAAAACTTCTGGAGAATAAACACATAACTCACCTGTGACATGATCATCTTCTGCTGCTTTGGGGAATTCTGCTGTTCTGGGCCTTCTCTCTGTCCTGACGCTCTGGAAACGGCCTCTGGTCAAGAGCTGAAAACGGCACCTCCAGTCCCGAGGCCTCTCCTTCCTTACCTCACCTGAGTCATCTTGTTCCTGAGAGCCATGGCCTGGAGATGCAGTGGGGATTTTATTTTAAATGGTGTAATTAATTTGGGAGCCTAAATCTCGGTTCTCTCTCACTGGGATCTCAGACAAGTGTTTGCTGCACTCGAATCAGAAGCAGGACGGAATGTGAGCCACCGGCAGGTCTCAGCTGAACCTGGCACTGCCCTTTGCAGCCCTGGCTCACACCTGGAAATGCCAGATGGAAGCCACTTGCCTGGTTCAACCATACACACCTGGACACCCCCATCTCACACACACACACACACACACACACACACACACCCCAGAACTCTGTGCAGAGACCTCAGCAAAGCCTGAACATACACAATCTTGGCTCCTCCTTCTGCAGCCACATATCCTGGGGGCACTTAAATCAAATTACTTGCATAGGTGCCACAGTGTAAAATGCAACTCATTTCTGGGCAGGTTGGCAAACAGAACTGGCTTTTAGATCCAGATGGTGAAGTAGCCTGGGGTGCTGGCTCTGTACTCCAAATTCAGCCATGGAGCCAGAGGAACCAACAGAAACAGCAACAGGAAGAGAGACCACGGGGGAGAGAGGCGGAGGTGAAGCTGACGGCACACGGCATGGGTGACCGCCTAGAGCAGAGGGCAGCAAGAGGCCGAAGGAAACCTGTCATGTTGCTGCTTTCTGGGCTCACACTGGGGCAGGTACGGCCCACCTGTTCCCTCAGGAACCAGCAGGAACAGCCCCAGACAGCTTTCCAGGGATCATCGAGGCAGATAAAACGCCAGGTGGACAAAAAACCATGCAGATGGCAAGGGCTGCCTAGCCGCCCTTGGGGGTTTACTGATCTCTGACCTCCTCTCGGTTCCCCAGGGCTTCTTTCTGAGGGCTCCTGACCCTGACCCGAGGAGCTGCTTGGGGAGTTGACGGGACTCAGATGTCCAGTGGTTCTACAAAGTCCCTCCCCGCTCTTCAAAGGCCTTGGCCTCAGCCCACCCCTGCTGCAAATTACCAGAGCTTGTAGGAGAGTAGCTAACACCTCTAGGGGAATATGGGCTTACACACCTGTAAGAGCAAACTTAAGTTAAAAATGGAAAACGAATTCTCCCTCAGGTGAAAAAGGGAAAGAGACTTCCCAACCCCTATTCAGAGAGCATTTGCTTTAGCAAACCTGTCATTGTAAATTCTTTCTCTGCCCCTGGGAGATGTATGTTAATCTTTCTAAAGCTAAGTAAGCTTTGCCCAGTTTAACAGCCCAAGAATGTCTTTCTTAAGGACCTGGAAGGCCATCTCTTCGAAACCCTCCAGGAAGGGTGGCCATCTCCCAGTTTCTGGGAGGGCAGGAGCCTCATGGGCAGACTTCCACACCGGGCTCCAAGGGGAATGTCATAAAGACATGGAAAGTTGTATGAGGCCCCGGGTTCGATCCCCGGCATCTCCACCAAAAAAAAAAAAAAAAAAAAGACATGGAAAGTTTAGTTTTTCCTTTGGATAAAGGCAGTTAGCTACCAATGATGGCCACGCCAGTCACCAGGTAAATCTAGGATGGACTGTGTGTAACAAATGATCATTTTTTCTAGAGAACGTGTGTGTGTGTGTGTGTGTGTGTGTGTGTGTGTGTGTGTGATGGGTTGTACAAAAAAGGGTGAGCTTTCTCCCCGTCTCTACAACCTCTTTAGCAGACTGCTTGCAATGCTCATTGCATTCTGGTTTAACTGTTATTCAATAATAAAACTTTTCTTTCTCTTCTACCTTTTTTGGAGACGTTTTCTGGGTTGGCAGGTGATGATTTTAATTATTTCCCTAACATGCCAACCAGATAACTGGATGCAACCACTATTTTTTAACACTTTTGAAAGATCACAAACTACATAACATATATCACCTTAGAGCAGGGGTCCTCAAACTACGGCCCGCGGGCCACATGCGGCCCGCCGAGGACATTTATCCAGCCCTCCGGGTGCCGCTGCCTGTCCTGCTTAGCAGCCGACGCGTCCCGGGCCTGCAGTGCGCATAGGAATTTGTTCATAGTTTTTTTTTTTAAACTATAGTCCGGCCCTCCAACGGTCTGAGGGACAGTGAACTAGCCCCGTTTAAAAAATTTGAGGACCCCTGCCTTAGAGGGAATGATTGGAACACACCAAGACTTAAAATAAGCATGATAAACAAAAACATACATTTTGATGCCTAAAAACACTTACACTTTAACTTTTCTTCACTGTCTGGACCGAGTCCCTTACATCCAGCCAGATCCGGGATCAGAGAAGGATGGTGTGGCACGGTGGCACAGGGGCATGTCCTTCCTAAGAACACACCTGGAGGGAAATGTCCAATAAGCTCAGGGCCTGGTAAACCCGGACACGGGGGACAAGTTCTTCCTTTCCTAGCCAACCTGCCACAGGCAGACTGAACACAGTGGGCAGGTCAGTGGGCCTCTTTCCAGCACATAAAGGGAGCCAGGAGGCTGTTAGACCTGCGGAGGCTCTGGAGCCAGAGCTCTGTGTGTGTGGAGGCGCCGTTTTACTAAAAGGGGGAAGGTGCCTTCCACGTTCCCGTGGATATAAATGGGTACAGAGACGGGTGGGTGGAAGTGTCCACTCATCTGCCGCAAATGAGGGGAGAAGGTGACACCTGGGTGTTAGCAAACTGCCAGGCTTTGCCCAGGGAAGCTGGACTCTTTTCAGTCCAGTGTGAAGGGTGTGGGGCTTCAAGGCGGGTCTCTCCCGGACCAAAGTCCTGGGAGAGCTGTCAGCAACATGCAAAAGAAAAGCACCTCTTCCCAAGATGCCCAGGGAGACCCCTCCAGGCTGCTCGGTGCAGGGAGGGTCCCTTCCTCCCTCCCTCCCTCCCTCACTCCCCCCTCCCTTACCCCCTGCGGCCTCGGAGCCCCGACAACTGCCACCCCGTCTACGGACTCCCACAGAGCCGCTCCCAGAGATTCACCCCAGAGGCACCGTCAGCCAGTTAATTCCCGGCGGTGGCCTCCCAACCACGCAGCCCTGCCAAGCTCAAGTTACGGACATGCACGGATTTAATCCTCAAATGGCCCCGATTAACCACTCCCCGGTCTCCTCCCACTCCCTCATCACCCGCCGCCGCAGGCGGGCCCCCGTGGAGCCCCACGTCTCCGACCGGCCGCACACTCTCGCCGCCCCGAACCCACTCCGACAGACCCGGTCCTCTAACGCGCCGCACCCCGCTCCCTCCCTTCCCGCAGCCCCGCGGTCCCCACCCACCTGGACGGGAACCGCCGCGCCGCAGGGCCGTTGTCCGGCCTGCCCAGCACCGGCTCCGGGGCCGTTTGTGCGCGGGCCAGGGTCGCCGAGGGACTGGGCAGTCACGGAGGCCGCCCCAGGCCACAACCTCCCGGTCCCGTCGCCGCCCCACAAAGCCTCGCCCCCTTGAGGCCTCAGCACCCCACTGACACCGCCCCAAGGCGGAAGTGTCTACGCAGAACTACATTTCCCGGAATTCCGCTCGCTTCAGAACTACACTTCCCAGAGGGCTCTGCGACCTGCTTGCAGGATGGACAGGTTCGGGGTTTGAAGCCCCTAGGTAGCTGCCAGGGTGGGTGGTTCATAGATGGGTGGAGCCGGCGCTTCGGATGGAAACGTGTGTGAGCGGCCCCAGTCAGTTTGGTTCAGTTGGTTGAGCGTTTGCCCGTGCACTCATTCCCGGTCCAGGTTGTGGGTTCGGCCCGTGGTCGGAGTGCGTAGGGGAGGTAACGGAGACAACCGGTGGATGTTTCTCTCCCTCTCTATCCCTTACCCTCTCTATAAAAGGAAAAAAAAAAATTAAGTTAAAAATAACCATATTGGCCCTAACCGGTGTGGCTCAGTGGATAGAGCGTCGGCCTGCGGACTCAAGGGTCCCAGGTTCAATTCCGGACAAGGGCATGTACCTTGGTTGTGGGCACATCCCCAGTAGGGAGTGTGCAGGAGGCAGCTGATCGATGTTTCTAACTCTATCCCTCTCCCTTCCTCTCTGTAAAAAATCAATAAAATATTTAAAAAAATAACCATATTGTCTGGTCAGTGTGGCTCAGTGGTTAAGCATCCACCTATGAAGCAGGAGATCACTGTTGGATTCCCTCCCTCTCCCTTCCTCTCTGAAATCAATAGAAAGGTATTTTTTTAAAAAAGATATTTTTAAAAATAAAAAAGATATTTAAAAAAAGTATATGAGCCAACACAGATGTGTCCCCAGAAGAGAACTTACCTAATCCAACAGTACTAATAAAAGGAATGAAAATAAATAAAATGAGGAATTTAGGGAGAAATTAAATGCAATTATGGAAAGAGAAAACAATGAATATAAAAGCAGGAATTAAAATAGGAAAAGCTGCCGAAACCGGTTTGGCTCAGTGGATAGAGCGTCAGCCTGGGGACTGAAGGGTCCCAGGTTTGATTCTGGTCAAGGGCAAGTACCTTGGTTGCAGGCACATCCCCAGTGGGAGGTGTGCAGGAGGCAGCTGATCAATGTTTCTCTCTCATCGATGTTTCTAGCTCTCTATCCCTCTCCCTTCCTCTCTGTAAAATATCAATAAAATATATTTTATAAAAATAGGAAAAGCTTACCTTGATAAATTCAGCTTTTAAAAATAAAATTTAAAATACTATAAATTTTTATCCAAAAAAGGGAGAATGAGACATTATGCTAAGTGAAATGAGTCAGGCAGAGAAAGACAAATAGTGTATGATCTCTTATACATGCATTTTCATTTTAATTCAATTCAAAGTATTTTCTAATTTCCCTTGTGATTTCTTCTTTAAGTTTAGGGGCTTACTTAAAATTGTGTTTTTTAATTTCCAAAAATCTGGAGACTTACTACATTTTTTCTGGGGTTGGTTTCTTATGTCCCTGTTGTAAGAAAAGGTATGATTTCAATCCTTTTAAATTTACAGTGGTCCACCATAGAATTTATCCTGGAGAATGTTCCATGTATACATAAAAATTATGCATTTTCAAGTCTTTTAGTAGTGTTCTCTGCCAATTGCTTTGAGTGGATTTATAGTATTATTTGAATCTTTTCTGTTCTTGCTAATTTTGCTTAGTTGTCTGCTTTTATTTTTAAATTTCCTTTGCTTTGGCTTACTCTGTTGTTCTTTAATGACTTTTTGAGAATTAAATACATTTGTGTTTTTTTTCTGTTACAATTACTCAGCATTATGAAATTTGTCAACACTGCTTTAAGTTTCTCCCATAAATTTTTACATAGCGTTCTTTACATTTTGTCTGCATTTTCATTCACTGTTGAGTAGATAGCTTTTTAAAAAAATATTTTCGGACAGAAAGGCCTGTTAAAATTATGCCATTATAGTTTCATTGCATTTTTATGAGAGTGGGTCGCTTGATCTGTGTCGGACCGAGAGAAGCATGTTCATGTCTCCTATTATGGGTGTACTTCTATTTATTTCTCTCTTCGCCTACTGTACTTTCCCCTTTATGAGGTTGGTAACTGTATTACTTGGTGCACTGATAATCAAAACTGTTTTATAGCCCTAATTGGTTTGGCTCAGTGAATACAGCGTCGGCCTGCGGACTGAAGGGTCCCAGGTTCGATTCCGGTCAAGGGCATGTACCTTGGTTGCGGGCACATCCCCAGTGGGGGGTGTGCAGGAGGCAGCTGATCGATGTTTCTCTCTCATCGATGTTTCTAGCTCTCTGTCCCTCTCCCTTCCTCTCTGTAAAAAAATCAATAAAATATATATATTTTTAAAAAACTGTTTTATAACCCCGGGATCTGCAGCTTGCAGCCTCACAGTGCCCTGCCCCTCTCTGCTATGCCTTGTGGTCTACCTCTGTCTTGTTTTGACCTCAAGACCTGAGCACGCCTGCCGCTCCAGCGATGCCAGCCTTCTCCCGGGGCTGCGTGGGCTGTGCGGGAGCTGGGACGTAAGGGTGCCCTGGACTGACCGGCCCGGGCTCCCGCGGAGGCCCGCCCGTTGTCTGCCTTTCCCGTTAGGTCCCAAATCTCTGTCCCTTCCTGCCTCCCGGTAGCCGGTCCAGTTCGTTGGACGCTCCGCAGAGGATTCTGGGAGATGTAGTTTTCATCCCGGCCTGTCGCGCCCGGCTCTTGGACGCATGACGTACTTCCGCGTGCGCCGCCCCGCGGCCGTGATCGGTACGCGCCTGTGGTGCTGTTCCTGGCTTGTTGTCAGTGTACACCCGCGGTTGAGGGGGGGCGTTCTGAGTGTCTGTGGCCGCGGGTTCGGCCATTGCTGACCAGGATCTTGTCCAGCGGAGCCCTCCACGGTCCGTCCCATCGTGGACGGATCCAGCCCGGCCTCGGTCCTCACGCATGAGGGCTGCGGGACTGTACGAACTCATCTCTCGGTTGCTCTATCCAGGCTCGGAGGTCGCCTCCCCGCGAGGGACTCGGCCCCGGAACCTCGCTCTGTGGGGGCGCGGGTGGAAGCAGCAGCGAGACCCTCAGGGTTCGGTGCTCTCCCCCGCAGCCTGCACGGAACCGCACGGGATGGCCACCCAGATCCCGGCAGCTGCGTGTTGGGTAAGTAGGGACTTGCTCCTTTTCAGAGCTGACGGCGCTGGGCGCGGACACGGTCATCCCTGCACGGTCACATCCAGGGCCTGGACTCACGGGCTGCCCCAGACCCCACCCCGCTCCGACTCTGCATCTCCGGAAACATTGTCTTCTGGCATTTTGTGTCCGGGTCCCTGTCCTTCAGCAGTTACACTTTATTGCCAGTTGCGGACCCTGAACTCCGAGGGAAATGAGGGTCCCTGGGGCTGGGGCTGGGGCTGGGGCTGGCGGTGCAAAGATCAATTATGCAGGGTTCTTGTTTTAGAGGAGCTGTGGTCTGGCGCGGGGCGGGGAGGGTAATCAAGTGAACATTGGGCATAGAGGCAAGTGAATGAATAGGGAGAGGAGTTTGGGGTGCAAAGCAGAACGAAGCAGGTTTGGAGGAAGGGAGAGTGAGTGGACCACCCGGACTGACGGAGTGAGCAAGAGGGGCGACTCCAGCCATTGCTGAACTGACATGGAGCCAGGAAATGATGCTTACAAACTTGCCTAACCCCACAGACAAGACCAGGCAAGGACAGCACCGAGGAGTGTTCCAGCCCGGGGAGCAGTTAGAAGACGCGTCCAGGCACCGGTGTGGTTTTGTGGTATTTAATATGCACTGCCTGTAGTTCGGTCTGTAGCTCAGTGGGAATTCTCAACTGGAAATAAACAGACCAAAGGCACCTCTGATGGCGTTAGCTCAGGATGTGACTGAACAGGGCCCTGGAGAGGATCCGGCAGAGGACTCAGAGCAGTGACAAGGACAGGATGGCTATGAAGGACTGGAGTGAGCGCAAAAGACATGAACGTTTGGAGAACGTGTTTGTTTTTTTTCTCCCTGTAATTTGAGGAAAGAGTACTTAATACAATGGACTGTCCTATAACTTTTTTTTGGATAAACTTCCTTGTCTCAGTTGACTATGTGTGTATGTATAGGATTCCTGTTACTTTCCTCGTATTTTTCTCTAGGAATATTGACCAGAGTTAATAATAAATGAGATTAGGTTACAGTTTGTGCTGTTCTTGCCTGGCATTGTCTGTGGGATTATGTAAATTTGTATGATGCTCTGTACCCATCATTTCCTGGCTCTGCATCATGTCAGATGTGATGGGAATTTGCTGTTCCTTGGGTCAGTGATAGGACTGACTTGTAAACATAGTCTGAGACCATTACCTTTTGGAGTTGCTATACCTTTGGTACTATTTCAGTTTGTTGTATGATCATTGACTAGTTGGTCTGGCTTTCCTAATTATTTCTGGGCCAATGTTGGTCAGTTTTATTTTCCTGGAAACTTTTCCATCCCTTCTATGTTTTCAAATTCATGGGAATAAATTCATAAATACAGTTAGTTCTGCCATCATGTTAGCTTTACTTTTTTAATTAATTTTTTTAATTGGAGAGATAGATAGATAGATAGATAGATAGATATAGATACAGATATACATACATGGATTGGCTGCCTCCTGCACGGAAACCCTGACTGGGAATCAAACTGGTCACCTTTTGGTCACAGGATGACACTCAATCAACTCAGCAACACTGCCTAGGGCTCATGTTTGATTTTAAAGTGTGAATTTGTTTCAACATAGTTGATATCTTAGCGAACAATGGGAGCTTTCTGATTTTAGACAACTTCTTTGCACCACTTTACGATAAGCTGCAGCCCCTCTGACGCCCGGACCATCAGGTCTTTTTCAAGGTAAAGTGCCATATTTATTGTAGCATTTATGTACTTAACTATGAAATGTGGGTAAAACTGCTACTCCTACGTCCCCTAGGGTAACTGCATCTGATTGAATGGGGTATGTGTTATTTCAGGAATTATTGTCATTCAAGGATATATCTATGGACTTCACCTGGGAAGAATGGCAGTTACTGGATTCTGCGCAGAAGTACCTGTACAGGGATGTGATCCTAGAAAACTATCGCAACCTGGTGTCTGTAGGTAAGTACAGCTTCTCTGTGAACTCAGACTCTGAGTCATAAGTTGCCATTCCTTGTCTTTTGTTGATTTACCCCGGGGCCTCAGAAGTACTTGATGATTATGGGCATGAATTTTAGAGGTCACGTGTTCATCCCTGTTTGGTTATCACCTGCTAATTGTAAACTTTCCCCAGGTACAAATGAGCAGTGTCATGTTGTAGCTCCTGATGTCTCAACCGCTAGCAGTTTGTTCCAGATCCTTTGTGATTTTTCCATTAACAGGGTATCATGGTACCAAACCTGATCTAATCTTCAAGTTGGAGCAAGGAGAAGAGCCGTGGATAAGAAATGCCAAAGTTTCTCATCAGAGCTGTCCAGGTGCGTGAGTGGGAACCAGGAAGACAGGAGGTGTGGGAGTACACAGGGTGCCACTCAGGCAGCACTGGGTGTAGACACTTTTTTTAAAAAATATATTTTATTGATTTTTTACAGAGAGGAAGGGAGAGGGAGAGAGAGTCAGAAACATCGATGAGAGAGAAACATCTATCAGCTGCCTCCTGCACACCCCCCACTGGGGACGTGCCCGCAACCAAGGTACATGCCCTTGACCAGAATTGAAACTAGGGACCCTTCAGTCCGCAGGCCAACGCTCTATCCACTGAGCCAAACCGGCGAGGGCGGGTGTAGACACTTTTATCTCAAGTCCCTGAACCACGGGGCAGTGGGGTCGGGGGGATCCTGCTAGTTCCTCAGGTAAGGAAATGGTTGCCATTCTGCCCATGTTTAGGCTTTAGACCCCTGGCTCTGTGAGGAAGGTGTGCCCTCCTTTTGTACATTCTGCTCAAATATTGTTTTCTGGGTTCGTTTCTTTCCTTCTAGCACCTTCTTTCTCTGCCTTCCTTCCCATGGTCGTGGACCGTCTCAGGCTTCCAGGCCTCTCACTTGGTGTCACTCATGCCTCCACTTCCCTGACATCTCTTTTCTCCTTTGTGGTCACAGTTGAATCCCTTAGACTTTCCCCACAGTCTTTTACTTCCTTCTCTTGCCTTGACTGTCTTCGTAGATTTTATTTGCCTTCTTCTCTCTTTTCACTGATCACTTTGAAAGTATAACTGTTTCTTTCCTGGGCACTTTTTTTCTTTTCTTTTTAAATTCTCACTCAAGGACATACTTAGAGTAAGGGAGAGAAAGAGAGAGAGAGAAACATCAATGTGAGAGAAAAACATTGATCAATTGCCCTCCACACATGCCCTGACTGGGAACTGAACCAGCAACCTTTCTGTGCACATGACGACACTCAACCAACTGAGCCACTCCGGCCTGGCAGGCACTTCTCTTAGAATTCTGAAGCCTAACCTGGTCTCCACTGTATTTTTAAGTGATTTTATCACCATAATAATAATTCCATGGCCCCTTTTTCCTTTTGAGTTATCCAAAGGAGTTTATTTCCCAAATTTGGCTATAACTATTAAAAGGCTCTTCCATTCTTAAATTTTAAGCTTTTTTCTCTCCCAGTGTTATAACATAAAAATTGACCTTTTCATCCTCTTTTTCTTCTGTAGTCTAGTCCCAGGTCTGACGTGCTTGCAAGAGAGTTCCCCTGTACTTTCCACTCTTCATTCTCAGTGTCAGAAGTGGGAAGTAATTTCTTCTGAAATCACTGCTCTCCCTCAGTTTTCCTGTTGCTATGATTATTGTTCTTGCACTTCTAGTCTTGTAGCCTTGCTCTGGGGCTCACCTTGGGCACCCTGGGCTCCTTTGCTAATCTAGGTACTGCTTTTGTTTCTGTTGGCATTTAATCCTTAGAGGAATGGAGTGGGAGAGAGAGATAGAAACACTGATGATGAGAAAGAATCATTGATCAACTACCTTCAGCCTGATCGGGGATGGAGCTTGCAACCCGGGCATGTACCCTGACCGGAAATCCAGCTGTGACCAACTGGTTCATATGTCGACGCTCAACCACTGAGCCTCCTCGGCTGCCTAGATCTGTATTCTCTCATACTTGGATAACTCAACATCTTAGCTGTATTTGAGAACTCGAATATTCCCCTTAGCTGTTGCTGCTAGATTTATTTTCATAAGCATCCTCTTACTAGTCTGAGAATATAAACAAGTATCTTAAAACTCTGGTTCAACCAAAGTAAACAATAAGAATTTATTGTCTCAAATGACAAGTTGTCTGCCATCGGGCAATAGCTCCGCAGTGGCTTAATTCAGAAGCTTGATGATGTCAGGGATCAGTGTTCCAACTCTCTCCCCTCTGTTATCCCTTTTGTCACTGCTAATTTGCTACCCATTTCCACAATGGGGCTCGGTTTGGTTTGATTCCGTTCCTTTCACCCCCATGCTTATATCTCTGGCGCAGGTGCATTTGGCCAATATTTCTTTGAACCAGTGTCAGAGGCCTGTTACCCAGAGGAAAAGACTCACTATATGGAAGTTCTAAAACTTACATTCTATATTAAGTTCATGTTATGATTTTAAAATATTTTTCTTTCTAGAAGATTGGAAGGAGTGGTACCAGAAGAATCAAGATGAGCTTGAAAGTGTTGAGAGAAACTATGCTTGTAACGCATTTGGAAAACTTCATCCGAGCAAAACCCAGGCTTCTTCAAGACAAAGACTCCATAAGTGTAACACACTTGGAAAAAGTTTGACACAAAATTCAGGTTTAACCAGAAGCTATCTAAGAAAGAGTCCTGATAAGTTTCCTGGATATGAACAGTCATATTTTCTTAAGCATCAAAGAGCTCACAGTACAGAAAAAAACTGTGTATGTGGTGAATGTGGGAAAGCTTTTCGTTGTAAATCACAGCTCATTGTTCATCTCAGAATTCATACAGGGGAGAGACCTTACGAATGCACTAAGTGTGAAAGAGCCTTCAGTGCCAAGTCAAACCTTAATGCTCATCAGAGGGTTCATACAGGAGAAAAACCCTACTCATGTAGTGAATGTGGCAAAGTCTTCTCTTTCAGGTCACAGCTCATCGTCCATCAGGAAATTCACACAGGAGGGAAACCTTACGGTTGCAGTGAGTGTGGGAAAGCCTATAGCTGGAAGTCACAGCTTATTTTACACCAGAGAAGTCATACAGGAGTGAAACCCTATGAATGCAGTGAATGTGGGAAAGCCTTTAGTTTGAAGTCACCATTTGTTGTACACCAGAGAACTCACACAGGAGTGAAACCCCATAAATGCAATGAATGTGGGAAAGCCTTTAGGAGTAAGTCATACCTCCTCGTTCACATCAGAATGCATACAGGAGAGAAACCTTATCAATGCGGTGATTGTGGGAAAGCCTTCAATATGAAGACACAGCTCATTGTCCATCAGGGACTTCACACAGGAAATAATCCTTATCAATGCCGTGAGTGTGGGAAGGCCTTCGGGAGGAAGGAACAACTCACTGCCCATCTGAGAGCTCATGCAGGAGAGAAGCCCTACGGATGCAGTGAATGTGGGAAGGCTTTCAGCAGCAAATCGTACCTCGTTATACACAGGAGAACACACACAGGAGAGAGGCCCTATGAATGTAGTTTCTGCGAGAGAGCCTTTTGTGGGAAGTCACAGCTCATTATACATCAAAGAACTCACTCAACAGAGAAGCCGTATGAATGCAGCGAATGTGAGAAAGCTTATCCTAGGAAGGCATCACTCCAGATTCACCAGAAAACTCATTCAGGAGAGAAACCTTTCCAATGCAGTGAGTGTGGGAAAGCCTTCACTCAGAAGTCATCCCTCAGTGAACATCAAAGAGTTCACACAGGAGAGAAACCATGGAAGTGTTCTGAATGCGGGAAATCCTTCTGTTGGAATTCAGGGCTCCGTATACATAGAAAAACTCACAAGTGAAATTAGAATGAAGTAGAGGTTAGAAACATTCTAATAAAACTTGGTCCTTAGGAGACTTCAGATGATAATATAGACAGAATATGTAAGCAGGCAGTCCTAAAAATTCACTCGTATCAAGTAAGTCATATAAGAGAGAAAACAATCATATTTGTAATGACTGTGCAAAAGATGTTAGAAATAAGTCATGTACAAACTTGATAGATGAGACTAACTGAAGAAATAGAAGGAACTATATCAAATGTGCTGGCATCATTATGAAGATGTAATTTTGAGAATTCATATTAAGAACACTTTATAAATTTATTAAATTGGGAAAGCATTTTCTCATAGAAAATGTGTTAAATGGAGAGTTACATTCCAAATTTGAAGCTATGTTTTAGAGTGAAGTAAATAATTATAAATGGTAGACTTTCACATGGTGGAGTATAAAGGTTTTTATTTTAATATGTAAATAAAATGTCAAGATAAGGGACATATTCTGTAGGTTAAGGAGTATTTAGGGTGACTTTCATGAACAGCACTGAATAGCATTTTTAAAACTATTTTTATTGACTTTTAGAAAGAGGGAGAGAGAAAGACATTGATCAGCTGCCTCCTGCATGTTCCTCAGCAGGGATTGAGCCCACAACCCAGGCATGTGCCAGCAACCTTTCAGTGCACAAGACAACGCCCAACCGACAGCCATGCTGGCAGGGTCTCAACAGCACTTTTTAAAATTTTCTCTTATTTTTCAGTGTAACTTGTTACACTTAATAGTTTGTGGGGTAACATCCCCCAGTATTCTTCCTGTTAAATGATAACTCTCAGTATTGTCTCTCTCTCTTAGCTATATAGCTAATATAATGTGGCTTTTAATAAATGGAACGGTACGGTTCTCACTCCAAATGAGTTCACTTGTTCAGGAGTCTACGTGAGTGGGTCTGGCAGTGATCACAGGGCTGCTGAAGAGAATTCATTGTAATGAACATGGAGTATATTTTAGCAGGTCAGTGTCCATTCCCCTTGATTGCTAAGAGGTACTTTCTCTGCAGAAGTAAGTACCTCTGTGTGTGCATCCTGTGGTGTCTTTCCCACTAGCGACAGGGAGGCATTATTCCCATTGTTGGGTAATAGTAGCCTCTTTTCCAGGATTTTTAATTTAATTCAATCTCACATGAACCATAAAGGAAATGTGGGAACTCCTATGTTCTTCTCCCAGAATTCTATTCAAATAATCGATTCCTGCTGTATTGATATCCTAGACTAACTCTGAATACTGTCCCTTTTTGATCCTGGTTTTCTGGCTCTATGGGTGCTTCTTCGTATCTTTTTAATAAAAAAAAATTTTTTTCAGTTAAAGTTAAGGAGAATGAGTTTATCTTTCTTATAACGGCAGGGCTTTAATTGATAAATTGTTGCTCCAGAGTAGTGTATAGGTAACAAAATGTTAGAGAAAATTTTTATCCCATAATATGAAATGGTGGTATTGTTTGTGTACACCAAAAAGTTTGTGGCCCCTGATATGATTCTGGGAACTGTGAGGAGCTATTTCCACAGAAGAACTTTAAATTTATGAGGAAATATGGGACAGGAGATGAGATGGATACTTCTGGTCATATCAGCTCTTAAATTCAACAGTGACAGACTTGAAGCCCTGAAATTTCACCTCAAAGCAACTCTTGTGACATTAATGAAATAACTGCTTGCTCATAGCTGTAGGGTTCAGATAGTGGAAGGCAAATATATGTATATTTGGCTTGCTGAATTAAAAAAGTCATCCATTTCAAATGCTCATTAATCCCTTATGTAAACATGCATTGGTCTAGAAAATGTCTGATAATTCGAGTAGAGCTATCTGAGGAATCGGAACAGCTTAGCAAGCTCTGATAATTCACACTGTATGCTCTTCATTCAGGGACACAGACTACATGTTTGCAAACTACAGCCCACTGGCCAGCTGCAGTTTGCTGCTAATAGCAAGAGTACCGAGATAAACGGAATAATGGATGGGTAAGCAGGAAAGATTTGGAAGATTCCATTTATCCATATTGCTGAAAATGAGAAAGCATACTGTGGAGAGAACACCTAGGTGTGGCTGGACAACAACTGCTTGTTAAAGATGTTAGGTGTGTGACTTGTACATCCAATTAGTTATCTCAGCAGAAATACTACCAACCTGAACCGAAGGGGACAGAGACGGGTTGAAATGAAGGAATGCTGTGGGACTTCTGAAATGCTACAGGCAGGAAATAAGCTGATAGAGCTATCTAGCTGTAAACATGAGTTAATTTTTTTAAATGTTTTATTTTATTGCTTTTTTTTTATTGTTTGAAGTATTACAAATAATAGTACATATGTCTTCTTTTTTTTCCCCCATTGACCTCCACCTGGCCTCCCCTACCCCCCAGTACATGCAAACATACATGAGTTAATTTTATTTTTAAATTTTTAAAAAATATGTTTTATTGATTTTTTTTTTTTTTTTTTTTTTTTTACAGAGAGGAAGGCAGAGGGATAGAGTTAGAAACATCGATGAGAGAGAAACATTGATCAGCTGCCTCCTGCACACCTCCCACCGGGGATGTGCCCGCAACCAAGGTACATGCCCTTGACCGGAATCGAACCCGGGACCCTTCCGTCTGCAGGCCGACGCTCTATCCACTGAGCCAAACCGGTTTTGGTGGGTCCTCAAACTTTTTAAACAGGGGGCCAGTTCACTGTCCCTCAGACCGTTGGAGGGCTGGACTATAGTTTAAAAAAAACAAACTATGAACAAATTCCTATGTGCACTGCGGGCCCGGGATGAGTCGGCTGCTAAGCAGTACAGGCAGCGGCATCCGGCAGGCCGGATAAATGTCCTCAGCGGGCCGCATGTGGCCTGCAGGCCATAGTTTGAGGATGCCTGGCGCTAAGCCATAGAACAAGCCTTAAAATTTAATACTGGGGTCTTATGAAAAGGAAACTGCAACCAGCCAGAAAATGAGCCAAATCTGGGGTAGTTAGAGCATCCAAATAAATCATAACAGGTTATAACCCACAGAATAAGGACCCATCCTAAATAATAAAAGGGTAATATGCAAATCGACTGAACAGCGGAACAACCAGTCGCTATGACGCACACTGACCACCAGGGGGCAGATGCTCGATGCAGGAGCTGACCCCCGGTGATCAGTGTGCTCCCACAGGGGGAGCGCTGCCCAGCCAGAAGCCGGGCTCATGCAGCGGTGGTGTGAGGGACCCTCTCCCCGCCCCCTCCACCCCACGCACAAATTTTCATGCACTGGGCCTCTAGTATATTTATATTGATACTAGTGGCCCGGTGCACAAAATGCGTGCACATCAAAAGGGGATTAATTAGAGGAAATAATTTAATATTGCTATTTGCCCTTTCTCTATAATAGAAGTGTCAGAGATGAAAGAAAATTAGTAAAACGTATATGAAAACCTTCCTCCTGTCAGAGTCTGGGGCGCACCATGGGACCCAGAGTCAAGTCCCCGCCCACCCACATGCGCCTCAAAATCGCATGAGACCGAGACCCGGCCCGCCCACCCCCCTCATTGGGATAGATCCAGACCTGGCAAGTCCCACCCTTGTCAAGCCCGCCAGGCAGGGAATGTAGCCTCAGGTCCCCTGACCCGGTGCCAGGATGGGGGGGCATGGCCTGAGGTCCCCCAACCCAGACCGGGGTGGGGGGGCATGCCTTGAGGTCCCCCGTCAAGCCCCTCCAGGTGTGGGACATGGCCTGGGATCCCCTGTCAAGCCCTCCTGGGCAGGGGGCATGGCCTGAGATCCCCTGTAAAGCCCCGCCAGGCAGGGGGGGCGCAGCCTCAGGTTTCCCAGCACGGCACCAGGAGGGGGGAACAGCCTTAGGTCCCCTGTCAAGCCCCAGCGGCAGGGGGGTGCAGCCTCAGGTCCCCCCTGGGCGGGGGGAGCGGCCTGAGTTCCCCCAACCCAGCACTGGGGGTGCACCTTGAGGTCCCCTATCAAGCCCCGCCAGGCAGGGGGGCGCAGCCTCAGGTCCCCTGGCTTGGTGCTGGGGCGGGGGCATGGCCTGAGGTCCCCCGGCCTGATGTTGGGGCGTGGGGAGCAGCCTGAGGTCCCCTAGCCCAGCACCAGGATGGGAAGTGCACCTTGAGGTCCCCTGTCAAGCCCTGCTGGGTGTGGAAGGTGGCCTGAAGTCCCCTGTCAAGCCCCCCGGGGGCGGGGGAGGGTGTAGCCTGAGGTCACTGCTGATTGCTTGTTAAGGCTCCTAGTGGGAACTTGGCCTCAGCTGTGGGTGTGATGGAGTGGTGGTTAATTAGCACATTCCCTCTGTATTAGATAGGGTAAGTGTATAGGGAAGAAGGGAAAGCTCTCCCTTACCGTGGCATTTCACTTCATAAATGCCAAAGGAAAGGCAAGAACCATGAATGCTAAAACTAGGTGGGTGAAAGTTTTATGGGAGAATATTTCATTAGTCTCAACACATCTGCCCACAGAATATTTATTAATTAGAATTGGAAAAATAATAACTTTACAAAAGACAAATATGGCACTTAACACCTTAAGCTACCAGAATTAATATTGTTATTACTGGTACAAACATAATATTATGAAATTCCTGATATGATTCTCTGAGAGTACAACATCACTTCTGTAGTATTCCTGCCAAAAATGCAAAATCTGAATCTAAATTGTGAGGAAATAGCTAACAAACACAAGTTGAGGTCCATTCAGCATGAAAATGGGATACACTTTAAAAAAAAAAAAATGTTGAGGTCATGAGACAAAGTCTGCTCCAGTGTAATGTAACTAACGATATTTGACATTGGATACCAACCCCAAATTTTGTTTCTGGGACATTATCAGGACAATTGATGGAATTTGTATAAGTTCTGTGTAGTAGATAACATACTGCATGTATGTTACTTTCTTCACCTTGACTCAAACCAAAAGGGCAAAGTTATATTGTTCAACCATATAAATATATGTCTAAGATAACTCAATATTAGTGTTTATTAATATATTTATCTTGTGAAAATTAGTAAAGGGAATATTCAATAAAATGGCGTCAGGAGGCCAGAGGGGGAATCTCACACAGAACTACTTGATGTCATTTACAGGAAGAATCACCAATTACAGATCCCAACAAAAAAGATATCTATTGCATCTCTTACAAGAAATCGAGAAACCGAACACCCCTGTAGCTCAGCCAATGAAACCACCCTCCCCCTGCACTCTTGCTTCTCCCCAATGAACTTTTGTTCAAAACTATTCCTCCCAACTTCTTCCTTTTCCTCCATAAATTAACATTCCTTTCTTTTGCTTGTTTAACTTGCCTGTGGCTTTTGCTATAGCATGCTTGTCCTGAATTAACCCATTTTTGCTGGCAAAGTAACTGACTTTTATTTTTAAGACCAATAATCATATTAACCAGTTAATGTAGAAATAGATTAATATAAAAAAACACATTACTACCCAGATAGCTTAAGGAAAATATTCAATACATTTCAGCAATTCTTGATAAAATTCTTAACAAACTCAGAATGAAAGGTAACCTCATTTTAAGTTAATAAAAAACAACTGCCAATCCCACAGCAAACATCATAATTAAAGTAAAACTTTAGAAACATAAATTAAGTCAGGACCTACTGATTCTATTTCTCATACTATTAAGCATTGAACTGGCATCCTATTCAACGCAATAGAACAAAAAAGGAAAGATTAACAATTATATGGACTGGAAATAAAAAGGAAGAATTATTGTTACTTCATTTTATTTTTAAAGAATATTTTTATTTCAGAGAGGAAGGAAGAGGGAGAGCAAGACAGAAACACCAATGATGAGAGAGAATCATTGATTGGCTGCCTCCTGCACACCCCCTACTGGGGATCAAGCCCGAAACCCAGGCATATGCTCTTGAACAGAATTGAACCCGGGACCCTTCAGTCCGCAGGCCAATGCTCTATCCACTGAGCCAAAGCAGCTAGGGCAAGAATTATTGTTATTAGAGGCAAGATCTGAAAAGTGATTTTAGCAATGTTGCTAGGTACACCTATATGCCAACTGTCTTAGTCTGCTGTGGCTGCTGTAATAAAATACCACACACTGCTTGCCTTAAACACAGAAATTAATTTATTTTCTCACAGTTCTGGAGGCTAGAAGTCCAAGATCAAGATGTCAGCAGGGTCAGTTTCTGGTGAGAACTCCCTTCCCAACTTGCAGACAGCCACCTTCTCACTGTCTTCACATTGCCTTTCCTTGGGTATGTGTCTAGAGCAGGGGTGGGCAAACTTTTTGACTCGAGGGCCACAATGGGTTCTTAAACTGGACCGGAGGGCCGGAACAAAAGCATGGATGGAGTGTTTGTGTGAACTAATATAAATTCAAAGTAAACATCATTACATTAAAGGGTACGGTCTTTTTTTTTTATTTCAATAGTTTTATTCATTTCAAACATTTTAAAGAAGAATGTAAACACTATTATAATTTGAAACTTCAAAAAATGGAGGAATCATAGCACAATAACATACCTTATATTGAAGATGGCAAAGGCAAAATAAAATTGCCTAACAAAGGAAAGGTACAAAAGCCTTTCAAATTAAACTTAAATATAATAAAATAATTTAAAACTAAAACAAATAGAAAAAAACAAAATGTGTAAACAGTAAATTAAACATTTTCTTTAGTGCAACTTCCAAATTATGCCCGGGACGTAGATGTAGATGGCAATGTAGACTGGGTTGAAAGGTTTTTGGTCTTTAAAACATCAACTTCAGTGGGAACAGTGTTGTTGGTCTCCTTTTTTAGCTAATGCTCTGATACTGTGCTCTCCAGGGGCGTGTCTCCCTACATCACCACGATAACGTGTCTCCGCATTCCCAGGGTGATGTCGGGGGACGCGTCCGCGGGCATTACAAGGAGCCTCTGGAAGATTGAGAGGTTGCTCCTTCTACTGAATGGGGGATATAAATCCGCCCACTCAGAAGGAGGAGCTGCGGCCGTGTTTCCCGATGTTGCCATGTTAACACTGCTGCTGGTGAAGGAGCGGAAAAAACTGAAAGATAAGCTCAGATGCTCATCTACTGAGTCACACTGGCCGGGCTGGAATGCACATTTAAATTTTTTCTTTTCATCTTATTGAGGTGATTACTCTTTTCCGTGGACTTATTGATAAGGTGATACTAATGGATAGCCAGATCATCTTTGCATTTCTAGAATAGAATCCACTTGGTTATATAACATATTTTTGTAAGGTATTGCCAGCTTCTTCTGTTAATCATTTCCCAGTATTTTTGCATGGATAGCAGTAATTAAGTTTTGTCTACGCTTCCTCTTTAAGTCATTACATTTGTTGATTTTGGTGTCCTTACGCTATTTAATAAATACAAAAGGTTCCTCCTAATTCCTCAGGAACTATTTACATCTAATAATTCTCTGCTGGATGTCTGAAAGAATTCACCAGAAACTCAATGACTGATGCTTTTCCTTCTTTTCTCTGTATTTTTATTTACTTTTAAAATTTATTGATTTTTTAGAGAAAGGGAAAAAGAGAGTAACCTTGGTGACGAAGGCCCACGCTCCAGCCAACTGAGCTACTCGCCAGGGTTCCATGACTGACGCTGTTCGACAGGGAATCTCTGAAATGGTCTTCGTTTTCATCCATGATTAGGTTTTCTCACTGATTGGGTCAAATTTGATATATCTATTTGTGGCATTAAAAATGTTCCAGCCGAAACCGGTTTGGCTCAGTGGATAGAGCGTCGGCCTGCGGACTGAAGGGTCCCAGGTTCGATTCAGGTCAAGGGCATGTACCTGGGTTGCGGGCAGGTCCCCAGTGGGGGGCGTGCAGGAGGCGGCTGATCGATGTTTCTCTCTCATCGATGTTTCTAACTCTCTATCCCTCTCCCTTCCTCTCTGTAAAAAATCAATAAAATATATTTAAAAAAAAATTTTCCCAATTCATTAGCACTGAGAAGATTCTCAATTTGCTGTGTCTGGTTAGGTATCCTTTTTTCCTTCTACCCTTTTCTCTCTTTATGAGAATAGTTACTAATATATTTATAACTTTCCCTTACAGCATTGGAATTACGGAACAGCTTTACCTTTTCGCACTGATTAACTCCTATCTGCTTTCCATAAATGTATTTTAAAAAATTTCCGTTTCCCTCAATGGAATGCTTAAGCCAATTGTCTTTTTTTTTAAAAAATATACTTTATTGATTATTTACAGAGAGGAAGAGTGAGGGATAGAGTTAGAAACCTCATGAGAGAGAGACACCGATCAGCTGCCTCCTGCATGCCCCCCACTGGGGATGCGCCTGCAACCCAGGTACATGCCCTTGACCGGAATCGAACCTGGGACCTTTCAGTCCGCAGGCCGACGTTCTATGCACCGATCCAAACCGGTCAGGGCCCAATTGTCTTTTTTAAGAAACCTACTTTTGGGTTTCAATTCCTAATCTTTTAAAATCCTTGCCTTTAGGTCCCTCCCGAAAGCGTACTCCCGGAGCTCGCTGCAGGGCCCGCCGCGCTTCCGCGTCTCCAGGCAACCAGCGCTCCCAGGACGCCGGGCCGCCGGGCCTTCTGGGAAATGTAGTCCGAAGATGCCTTCTTCTCGGATACGAGCACGCGCGTTCCCATGGCCACCGATGCTTGCAGGTAGCGCCTCTTTTCTTTGTCCTACGGCGCCGCGTGAGAGGGGAGAGCGCGCGAACACCGTCTCTGCTGCAGCGGGTCCCGATCCGGCGGACGCGCCGGGGTCGCACCGAGGCCCACGTGCTGGAGGCGCTGCGCTGGCCCGGGGCGGGGGCGGGGGGGGGGGTGCGGCGAGCCTGGGTGCGGCGATCGGGTCACGTGGTTCCGGGGCCGGCGCGTCCGAGGTCAGAGACTTGGGGAGTCGGTGTTGGCGTTGTTGCGGGTTCGGACCTTGGGTTGGCGGCTGGGGCGTGTGGGCTTCCGGGGTGGGGGAGTCCCGGGTGGGAGATGTGGGGGTCGCTGGGCCGCAGACTTCTTGGCTGGTAGGCGTGGCGCTTATGCCGGCAGTGAGTCCGGGGTGTCCTGGTGGGGTGCAGCCGGAGCCGAGGGGCCTGGCCGGACGGCGGGGGGCCGGGGTCAGGTCCGGGCCTGCGCGCACAGGTAGCAGGCTCTGGCAGGTGTCCTGAGGGGGCTCCGAGGGCGGGGAGAAGGGCCCTTTCTCCCGAGGCTTCACCCCCCTTGCCCCCTGGGTTCTTACTTCCTTTGGACTTTCAGGCGGATTTGTTAAAGTGGCGCCTCCCTGGGTGAGCTGGGCTGGGAGCCCAGGTCAGGTGCGGCTGGAGGAGGGGCTGGGACTCCGGGGCCCAAGAGAAAGAGCTGACTGTGTGAGGGCCTGATACCCAGTGTAGCCCCGTGGGGGGATTGCTGGGCCTGTCATCCCCCCACCCTGACTTCACCCAGCTCAGCTTTACATGAATCAACATTTTTTTAAAAAATATATTTTATTGATTTTTTACAGAGAGGAAGGGAGAGGGATAGAGAGTTAGAAACATGGATGAGAGAGAAACATCCATCAGCTGCCTCCTGCACACCCCCCACAGGGGACGTACCCGCAACCAAGGTACATGCCCTTGACCGGAATCGAACCCGGGACCTTTCAGTCCACAGGCCGACGCTCTAGCCACTGAGCCACACCGGTTTCGGCTAATCAACCGTTTTTAAAAGCGTTTCTCTCCTAAAATAAAATGAAAAAAGAAAGAAATGAAAAGGCACCCGCCCCCCGCCGCATTCCCCGAAAACACACACACACACACACACACACACACACACACACACACAAACTTGTGGCGGTTGCTGGTGGGGCAGGGACATCATCACTGGCCTGAAGTCCTGAAGTCTTCCCCGAAGATTTCTGGGTCTCCCGGTTTTCCTATGAAAATGAGGAAGTGGAAAGAAGTGATCTTTTCCCGCCTACTTTCCATGCCTTTTTGCTGTCATGAAAACATACTTTTATGCCCTGGCTGGTGTTGCTCAGTGGATAGAGCGTCGGCCTGTGGACTGAAGGGTCCCAGGTTCGATTCCGGTCAAGGGCACGTGCCTGGGTTTCGGGCTTGATCCCCAGTAGGGGGCCTGAAGGAGGCAACCCATCAATGATTCTCATTATTGATGTTTCTATCTCTCTCTCTCTCTCTTTTTTTTTTTAAAATATATTTTATTTATTTTTTACAGAGAGGAAGGGAGAGGAATAGAGAGTTAGAAACATCCATGAGAGAGAAACATCCATCAGCTGCCTCCTGCACACCTCCTACTGGGGATGTGCCCGCAACCAAGGTACATGCCCTTGACCGGAATCGAACCTGGGACCCTTCAGTCCGCAGGCCGACGCTCTATCCACTGAGCCAAACCGGTTAGGGCTCTATCTCTCTCTCTTCCTCTCTGGAATCAATAAAAATATTTTTTTAAAAAAACACCATACTGTAAAATTAGTTGTTGCTTGCTTTGTTTCAATCATGTAATGCTAAACTGAAGCTGGGCTGCTGCCTCTTGTTTTTTTGGTTTAAGGACTAATGTTAAAAAAAAATCATACTTTATTATAAATTTAAAATATGTCCACCATAATCAGTTTTGAGCATCTTGATAAACAGGTTCAAATGAAAATCATTATTTCTTCAATAGGACTTAGTCACTGCTAACGTTTTGGTCCATTTCTTTTAGCCTTTAGTGTGTATATGATTTTAGTACTTGTTATTTATATTTCTTTAAAGACACAAAGTTGGGAATATGCTGTATATGCTGCTTAAAACCATTACAATATATCATGAATGTCTTTTGGTAACTTGGACTATTTTGACCCAAGTGGTACGTTTAAATTAACCTGAGTGGGGGGGGGTTTCACCTGGGCCATTTTTTAAAAATATATATATTTTATTGATTTTTTACAGAGAGGAAGGGAGAGGGATAGAGTTAGAAACATCGATGAGAGAGAAACATTGATCAGCTGCCTCTTGCACACCCCCTACTGGGGATGTGCCCGCAACCAAGGTACATGCCCTTGACCGGAATCGAACCTGAGACCCTTCAGTCCGCAGGCTGACGCTCTATCCACTGAGCCAAACTGGTTAGGGCTTTATTTATTTATTTTTAAATATATTTTATTGATATTTTACAGAGAGGAAGGAAGAGGGATAGAGAGCTAGAAACATCGATGAGAGAGAAACATCGATCAGCTGCCTCCTGCACACCTCCCACTGGGGTTGTGCTCGCAACCAATGTACATGCCCTTGAGTGGAATCGAACCCGGGACCCCCCAGTCCGCAGGCCGACGCTCTATCCACTGAGCCAAACCGGTTTTGGCTTTATTTTTTTTTTTTTAAGTAAGGGAAAGTTTATAGAAAGTTACAGAGGTAGCAGAAGGGCCCTTAACCCTTCAGAGAAAGAGGGAGAGCGATATGTGCCTTGAGGTATGAAAGAGGGAGGGGAGTCGGGGGTGTCCTCGGGGGAAAAAAGAGAGATAGAAAGCTCTCTTGTTTTTTGCTTATTCTGGCCCACGCTATCTTTTCTGGATGGGACTGTATCGCAGCCATGCTAGGAACATAAGCAGGGACTCTGGGCCTTTGTCCTCCCCTCCGTCCACTATGGCTGAGTTGCTGTGGTCACTGGCTCTCGGGTGGACTGCAGGGGACCAACGGCCCAGATATGCCACTTCCTAGGTCTGTCATTGATGTTGGACAAGTTGAACCTGTGTGCTGAAGGCAGTGAAAAAGGCAATACGGTGTATAAGACACTGACATGAACTAAGTATAAATGTTGCTTTTACTGATTCGTGCCTTTCCTCTGAAATTCCTTCAGAACTTGATGCTGGGTGGAACTACAGGATGATGGTGGAGGTAGCCGCTTCCTGCTGAAGATAAATGTGAGAGCTGTCACAGAGAGCTGTAATGTTATTCAGGAAACTGCCAAGGTAAAAGAGAAAACACACCCGACAGTGAAGGGCTTCCGTTTCCATTTGCTGAGGGGACATGTGAGAGCCAAGTATAAGAATTCAGGGGGAACTTCTCCCCCAAGGGCCAACTTCCAAAAACATTTTTTAAAAATTGATTTCAGAGAGGAAGAGAGAGGGAGAGAGAGATAGAAATATCAATGATGAGAGAGAATCAGTGATCAGCTGCCTCCTGCACACTCCCTACTGGCGATCGAGCCTATAACCTGGGCATGTGACCTTGACCAGAATCGAACCTGGGACCCTTCAGTCCACAGGCTGACGCTCTAACCACTGAGCAAAACCTGCTAGGGCCAAAAACATTTTTTAAATTAAAGTCAAATAAGAGTGAGTTTTCATTGTTCTGAGTAACAAACCTGAATTTCATCAGAAATATTTTCAAACTACCATACTGATGGCTTATCATACCCTGTTCACCTGAAATTTTCAGTTCCATATATTCTCTGCAATAAGCTTTCCAAGATTCTATCTGCCTAAAATAGAATATCTTTTTTTTTTTTTTTTTTTTTTTTAAAGCTTATTTGGGCCCTAGCTGGTTTTTTTTTTTTTTAATATATTTTATTGGTATCTCACAGAGAGGAAAGGAGAGGGATAGAAAGCCAGAAACATCGATGAGAGAGAAACATCGATCAGCTGCCTCCTGCACACCTCCCACTGGGGATGTGCCCGCAACCAAGGTACATGCCCTTGACCGGAATCGAACCTGGGACCCTTCAGTCCGCAGGCCGACGCTCTATCCACTGAGCCAAACCGGTTCCGGCTAAAATAGAATATCTTCACAGCATCTCTTAAAGCTTCTTTTTAAAATTTGTGGGTCTTTTTTTCTTTTTAAACTTTTTATTGATTTTTTTTTAGAAAGAAGAAGGGAGAGAGAGAAACGTCAATTGGTTACCTCTGGTACACGCCACAACCAGGGATCAAACCTGCAACCTGGGTATATGCCCTGACCGGGAATCGAACCCGCCACCACTTGGTATATGGGATGACGGTCCAACTGACTGAGCTACAACACAGGCCAGGGCCATAGCACCTCTTAAAGTGACTTACACTTCACTGTCCACAGTGAACAGTGAATGGATCTCAGACTTACTTTATTTCTGATATATATATATATATATATATTTTGGTTTGTTTGTTAATCTTTACTGGAGGTATATTTTTTTTCCATTTATTTTTAGAGAGTGGAAGGGAGGGAGGGAGAGGGAGGAGACAGAGACAGATTGAGAGAGAGAGAGAGAGAGAGAGAGAGATGGATGTGAAAGAGGCACATCGGTTGGTTACCTCCCACCTATGCCCCTATTGGGCTAGGGAGCGAACCTCCTACCCAGACACTTGCCCTGGACTGGAAATCGAACCCTCGACCCTTCAGTGTCTGGGCCGATGCTCTAACCACAGGGATACACCAGCCAGTACTCTGATAATACTTCATTTGTCTGTGGGGACATAGACTTCTGCTGTTCTTTCACACCATGTCCCATTCCTGCCCAGTAACGCTGTTTCAGTGAAATAGGAAACCTCCTCTGGCCTTCAGTCGTCGTGAATTCCTAGTTCGTAGCAAGAGGAAAAGATTTTCGGTGCAGTGTGACCATACCAGTTGAAGTGCGTTTGTCCCTACGTCCGTAGATACTGGTTTCTCACAAATGAGCCTCGTCTTGCAAGCTAAGAAAGGAGTTCCCGGAGCCAAGAATTCATTCCCAGTGTCCGAGACCTAGCCGCGACCTCACAGCAGAGGGCTCGAGCAGCGGAAACACAGGATCGAGAGAGCTCAGACTTTCTAATCACCTCACACAGGGAACAGAAAATGGCCACGTTACAGGTGAGTGGATTGCTTATTCCTGATTATTTTTCCAGGAGGTTAGAAGTATGTAAGGTTTCCAGTGAAAAAAAGAAAAATAGAAATAGTTAAGGAATTAGGGGAGAATAGCTTCAGAAGAAAAGATCTGGACTGGAACAAAATTGGAGCAGTAATACATTACCTATAGGCCTTTATGATATCCTCAAGGTTTTCATTTTATTTTTTTTTATATTTTATTGATTTTTTTACAGAGAGGAAGGGAGAGGGATAGAGAGCCAGAAACATCGATGAGAGAGAAACATCGATCAGCTGCCTCCTGCACACCCCCCACTGGGGATGTGCCCGCAACCAAGGTACATGCCCCTGACTGGAATCGAACCCTGGATCCCTCAGTCCGCAGGCCGACGCTCTATCCACTGAGCCAAACCGGTTAGGGCAAGGTTTTCATTTTTATAGGCTATCATTACTGAATATGAGCTGCACTGTTGGTTCTCAATTTTTGGGGGCAGATGGACTAAATAAATACGAACATTTATGTGACTTGTATTGTCCAAAGAGAAAAGCAAACTAATTCTTCATATGAAGTAACTATTTCTTGCTCACTCTTTGATGAAGCCTTTTAATAAATGATATAGCGGGTAACGTCCTCAAGAGAAACGTCGTAATAAATACACATGTCTTACGGCCTTTTTTTCACAATTTTCCACAGAGTGTGACTATAATTATTTATTTACCCTTTAATTGTGAAGCAGAAACGCATGCAGAATAAAATGAAAGGAAAAAAATAATATGCAGAAAAGTAAACAAACGGTAAGAAGTACAGTTTAATGACTTATTCATGGCATACACATGACATTACCATTCAGGTCGTAACTTCTCCCTCCTGAGGAAGAAGACCCGTGGCCTCGCTCCCTGTCACAGCTCCCGTCTGACAAAGGACAGCCGCATTATGCCCTACCCGTCACAGCTTCTCCCTCCTCCGGGAGCCAGGACCCTGATCTCAGCACCGTTTTCTGGCTTTTCTTTACCGGTGTATTTCTTTTTTTCTTTTTTTTAAATATATTTTATTGATTTTCCACAGAGAGGAAGGGAGAGGGATAGAGAGTCAGAAACATCGATGAAAGAGAAACATCGATCAGCTGCCTCCTGCACACCTCCTACTGGGGATGTGCCTGCAACCAAGGTACATGCCCTTGACCGGAATCGAACCTGGGACCCTTCAGTCCGCAGGCCGACGCTCTATCCACTGAGCCAAACCGGTTTCGGCTAAAGCCTAAACGTTTTATTTCATCAGCCAGGATCCGCAGAAAGGGCCCAGGGGCAGGAGTGGTCAGGCCCCAGGCTATTTTCAGGTAAGAAAGATGGCAGCCATTTCTCTGCAAGTCTGTATTGTCAGTTTTTAACGTAACTGAAATGCCCTTAAGCTCTCCACCATCCCCATCTATGGCCTCTGTGCTAGAAAAGCCCTCACCTCTCACATACACAACTCTACGGGAGGTGGGGAGGCACCAGACTTCATTCGGCCAGAAAATGGATGTCGAACTCAGTTTAACGGCAAGATGTGCAAAACTGTGGTGAGTGGCCCGGCTCTTCCTCCAGCTGAGCCGGCCCGGATGTCTGTGAATGGAAGCACTGCCCGTGGTAAAAGGGAGTTAGGTTCTATAAAAAAAAATTAAGCTGCTCCCATCTCTCTGAGTAGTGTATGAGCTGCTTCTAGAATCCAGGAATGCCCACATCTCATGTAGACTCGGCTGATTCCACACGCACAGCTACATGGGAAGCATAAAAGCCTCATGAACTCTTTTTTAGGGGGTGGAGATGGTGGGCTTCGGGAATGACGTAGGATGGACCTTTTATCCTCCCTCTCCCGACCAAAAAACTACACACACACACACACTCAGACACACATACCTAACCACTTCCCAGATAGTTTTTCTCCCCATGACTGCGGGATCCCAGCATCAGCCACCCCAGGCTGAGATACATGCCTAGTGACTGCCCAGGTCTGGGGTATCAGCTGACCTGGATTTGAAAAGGCTCCTGTGCAGTCTCTCAGACTGAGAGGGCAAAGGGCGAGGCCACTCCTGAGGGATCTGCTTTTTGCCTTAAACCCAGTCTACGTGGCAACACTGTCAGGTCCCGGGGCTGGGAGAGGTTCTGTGGGCCGCAGGTGGTGGATGACCTGGTGGTCCCAGACCACGGCGGTGAGGAGGAAGGGACTGAGTGGAGACCAAGTAGCATCCCTCAGAAAGTCTCTGTATGGGCTCGGCTTCTGAACACGTCGGACCGGCCCACGTCCGGCATAGCCAGGGAGCGGTCTTCACTGACAGAGGCCAGCGGGGGAGCACTGTGTGGGGAGAACAGCAGCCCAGGGACACCCTGGGAGCGCACAGCTTGAGCTGAGGACGCAGCTTGCACTCGGTGTCCACCAGGGAGACAGTGCCATCCTCATCACCCAAGACAAAGACTGTGCTCTGCTGAGGATGCCAAGCTAGTGAGGTAGGAAGGTGGCCAGAGACACTGCACCCCATCCGTGATGCTGGCTTGGGACAGCGGATATCCCAGAGTAAAACTCTACCGTCCTCACCGCACGAAAGAAACACGGAATTGAGGAGAGGCAGCAACGCAGGTGACCTGCCGGGAGTGAGCCGGGTGTGAATTCAGGACCATCTGCTGAGCGAGGTCCCAGATCCTGATGCAGAAGTCTTTGCTACCGCTAACAGCTTGTGTGCCGGAGCGCAGGACACCGACTGTACACACTATGTCATCGTGCTCACACTTGCAGAACTTGCTGACCATGAGCGTCTCATTCTCATCCAGCTCCCACAATTCAACAGCACCCGAGTCGGAAGCCACTAGGATACCTCTGTCCCCCACGCAAGTGAGGTCAGCTACTCCGGCCTCCGTGTGGACTCCAGCGGAGCAGAAGCCTTCGTTGGGGGCGGCACAAGGGTCCTGGGAAAGCCAGAGGGAGCCAGCCTGGCAGCGGCCACTCGGGCTGGAAGCGCATTAGGGGGAAGGGTCCACTCACCATCCTCTGGGGGCACTAGACGGGGCGGGGTTTCCTTCCTCATCGCCACGGTTTCAAGGCCAACCTAGACCCAAACTGGACACCCGCGGGAGACTCAGCTCCAGGGCAGCTTCTTTTTTTTTTTTTTTTTTTTTTTTTTTAATATATTTTATTGATATTTCACAGAGAGGAAGGGAGAGAGATAGAGAGCTAGAAACATCGATGAGAGAGAAACATCGATCAGCTGCCTCCTGCACACCTCCCACTGGGGATGTGCCCGCAACCAAGGTACATGCCCTTGACCGGAATCGAACCCGGGACCTTTCAGTCCGCAGGCCGACGCTCTATCCACTGAGCCAAACCGGTTTCGGCTCCAGGGCAGCTTCTTAACATCTATCACCAAATCCAGTCAGTGTTTACATGTCCAGTGGTTTCACCATTCATAAACTGTTTCTGGTTTATTTGAATTAAAATCTGAATAACGTTCGTACAATGCCAGTAACTAATCTCTCTTAATCTGTTGGCTGTTGTTATATTTTCTGGAAGTGTGTTTCCTCTATGTTGGTAGATTTAGAAAGGTTGCTGTCCCATGCAGAAGCTGCTAGCTATGTGTGGACTGTTTAAATTCAAATGAATTAAACACCAGCCTCAAGTGCTCCATAGGCATAAATTGGACAGCCAGGGATTGGATAGCACAGATAAAGAATGTTTCCATCGCCTTAGAAAGTTGGACAGGCCAAAACCAGTTTGGTTCAGTGGATAGAGCGTCGGCCTGCGGACTGAAGGGTCCCGGGTTCGATTCCGGTCAAGGGCACGTACCTTAGTTGCGGGCACATCCCCAGTAAGAGGTGTGCAGGAGGCAGCTGATCGATGTTTCTCTCTCATCGATGTTTCTAACTCTCTATCCCTCTCCCTTCCTCTCTGTAAAATATCAATAAAATATATTAAAAAAAAAAAAAAAAAGAAAGTTGGACAGATCTGATGTGAAGACTTGATGAGATTCGGTTTTCAGTGTTTGGCCTGAATGCTCCCGAGGTAGTGGTGTGTCCTTTCAGGAGGCTCATGTCTGCTCTGCGCTCTCTCTCTCTGTCACGTGTGCAACTTTAGGAAATCATTGCCTAGACAGAGTACTTCATTAGGCGCTGCAGAATGATCACATCCTACTTCTATCCTTTTTTTCTTTATTGACTGGAATACTGCTTTCTAGCTTGGCAAGATATATCAAGGCTGTTTGTATATTCTCCCTCCCCCCCACCACCTCCAATTAAGATAAAATAATACCATAAAATTTATTTTTTTAAATATATTTTTATTGACTTCAGAGAGGAAGGGAGAGGGAGAGAGAGATAGAAACATCAATGATGAGAGAGAATCATTAATTGGCTGCCTCCTGCACACCCTGCACTGGGGATCCTGCCCACAACCCGGGCATGTGCCCTTGACCGGAATCGAACCTGGGACTCTTCATTCCACAGGCCGACGCTCTATCCATTTAGCCAAACTGGTTAGGGCTGCCAAGACTTTTTATAACAAATGTTAATTATTTTTCAGTTATTGGTATATTTTGTTTATGTAATCTGTTTATTCATTTTCATACTATTTCTTATGAAATCTAGACCTTTTTTTGAAAAATTTAAATGTGCTTGTTAAAACTCTGTGTCAGGTGTTTCTATATTTGCAGTTCCTGTGATTCGCATGCTTCCGTTTTCAGATATACTTTGCATCTGTTGAGGTGATTATATATTTTTTCTTACTCTGTTAAGGTAGTGAATATCATTGATTTTTAAAAAAATGTGAACCAACTTGGTCTTAATATATTTTGCATTTTATATTTTCTCCATATAGTTTGGTAATAGATTTAGGGTTTTTATTCGTGTTTTTGTGTGAGTTGGCTTTTGCTTATCCTTCCTTGCAGTATCCTTATTGGGTCTTGTCACCAAGATTATGCTGGTATCAGAAAGCTTGGGGTTATGTTCTTGCTTTAATATTCTGTATGAATTTAGTAAAATTGGAATTATTACTGCATTAAGTGTTTACAGAATAACTGGTCAAGCCTTTTTTGTGTGTATGAGATTTTTAACTCAGGGGACCAATACGTTTCACATGCCCAATGCATGTGTTGTAAAATCATTAAGGGTAAATGAGTCACTCACAGAACAAGATAAAACAATAGATTTTAATGTAACAGAATATGACCAGTTTTATCATTTGCATTTTGCCAGCACCTCTTCTGGTGCCAAATTTGAGGTTAAGTATTTTATTGGTTCAGAAGATTTAAAGTTGTGTGGTCCAATTCTTGTGGGTTACATAGACGCAAGGATGGAAGAACGAATAATGGCATTTCATCCCACAATGTGATACAGATGTAGGGGCACAGTAGGCATTGTCTATGACTTGCTAGGCTCAGAATAATGTTCTCAAGCTCCAATACTTCCTTTTCTACATCATGGAGTGATAACTGATTCACTTTCACTAAGATTGTGCTTTTACAGGAGTCAATCTCATTTGAACATTTATCTGTGGACTTCACCGAGAAGGAATGGCAACTGCTGGACCCCTATCAGAAGGCCTTATACAAGGACGTCATGTTGGAGAACTACAGCAGCCTGGTGGCACTGGGTAAGGAAGCTGGTACCCAGAGGACCTCATTGGGCCCAATACTTCGCTCTTTCTTTTTTCGTGGCTGAGAGTTGTAGGACTTCTGAAATTGTTAATGATTTTGGATCTAAATATAGAAGTCCAAAGTTTCTTGGACTATGACACCAGGGAAAGTATTTGGATATCACCTTCCAATAATGAAGTCTTTTATTGTGCAGCCTCTGAGACTCAATAATAGTCGCAGTGGTATTGGTAGCACCCAATGTAGATAACTCACTGTATTCAACACACTGTTCATATATAGACTCTGGTAATCATTAGAATAATCCTGTGTGACAGGTATGATTATTCTCCTTCGTTTTTCTAATGAGGAATTTGAAGCAAAGAAAGGTTAAGTAACTTTCCAAAGGACTGACAGCTAGGAAATGAAAGAGCCTGGATTTAATTGAACCCAGACACACTGGCTTTAGGGCCTCTGAATTGCTTAATGGTTTTGGACAGGAATCATAAAAGTCAAAGATTCTTAGACCCTCTTAGCCACCATTTCTTTGAGAATCACTTACTCTGTTGATATATAAATGGTTAGCTTAACTGAGTCTATTCTGATGCCAAACCTTGCCCATTTCAGGGGCCATAAAGCCCAAGTATTCAAGGCCAAGACCTTTGTGATTTCCCTTGAATAGGGTACGAATTTATGAAACCTGATGTCATTTTCAAGTTGGAACGAGGAGAAGCACCATGGATAGAAGATGGAGAAGTTCCAAGTTCAGACTCTCCAGGTGAGTGTATAAGAATCAGGCAGATGGGAGACGGTACAAGTACAGTCTCAGCTGGTTATTGGGGTGGCATCTTTGAAATGTGCTGTGGAGTGCTCCTTTCAAATACTCTAAACCTTTGACACCAGCTATCAAGTAAGTCATATTTTTACATGTGGCTTCTTGCTTTTGGCTAAAGTGAAATGGTTCCAGCTTGTCAGGGCCATGATGTCATCTCCCATGTGTCACATCTTGGGCTTTGACTTTTTGTTTAGTTTTCTGCCTCCGGCATGTTACTCTCCTTATGTCCTCCCTTCTCCTCTGGTTGATGAAACTTCTGCTTTGTACATTTAAGAATTTATATCTTTTTCCTCGTTTTTGGTGTGTCTGATGCCCAGAGAAATACCCAGTGAAAGCCCACTTTGTTCAGTCTTACTGTATTAGAGAACAGTCATTATTCCTCCCAGAGTTTGTTCTTTACCTCCCTTTTTTTAAAAAAAATATATATGTTTTTATTTATTAGAGAGGAAGAGAGAGAAAGAGATACATAGGATCATCAGTGATGAGAATCATCGATTGGCTGCCTTCTGCATGCCCCACACTTGAACCGTGACCTCCTGGTTCATAGGTCTATGCTTAAACTCTGAACCATGCTGGTCAGGTTATAACCATGTCATTTTTCTTTATAGAACAAGACTTTCAAGTAAATAGTCACATGATATGGCACCAGGATAACCACGAGAAGCCTAAAAATACGAAACAAGATTATGAATGTGATGCATTTGGCAAGAATCTGAATCTGAGCATAAACTTTGTTCCTTTAAGGAAATCAAACAATGAAAGTGATGTAGATGGATTAACTTTAAAACGTCATTTAGATTTATTTCTTCCAAAAGCTGATTATGAAAAAATAGAACGAGATGACTTAAATATATTTGATAAATTGTTTCTCCATACCAAGCCTGAGGAAACTGATACTTGGTTAAAATACTCTGAGTGTGATAAATATAATAATGTTAACTATAAGAAGTCACAGATTATCATATATCACAGAAATCGTTTAGGGGAGAAACTTTATGAATGCAGTGAATGTAGGAAACGCTTCAGTAAGAAATCAAGTCTCATTAAGCACCAGAGCAGACATATAAGAGAGATAGCCATTGGCTCTGGTAAATGTGACAAAACTTTTCCACAGAAGTCACAGGTCATTACACATCACAGAACTCATACAGGAGAGAAACCGTATAAGTGTAGCCAGTGTGGGAAAGCCTTCTCCCAAAAGTCACAGCTCACATCCCATCAGAGGACACATACAGGAGAGAAACCATATGAATGTGGTGAATGTGGGAAAGCCTTCTCCCGGAAGTCACATCTGATATCACATTGGAGAACACACACGGGAGAAAAACCCTATGTATGCCATGAATGTGGGAGGGCCTTTAGTGAAAAGTCCAATCTTATTAATCATCAGAGAATTCATACAGGAGAGAAACCTTTTGAATGCAGAGAATGTAGAAAAGCTTTTAGCAGGAAGTCACAACTCGTTACACATCACAGGATTCACACAGGAACAAAACCTTATGGATGTAGTGATTGTAGAAAAGCCTTCTTTGAGAAATCAGAGCTTATTAGACATCAGACAGTTCATACTGGAGAGAAGCCCTATGAATGCAGTGAATGTCAGAAAGCATTCCGAGAGAGGTCAAGTCTCATTAATCATCAGAGAACCCACACAGGAGAGAAACCTCATGGGTGCATTCAGTGTGGAAAAGCTTTCTCCCAGAAGTCACATCTGATATCACATCAGATGACACACACGGGAGAGAAACCCTTTGTATGCATTAAATGTGGGAGGGCCTTCAGCAGGAAATCCCAGCTGGTTCGACATCAGAGAACTCACACGGGAGAAAAGCCCTATGAATGCAGTGAATGTGGGAAAGCTTTCAGTGAAAAATTAAGCCTCACTAATCACCAGAGAATTCATACAGGAGAAAAACCCTATATGTGCAGTGACTGTGGGAAATCCTTTTGTCAGAAGTCACATCTCATATCACATCAGAGGACACATACAGGAGAGAAACCCTATGAATGCACTGAATGTGGGAAAGCCTTTGGAGAGAAGTCAAGTCTTGCGACTCATCGGAGAACCCACACAGGAGAAAAACCCTATGAATGCAGGGACTGTGAAAAAGCCTTCGCCCAGAAATCACAGCTTAATACTCATCAGAGAATTCACACAGGAGAGAAACCCTATGAATGCAGTCTTTGTCAGAAAGCTTTCTTTGAGAAGTCAGAGCTAATTAGACACCAGAGAACTCATACAGGAGAAAAACCGTTTGAATGCACTGAATGTCAGAAAGCTTTCCGAGAGAAATCAAGTCTCATCAATCATCACAGAATACATACAGGAGAGAAACCGTTTGAATGCAATGAATGTGGCAAAGC
Organism: Plecotus auritus; assembly: GCF_963455305.1. Lineage (NCBI taxonomy): Eukaryota > Metazoa > Chordata > Mammalia > Chiroptera > Vespertilionidae > Plecotus > Plecotus auritus. The sequence goes on from NC_137779.1 coordinate 31,989,672, forward strand.
CTTCTCTCGGAAATCACACCTGATACCACATCATAGGACACATACAGGAGAGAAACCCTATGGGTGCACTGAATGTAGGAAGGCATTCTCTCAAAAGTCACAGCTGGTTAATCACCAGAGAATTCATACCGGAGAGAAACCTTATCAATGCAATGACTGTGGGAAAGCCTTCTCCCAAAAGTCACAACTCATTAACCACCATAGAACTCATACCATAAAGAAATCATAGGCATGAAGTTAATAAATGTCTTTGACAGAGACATGACCTTATTGTACTTCAGGAAATGCAGTATGGTAAATCAGATAATGGTCACATATATCTGAGTGCTCTTTAGTGGGGGAGGGGCGAGGTAGGTAATTTAAGTTTTATAGGGAAAGTTTCAGCAGATTTAACAGTTTATAGATCAGAAGTCATAGAGAGGAATGAGCCTATGAAATGCAGTGTGTTCTAAAAACCTTTGAAATTATAGTGAAACCTAATACAGTAGAAAATTAACAGCAAAGAGGAATACTATGGATATCAGAAAGCCTTCCAGAGTGTAAATTTCATTACCTGTTAGAAACATTCCCACTGGGGTTAAGTCCTATTCCAATGAGTAAAGAAAAGCCCCATGAATGTTGCATCTGAGGTAATCTTTTCGTCAAAAAATTACAGCTCAGTGTACTTAAGAAATGGCTCTAAGAAATGAAGTTCTATGAAAATAGTAAATATGGAACATTCTTTAGCAAATAATGTATCCGTATTGTATTTTGGACAATTCATATTGTGGATAAACCTAACAATTTAAAGACATTGGAAATGTGTGCCCCTAGAAATAATGTTTTAAAGGGAAGCCATATTCTTTTTATAGACATGAGTACCAAAAATCCCCAGTTCTAAGTGGTTGACAGGTTTTCACTCAGAAGTATGAATATACATGAATAAACTGAATAATTGAAAATTCTAAATTAGGAATTTCTTAATGTATTTACGGTTTTCTTTTGTCACATAAGGTGTTTCGTATTTTGAAACTGCATATGACAATGTAATTAGGAGCATGAGATGCACACGCTTTGTAGTGCCCCTGATGTCTGTCAGACAGCACATGCCATTGCTTTTCTATCCTACTGATACTATAAAAATGGTAACTAATTAATAATATGCCTTATTGCTAAGTAGTAATAAAACCACATCTCTTATCCCTATGGTTTGTTAGTATATAAAAGGGGTCTGTTGTTCCTGACCTCGCTTCAGTATCAGAAGCCAACATTTTATATAAAGTCTTCTGCGTCCTCAGAGTCTGAGACAGTTTATATAAAAAAACCCGGTTTATAAGTGTTCAAAGGCAGTACCACAGAATTTCAATAGTGACTCATGCTATGCTGAGTGAGCAAAAGAAAGGAGGTGTGTGACCATTTTACTCAGCATTCAAACAAAGTGGCAGTAGAGCTGTACAAAATCTTTATCATTTTTTGTGATGCTTCCATGTATAAAATATATGTAAAGTGCTTTGTAAACTAAGTACAGCTTGCATTTTTGTTTATTATGATGGAACATGGATTTTGTGAGTTGCTATTTTTGGTATTTCAGAAAATATTTTAGAATTTTCCAAATTTTTTTTTTTAGAGATGAAGTGAAAAAGAGATTGATGTATTGTTATTTTCTTAGTTTTTAAATTTTATTTATTGATTTTAGAAGGAGGAAGAAAAAGGGAAAAACAGATTTGTTGTTTGTTATTTATGCATTCATTGGTTGCCTGTATATGCCCTTAGCAGAGATCAAAGCTGCAACCTTGGCCTATGGGGACGATGCTCCAACCAACCGAGCTACCTGCTCAGGACTTAGAAGAAAAGCAGTGTTAGAGCGATTTACTTAGTTTTGTGGAGCACAATACATCACACTGAGATAGAATAGTTGAGACAAAATAGGAAGCATCATTCCTGTTTTGTGTCTGTGTATTAATCCTAACCTGAGGATTTTTTTTGCATTTTTTTTTGTTTTTTTTTTTTTAGAGAGTGGAAGGAGGGAGGGGAGGGGTAGAGAAATATCTGTGTGAGGAAGATACATCCATTAGTTGTTTCCCACATTCTCCCTGAACAGGGCCAGGATTGAACCTGCAACCCAGGCATGTCCCCTTGATTGGGAATCAGACTCAACACCCCTTGGCTTGAAAGCCAACACTAACCATTGAGCAACAGGCCTAATCATTCCTCTTTTACTACCTAGGTTGTTTCACTGACCTGGAGACAGTTCTACATTGGACAACTTCTATTGCATTCCTTTTAGTAAATGGATCTTTTGGAAGTCTAGCCTATGAATTTTGAGGTCTGTTGTAGTGCTTTCTCTTCAGCTTTCCCTTGTGTGCCGTGAATCTTCTGACAGTTATCTCTATGGATCCAAATGTTTCTGATATTTTCTTACAAGAACATGTTTTTAAAGATAATGTGTTGAAATTTGGGGAGCAGGATGTTTATTGAGGATCAATAAACTCACAATACCAGATTTATCAGTATTAAAAAGCAGAATGTAGGTCAATAGTCATTTGATATCTACACTTGAGACCACAGTAATTTGTTATGTCATTTATCCCAGCAATATAGTAGTATACCCACTTGGTCAGTTTCATTGTGCTTGTTGGTTTACAAATACCGTACTACTAAAAACAAACAAAATATGGTACCAAGCTTTCAGATGTTCATTAACTAGTCGTGACCTAAGTGTTGATTAACTCAATCATGGTCCTTGCAATTGTATGCATATTTTTTGCACCTCGCTTTCATTCGTGTTCAGTCTATTTTCACACTCATACATAGTTATTTTAAGATATAATTGTGATTACACACTCTTGTGCTGAAATGTTGAATAGCTAATTGTGGACTTAAGAAAGTAAAATATGCTTATGGTATATCCTCATGAGACAGATACATGCCCATCATTTTTTAATACTTTACCTCTCCTCTTACTATATTTTGGCCTCCTTGAACTACTTGCAATTCCTTGAAATTTGTACTTTCTCAGATGCTTTTTGCAAATCTGCCACTGAAATTCCCTTGTTTCTTATTAATGGCTATCCAACCTTTATGAGCCTGTATATGTATTTGTCACTGTGATATAGTCATCGCATGTTTTATCTTTTCCATTAGAAAGCTGGAACAAGCTTGTCTATATAATTTAAGCAACTGAAGCTTTATATATAAATGTGATTGCTTATCGTAGCTATGTTGTCTACCACATGGAGAAGCATAATCTACAATGAGAGGAAAATTAAGCCATTTTGGAAGCAAAGGCAAAGGACAGTGCTGACTGAGTCCCAGAATCTGGTTGTCCTCCTGATATGCATTCATCTCTGCCCATTCATGATCGCTGGGTTCTTCTGTACGATATCCTCCTAATAACACTCCATGTTTGCTTCAGGTGTTCAAGTTGTGTTTCTTATAATCCAAATATTCTTCATACAAGGCATAAGTGGGTTCTCTGGAAGCAGATATTGTGATAAAATTTGGGGAGCAGGATGTTTATTGAGGATCAATGACTGTGAACTGATTGGAAAATAAGTGATCGTCCCGCTTGGTGGCATGAACCGGATTCTCATTACTGAGTCTTAGTCACTATGCCCTCCTCATTCCCGACTGGATTTATCCATTTACTATCACAACTGGGCGAGGCAGATCCCAGAAGCTCCTGAGTGGGTCCACTAATCCCACTCCTATTCCTCTCCGCCCTGTTGTATAACAGCAACCCTGCCTCATCCTCATGTGTCAAAGACCCCTTCAAAGACAGCAGCTCCTCTTCTTGCCTGCTGGTCCCTGAACACGTTCCCACGTGCTAGCTGTAGCTTATAATTAAACAGGAAACTTGCTCTGTTCTCTGTCAGCGAAGTGTGTCACCTTTGGGGATCTAGAGCACCAAGTCGCTGGAGGGTCGCTGCCAATGGTGATGGGTCGTCACTGATTCCAATCAGTGGCACCCAGATCACGTATCTCCCGCACCGCAGAGCTGCTGCGGGGGACCTGTCGCTCCCAGCCCCCGGTAGCCAGGCCGCTCCACAGGCCACGAGGGTCTCTGGGAAACCAGTCCTCCGAGGTGAGGACTTCCACTTACAGGTTTTACACTTGAAATTAACCCCTTTGCAAAGCAAGTTCACTCTTTTGGGAATCATATTCCATTTGGGTTGAAAACGGAGTGAAGTAACACAATCAGGTCGTTTTTTCCTGATTGTATTCCTAGTTAGGGCATGCGTTCAGGCCACAGCACAGTTGTCGGAAGTTGGAAATCATGGATGGACGTGCTGGGACTGGAGGGTTCTGGGAATTGTAGTTGTATGAAGGTGCAGCTCTGGGTCTCAGGATGCTGGGGCCTCGCAGCGTTCTGGGAATTGTGGTTGCTGAGGACAATGGCCTTCGTCTGGGGGCGTCATAACGCCCCTGCGTGGCTTTCTGGGAGTTTTTGTCTTCGCTGGGAGCCCATTTTCTCCCGGAGCGCTGAGGCCGCTGTGTACCCTGGGAAATGTAGTCGTCTGAGGACCGAGATCTCTGCTTCGTTCCGGGCGTTTTTGCGTGTGTGGCCGAGAGCCTTCTTTTCTTGAAGCGTGCTAAGGCGAGTGAACGGTAAAGTGCGGTTGTCTGAGGGTCCCAGTTTTTGTCAGTGCTGGCGTGGGAAGTTCTGTGAGTCGTAGTGTGTGATGAGATGTCTGACTTCAACGGAACGTTGGGGCCGCGGTGCGTCCTGGGGAGTGTAGTTCTCTGAGGACAAGCCTCTTCCGTTTCTGCGGGCGTGAGGCGTTCTGGGAGTTGTAGTGTGTGACGGGGAGCCTTCTTCCCACAGGTCGCTGAGACCGCGGTGGGTCTTGGGAAGTGTAGTTTTCTGAGGCCCGTTGTGTCTCTCCGCTCTTGGGCGGTTGTGGGAGTTGTAGTGTGTGACGAGGAGCCTTCTTCCCACAGGTCGCGGAGACCGCGGTGGATCCTGGGAAGTGCAGTTGTCTAGGCCCGCGGCCTGGTCCGGGTGTCCGGTCCTCGGGGTTCCGAAAGGCGCCGTTTGCACTGCAGGGCGCCCAGTTGGAGTTTGTGCTTCTTAGGCCGGAGGAAGGTGAAGGCGCCCAACCCGCCTGTGCCGGCATCTCCGCCTGTTGGTCTGGGCCGTAACCGCCCGGAGCCCGGAGGCCGGAGCCCGGAGCCCGGAGCGCGGAGCGCGTACCCCGGAGCCCGGAGCCCAGAGGCCGGAGCACGGACCCCGGATCGCGGAGCCTGTAGCCCGGAGCCCGGAGCCCGGAGCCCGGAGCCCACGCTGCCAGAATCGCAGAGGAAGTGCCAGTCCTGTGACCTGGGCCAAAGAGCAGGTGTAGGGGGTGCAGGTCAGGCTGGACTCCTGGCCTGAAGGGAGGTCTCGCGGGCGCCCCGGGCCGCTGGGTTCCCTGCCCCCGTGTGACAAGGGCGGGTGGATGAGGAGCGACGGGAACCCCCTGAGGAGGAACCGGTTCCTGGGCCCCGGCCCGCGCGCTCAGGCCGCTCGCTCTCCTGCCAGCTCTCCCGGTCTGCACGGTGCTGTCCTCGGCCCCACAGGAGCCATGTCTCAGGTAAGCGGTGCTTCCTCCCTTTTCCGAGGGAGGCTGTGCTCCCAGCCCTTAGGGACTCCCTGCCCCGCCTGCTCCTCCTTCAGGGCCTGGTTCGCACGAGGGTGGAGGGTGGAGGGTTGACGGGAAGCTGTGGCCGCGTGGCGGGGTTCCTGACCTGGCAGGTGTGTTTTAGGGTTGCGAGTGGGGAGCCAGCTGTGCTGTTGCCTCCTCTCTCAATATTCGAACGAGAAGTGCTTCATTCTGTGTCTGTTGCTCCAGCTGCCTTTCATTCACGTATTCGTCATATTTACATGAGCATCTACGTTCAGCATCTGCATCTGGTCTCCAAGGGTGACCCCTGGACCAGCAGTATCAGCTCATTAGACATGGATGTTTCTGAGCCCGACCCCCCACCCCCCCAAGGCCTCCTAAGCCAGAAGCTGGGGGTCTGGTTCGCAGCCCCTCCTAGGGATGCGAACGCATGATCCTTTCCAGGTCTGGGGTGCAGCTGTGAGCAAGATCGAATCTCTGAACTCAGTGTAAGGTTTAATCAGAGATGTAGGACTTAATCTGACTAAAGCCAATAAGTTGACCAAGACAAGCAGGGGTAAAGCGAAAAATCGCGTTTATTGAAAGCTCTCGGGTGAGGTCCCGGGGTCCGAGAGCACCGGCCGGGGGAACCAATCAGGTTTATTCGAGTTAGTTTATTTGAGGTAGCTTGTGGTGGGTGATTTATGAAGCTGGAAGCTGGTACAGCTACACTCTGGCCATCCTTGAGAAGTCTCGGGCAGTTATTTATTGTCCAGCAGGGCGCCAGCACGGCTGTGGCTTGTCCAACTTAGCGGGGGTGGGATCGGGAAACTTCCTGCTTTCCCATCCCCAGACCTTATACCCCGACCTCTTTGGTGATATAGGACGATGACCGGTCTGACTTCTTCGGGCTGACCAGGGGCGGAGTTTAAGCGAGGTCGGGATCCGGGGGGTCCAGGGGCAACGGGCTGTAAGGGTGTAAGAGGAGCTGGTTGACCGTTTTCCGAGAGATTTCTTGCATGCGGGACTGCAAAAATTAAAAAATGCAGGGAGCAAGCATTAGGATTAGGCTGAGGGTTAGTAAGGGGGTGAGTACGGGGAGTATCCATTGCATCATTTCTCCCTCCCACCATGCCGCGAAGGGGCCTCCCCCCCCCTCGGCGTTGCCTTAGTTCCTCCCCCATTTTACTGAGGACGTCAATGTTTTCTTCCACTAGCCCTGTTTCGTTGATGCATTCCTCTCGCAGGAATAGGCAAGTGCCACCTTTGTCCGCTGTAAGCAGGTCGAGGGCTCGCCTGTTTTGTAGGGCAACTCTGGCCACTGATGTTATTTGGCGTTGCAGGGAGGCTGGGGAGTCAGTGGAGGCTTCTAGTGCTACCTGCAGTCTTCCCTCTAGGTCCCGCGAGGAGGAGATGCTGTGGCTTAGAGCCCCGCTGCCAGAGCGGAGGCCAGGGAGAGACTGGCCACCACAGGGAGAAAGACAGCGCGTTTTCAGCGGGAGGGGGCTGGCGAGAGTTTTTGTAGGAACTCTCCCCGTCCATACATGGTTAGCTGAGGGACCAGGGAAGCTGGGTAACAGACCTGTGTCGAAGGTGATACAGCCTTTGTTAGGGTACCGTTGCACCAGAAGAATCCTCCGGGGGCTGCCTGGATGGTCTTGTCGACTCGAACCGTGATGTTGCAGGAAGCCGGGTTCAGCTGGGAGGAGTAGCAGACCCTCGGGAAATGCGCTCCAGTGTATAGGGGTACTTCTATAAGATTTTGGGGCTGCGGGGATGTAGGGCTCAAGAGGTTAAAGGGGGTGGATAGGGGAACTGCTGTTAGCGGAGGGCGTCCGAGGGCAGCACACAGAAAGCAGTTGGTGGCATTTCCTATTGATGTGTTATTTAGGAGGGTTACTCCTGCCCTAATGACCGCCAGCCAGGAGAAAGGGTGAGCCGATTTGGATGGAGGGGGGGCCTGCTCTTGCAAGGAGGTTTCCTGTTCGATAATGGTGTCTGTCATGTCCCCTAAGGCCTGGATTGTTTCGGGGAGGATTCGAGTGTATGTCCGGTACATGTGAACACCTCCCACTGGGGCTGCAGCGTGGTACCAGCTGTATATTTTCTCTTCTACCCCCTGAACCCAGCGGTTATCCCAGGGGTCAGGTATACTCAGGGTAAAGGTCCCCATCCCGTCAGAGGTCAGTCTATGTTTATGGTACTGGGTCCCCGCTGTGTCTAGTCTGTTCACGTGAATTCTGCATCGGGCATATGGGCACCCTCCATAAAACGGTACCTCATATCCCTTGCAGATTGGGTCAGCCTGGTCATACTGGAAACAGATTGCTGGGTTTAGTGCTAGACCAACCGTGAATGGTAGATTCTGGTTAAGCTTGATGGTGATCAAGGCCTGGCAGCCTCCAGGTTGGCAGTCTCCTGTCCCCACGATGCGGCCTGTCTTTGGGTCTTTGGCCTAGAATCTCCATACAAAAGGGTTAGTCTGAAGGGCTAGCCCTATCGGGGCTAGAAGGAGGAGTATAGCACAGAGAAGGGACCCGGCCGTTGTTTGGGCTGAGGTAGCCAGCAGAGAGTGCAGAAGGCAAAGAGAGAGGAGAAGAGGAACCCGCAGGCTCCTAAGAAGGTTAGGATAGCTGTGCAGGGTCGAGTCCAACAGGGCCAGGTAGAGGAATTATTTAGGCCTTGTAAATTTGAGGGTGGTGGGGCCAACTGTATGGACTTGCCAGTCAGGTTGAGGAGGGGCCCGTTTAAGTCTGGAAACATGATACCAGTGGGGCTTACCCAGGAGTTTGGCAGCTGTTGGGGTGGTTAGGATAACTATGTGGGGCCCCGTCCACCGAGGTTCCAAAGCCTTGGGAGCGAGTTCCTTGAGAAGGACGGCGTCCCCGGGATGCAGGGATTCAGCCTTCTCTGCGCCTGCAACCTGGGGGAGTGCTCGATCCGCGTGCTCCCGAAGGAGAGAGCGTAACAGTGAGAGGAAAGGAAGATATTCAGCCAAGGGCGGGACCGTCGTGGGGAGGTTATGGTTGATCAGAAATGGCCGTCCATAGAGTAGCTCGAAAGGACTGAGGCCTGTGGGAGCCCGGGGGTGGCTCTGAGCCGGGCTAGGGCCAGGGGTAGGAGATCGGGCCATCCCTGGTGTAGCTCAAGAGTGAGCTTAGTAAGCTGGTGTTCCAGAAGCCCGTTAGCTCTTTCAGCCTTACCTGATGACGGGGCGGTAAGGGATGTGTAGTTTCCAAGTGATGTTCAGAGCCTCTCCAACTAGCTGGACGACACGGGATGTGAAGGCCGGCCGTTGTCAGTCTGCATAGACACCGGTAGTCCAAAACGTGGAATGATGTGGCTGAGGAGTATCGTGGCTACTGTTTCGGCCGTTTCACTGGTCGTGGGCAGAGCTTCAATCCAGCCTGAAAAGGTATCAACTAGAGTGAGGATAAACTTGGATTTTTTATGGGTGGGCATGTGGGTGAAGTCAATCTGCCAGTCCTCAGCTGTCAGGTGTCCCCTTAGCTGATGGGTGGCCTGACGGGGATGTAGCCCACCCTGCGCGTTTGCGGCTGCGCAGATGGAGCAGGCTTTGTGGATAGCTGTGATGGATTGTTCTAGGGCAGGTAAAAAGAACAGAGGCTGTAAGAAGCGGTGCAGGGCTTCAGAGCCTATATGAAGTGAGTCATGGATCTCTTTGAGTATCTGCTGTGCCTGGGTGGAGGGTAAGGCTATGAGATTATTAATGGTTATCCACCCCTGAGGGGTTAGCTTTCCACCCTTATCTAGGAGACGTCGCCGCTCATTTGGGGAATATTGTGGCTGTAAGGAAGGAGAGAAAAAGAGTGCCGTGGCCTCTGCGGGTGTCTGAGTAAGACCCCGAGCTACGGCATCCGCTCTGGCATTTCCCCGTGCTACCCAGTCTGTCCACTGCTGGTGTCCTCTGCAGTGGATGATAGCGACCTCTGATGGGAGCTGTAAGGCATTTAAGAGGTTATGGATGAGTTTGGCATTAATGACAGGGGACCCTTTAGTTGTTAGGAATCCCCGCTCTTTCCAAATTGCAGCGTGGCTGTGGGCAATAAGGAAAGCATATTTAGAATCCGTGTAGACGTTGACCCGCTTGCCTGCAGCCAGCTGCAGAGCCGGGTGAGGGCGATGAGCTCAGCCTTCTGAGAGGTTGTGCCCTCTGGGAGGTTTTTCGCCTCAGCCGTTGTGGTAAGGGTTACTACGGCATATGCCGCTCTTCTTTGGCCCTGTGAGGAGAGGACGGAGCTTCCGTCTACAAACAGAGTTAGGTCTGGGTCTGGCAAGGGTTTGTCTAACAGTCCCGTACGAGAGGCGGAGAGCAGGTCGACTATTTCAGGGCAGGAGTGGGATGGGCCCGTTGTCCCCTGTAATGGGAGAAGGGTAGCTGGATTCAGGGAGGTACAGGCCTGCAATTTAACATTAGAGTTTTCGAGAAAGAGGAGGTGGAATTCCTGGATTCTCGAAGGTCTGAGGATGTTGAGGACCCGATGGTTTAGGAGGGCTTGGAGCCTGTGGGGTGAACAGACCGTGAGCGGTCCGTGGAGTGTCAGCTTTAGGGCTTCCCTAGTGAGCGTAGCCGCTGCGGCTAGGGCGCGCAGACAGGGCTGCCAACCCCGGACTGTCCCATCCAGCTGTTTGGAAAGAAAGGCGATCGGCGTGTAAGAGGGACGATTGGATGGGTTAGAACACCGGTGGCTATGCCACGTCGCTCGTCAGTGAAGAGCTGAAAGGTAAAGGAAGGATTTGGGAGGGTTAGGGGCTGCGAGGACTGGAGGGCTGTGCACAGGCGACGGAAATCTCGCGCTACTTCCCCAGGAGAGGTGAGGTCGCCTGTGGGGACTTCCTTGGCGGCCTGATAGAGGGGCCTTGCCAAGAGGGCGAAGTTAGGGATCCAGTGTCGAAAGAACCCGACGAACCCTAGGAAGGAGAGGATTTCGTCTGCGTTCCTCGGGGGTGAGAGGTCTCTCAAGGCCGCTAAGCGGTCGCTCGTCAGAGAGCGAGTGGTTGGAGTCAGTTTTATTCCTAGATAGGTAACCTCTGAGAGGAATAGCTGGGCCTTTTTGGCAGAAACTCGATAACCTCTGCCTGCCAGGAAATTTAGTAGGCGGACGGTCTGTCAGTCTGTCGGCAGGAATCCGCCTCCAAGGGGCTGCAGAGTAAGAGATCTTCTACATACTGCAGGAGAATAGATGGGGTAAGCTGCCATTCCTGGAGATCTCTAGCTAGGGCCTGGCCAAATAAGTGGGGGCTGTCCCTGAAACCTTGTGGTAGGACCGTCCAAGTTAGTTGCTGGGCCATACCCGTATCTGGGTCCTCCCAGGTGAAGGCAAAGAGATTATAGCTGTCCGGGTGTAGGGGGATAGTAAAGAAGGCGTCCTTAAGGTCGAGGACGGTGAAGTGGGTAGTGCCTGAAGGTGTTCTGGATAGGAGGGTGTAGGGGGTTATTGCCTGGTTGACTAATCTGAGGTCTTGCACGAGGCGGTATTCCCCCGATGGCTTACGAACCGGTAGAATCGGGGTATTGTAAGGAGAGTCAGTAGGGATTAGGAGTCCTCTGTCCCGGAGACGGGAAATTATGGGTTTTAGGCCCTGCCTGTGTTTGCGTGAGATTGGGAACTGAGGACGGCGGGGGAAAGAATTGGGGTCCCGTAACCGAATGCGGACCGGAGGGTGGTGCGCAGCCACACTGGGGGAGGAAGTGTCCCATACAATGGGATCTACTTCAGCAGGGGAAATGGGTGGCTGCCGGGTTTGAGAAGGGAGTGTCGCGGTGGAGAGGAGCGCAAGAAGAGAGGAGTGTGGGAGGGAAGGGAGGTGGATACTGGCTCCAAGGCGGTGTAGGATGTCCCGACCCAGTAGGGGAATCGGGCAGGAGGGAATAACCAGGAAGGAGTGTGTAAAAAAGGTTTTTTCAAGTCGGCAGCGCACTGGGCCGGTGGCTAACAGGTGGGATGGTTGGCCGTCAATCCCCACCACGGAGACCTGGGAAGGACGTAAGGGACCGGAGAAGGAGGGAAGGACAGAGTAGGTAGCCCCCGTGTCCACCAGAAAGGTGGTTGACTTACCCGCTACCTGGAGAGTTACCCTAGGCTCGGCGAGGGTGATGGGGGTCTCCGAGTCTGGGCCTCCTCAGTCGTCCGCAAGTCCAAGCATTGCAAGATCCAAGGCTGGGGCCTCAGCTCCCTCCCCACGTAGAGGCGCCGAGAGTGAGTCGGCGGTCCCAGGACAATCAGATTTCCAATGTCCGGCCTTTTTGCACAGTGGACATGGCTTGCGGGAAGGACGAGGGTTGGGGCAGCTTTGGGCCCAGTGACCTTCCTGATCACATTTGTAGCAGCGTCCTGGAGGGACGCCGCCTTTTTTCGGGACCCCCTTCCCAGCTGCCGGCCTTAGAGCAGCCACGAGGGCGTGGGCCTGGAGAGTAGCAGTCTCTTTAGCCTGGCGCTGGCGGGCTATCTCTGCGTCCTCCTCACGGGAGTTAAAGACTTTAATTGCCATGTTTACCAGGTCCCGTACTAGAGTTTGAGGGCCCTGCTCTGCCTTTTTGAGCTTCCTCCTGATGTTTGGGGCTGACTGAGTGATAAAGTGGGTCGCTAAGACCACAGCCCCGGCAGGGTCTTCAGGGGAGAGTTGGGTATGGAGTTGCATGGCCTCCGTGAGGCGGCTTAGGAAAGTGGCTGGGTTTTCGTCTTTGCCCTGGGTGATTTCCCTGAGTTTGTCATAGTTGACTACCTTCTGAGCCGCCCTTTCCCTGCCTCCTATAAGGCATCGGAGCACGTAGTCTCGGCATCTCCTTTCCCCCTCCCCATCCTGATATCCCCAGTGGGGGTCTACTACCGGCACAGCCTCTGCTCCTGTAGCAGCGGTGATGTCGGCTACGTGTGCTCAGTCTGCGTAGTCTCCTGCTGCTGCTTGGACTCGGTCACGTTCGTCTGCGGTCATGGTGGAAGTTAGAATTATGTGGATGTCATGCCAGGCGAGGTCATAAGCCTGAGAAAGGTACCTAAACTCCTTGATAAATTGGGTAGGGTTAGCGGAGAAGGAGCCTAGCCTTTTTTCTATAGAAGAGAGATCGGCTAGAGAAAAAGGGACATGAACCCGGACGATTCCCTTAGGTCCTGCGACCTCTCGGAGGGGAGCTAGAGTCTGGGGAGTCTGAGGGGGAGTCCAGGGATCAGCGAGGGTGGGGTGATTTGACCTGGTCCGACCTGCTGTAGGGGAAGAAACCAGCGGAGGTTTAGGGTCCGCGGTATGAGGAGAAGCGGGAGCTCGAGCATACGGAGGGGGAGAGGGAGGGGGAGTCGACACAGATGGGAGTGGGGGCTAGAGTGCTGCGGGAGTGGGGGATGGCGCAGGGACGGGTGGAGATGCCGGGACCGGAGGGGATGCCAGGACTGGCGCTCCCTGCGCAGGGACGGGAGGGGATGCCGGGACCGGCTCAGGGACGGGAGGGGATGCCGGGACCGGCGCAGGGACGGGAGGGGATGCCGGGACCAGGTGGAGATGCCGGAACCGGCTCAGGGACAGGTGGAGATGCCGGGACCGGCTCAGGGACGGGTGGAGATGCTGGGACCGGGGGTGTTGCGGGCAATTCCAGCGGGATGGTTGGTGCTGAGTCCTCTGGCTCCGCCGGGGGTGAGTCGCCCACGGGTCACTGATCCGGAACCAGTGGAGCAGAAGCTTTCAGGTCTGTTTTAGCGAGGAGAATTTGGGTGGGAGAGCAGGTCATACAGAGCTGGGGGCGAGAGCGGAGGTACCAGAAAGCCTGAACATAAGGGATTTCAGGCCATTTACCTGTTCGTTGGCAAAAATTGGTTAGATCAGTCAAGATTCTGAAATCGAAAGTGCCGCCCGGGGGCCAGACGGAGCCATTGTGTAGCGAGGCCAAATTTTAGTGGACAATTGGATGAGGCGTCGCTTTCTCTGTTCCGTCTGATCGTACCCTAATTCGCGCCAATTGGAAAGAACGCACCCTCCGGGTGTTTTGGAGTGCGGCTTGGAGGAATTGCTGCCCATACTGATTCAGGTCCCGGTCGGAGAGGTCTCTCAAGCAGGCATCCCCAGTTGGGAGAGAACTCCGAATACAGACGGAGACAGGGGACAGGCCGTCTCGGGGGCGTTCCCACCGGAGAGGCAAGTCCGTGGAAGATATCCCTGGGATACCTTGCAGGAGGGCCCCCTGGTGCGGCCGCGACTACAGACAGGGGTGCCCTAGGAACGCTGAATAGAACGGGTGGAAGCTTACCTCACCGCCTGGCGAAGATCGGTTCTGAGGCCCACTGGTCCAGTCAGGGAGGTCCTGGCCGAGAGGCTTAATAAGCCTCCCGGGTTTCTGCACCAGAATGTAAGGTTTAATCAGAGATGTAGGACTTAATCTGACCGAAGCCAATAAGTTGACCAAGACAAGCAGGGTAAAAGCGAAAAATCGCGTTTATTGAAAGCTCTCGGGTGAGGTCCCGCGGTCTGAGAGCACAGGCCGGGGGAGTCAGACCTGCCTGTGCCTGGCAGAGTTGCTTTACGCTGCTGTTGAACCAATCAGGTTTATTCGAGGTAGTTTATTTGAGGTAGCTGGTGGTGGGTGATTTATGAAGCTGGAAGCTGGTACAGCTACACTCCGGCCATCCTTGAGAAGTCTCAGGCAGTTATTTATTGTCCAGCAGGGCGCCAGCACGGCTGTGGCTTGTCCAACTTAGCGGGGGTGGGATCGGGAAAGTTCCTGCTTTCCCAGCCCCAGACCTTACACTCAGAGCTCACTTTTCAGACTTGACATTCGGTTTCTTTAGCAAGGAACCCTGGTGGTGTCTGTGGCTAAACGCCTGCCTGGCCATCATACTTCCCAGAGGTGAATAAGAAGGCCAACCATCCCAAATTAGTCCCTGTTTATAGGTCCACTGCTCTCTCACTTTTTTGTCATACTTGTGTCCAAATCCAGAATTCTGCTGGGGAGGCCAGCTTCCACCTGAGTTGAAAAAGTCCCACTGTTTCCTATAGGAAGCAGCTTCTTTCTCTGTGACTCAGTAATCTTTATCAATTGTTGAGTGTAAAGTATAACCTATAACCCTGCCACACATTTGAGGCTACTAGTGCGGGACCTTTTAACATTCCTTTTCCCGCCCAACAGTGACAGGGGTCACTCAAGTGGTGGAAACCAGGGGCTCCTCGTTCCCTCTAACCCTGAGGGTGAACGCACTGGGTTCCGTGCTGGGAGGCACTGCAGTCCCGCCTCGGGAGGCCCTGATACTTTGGGGCTTATCCTCCTTGTTGTGTGACGTCTCTAAAACGCTCTCCAAGTTTCACAGCTATTTCTTCAGGAATGGGAGGAGTGTGATACGCTTGAGTGTGCACGCCTCACTTCAAGGGCGTTGCTGCTGTCTGCTATAGCCAGTTATAAAAAGGAAAGTCTTTCTGAATTATGTTAAAAGAGAGTGCTATTTTTTAAAATATATTTTATTGATTTTTTTACAGAGAGGAAGGGAGAGGGATAGAGAGTTAGAAACATAGATGAGAGAGAAACATCAATCAGCTGCCTTCTGCACACTCCCCACTGGGGATGTGCCCGCAACCAAGGTACATGCCCTTGACCGGAATCGAACCTGGGACCCTTCAGTCCGCAGGCCGACGCTCTATCCACTGAGCCAAACTGGTTAGGGCTGCCAAGACTTTTTATAACAAATAAATGTTAATTATTTTTCAGTTATTGGTATATTAATTTTGTTTATTTAATCTGTTTATTCATTTTCATACTATTTCCTATGAAATCTAGACCTTTTTTTGAAAAATTTAAATGTGCTTGTTAAAACTCTGTGTCAGGCCATAACCGGTTTGGCTCAGTGGATAGAGCGTCGGCCTGCGGACTGAAGGGTCCCAGGTTCGATTCCGGTCAAGGGCATGTACCTTGGTTGCGGGCACATCCCAAGTACGGGGTGTGCAGGAGGCAGCTGATCGATGTTTCTCTCATCGATGTTTCTGGCTCTCTATCCCTCTCCCTCTTTGTAAAAAATCAATAAAATATATTTAAAAAATAAAAAAAATAAAAAAAAAAAATAAAACTCTGTGTCAGGTGTTTCTATATTTGCAGTTCTTGTGATTCGCATGCTTCCGTTTTCAGATATACTTTGCATCTGTTGAGGTGATTATATATTTTTTCTTACTCTGTTAAGGTAGTGAATATCATTGATTTTTAAAAAAATGTGAACCCACTTGGTCTTAATATATTTTGCTTTTTATATTTTCTCCATATAGTTTGGTAATAGATTTAGGGTTTTCATCAGTGTTTTTGTGTGAGTTGGCTTTTGCTTATCCTTCCTTGCAGTATCCTTATTGGGTCTTGTCACCAAGATTATGCTGGTATCAGAAAGCTTAGGGTTATGTTCTTGCTTTAATATTCTGTATGAATTTAGTAAAACTGGAATTATTACTGCATTAAGTGTTTACAGAATTAACTGGTCAAGCCTTTTTTGTGTGTATGAGATTTTTAACTCAGGGGACCAATACGTTTCACATGCCCAATGCATATGTTGTAAAATCATTAAGGGTAAATGAGTCACTCACAGAACAAGATAAAACAATAGATTTTAATGTAACGGAATATGACCAGTTTTATCATTTTTATATTGCCAGCACCTCATCTGGTGCCAAATTTGAGGTTTAGTATTTTATTGATTCAGAAGATTTAAAATTGTGTGGTCCAATTCTTGTGGGTTACATAGACACAAGGATGGAAGAATGAATAATGGCATTTTATCTCACAATGTGATACAAATGTAGGGGCACAGTAGGCATTGTCTATGACTTGCTAGGCTCAGAATAATCTTCTCAAGCTCCAATACTTCTTTTTTTTTTTTTTTAATATATTTCATTGATTTTTTTTACAGAGAGGAAAGGAGAAGGATAGAGAGTTAGAAACATTGATGAGAGAGAAACATTGATCAGCTGCCTCCTGCACACCCCCTACTGGGTATGTGCCCCCAACAAAGGTACATGCAATTGACCGGAATCGAACCCGGGACCCTTGAGTCTGCAGGCCAATGCTCTATCCACTGATCCAAACCGGCCAGGGCTCCAATACTTCTTTTTCTACATCATGGAGTGATAACTGATTCAGTTTCACTAAGATTGTGCTTTTACAGGAGTCAATCTCATTTGAACATTTATCTGTGGACTTCACCGAGAAGGAATGGCAACTGCTGGACCCCTATCAGAAGGCCTTATACAAGGACGTCATGTTGGAGAACTACAGCAGCCTGGTGGCACTGGGTAAGGAAGCTGGTACCCAGAGGACCTCATTGTGCCCAATACTTCGCTCTTTCTTTTTTCATGGCTGAGAGTTGTAGGACTTCTGAAATTGTTAATGATTTTGGATCTAAATATAGAAGTCCAAAGTTTTTTGGACTATGACACCAGGGAAAGTATTTGGATATCACCTTCCAATAATGAAGTCTTTTATTGTGCAACCTCTGAGACTCAATAATCATCACAGTGGTATTGGTAGCACCCAATGTAGATAACTCACTGTATTCCACACACTGTTCATATATCGACTCTGGTAATCATTAGAATAATCCTGTGTGACAGGTATGATTGTTCTCCTTCGTTTTTCTAATGAGGAATTTGAAGCAAAGAAAGGTTAAGTAACTTTCCAAAGGACTGACAGCTAGGAAATGAAAGAGCCTGGATTTAATTGAACCCAGACACACTGACTTTAGAATCTCTGAATTGCTTAATGGTTTTGGACAGGAATCATAAAAGTCAAAGATTCTTAGACCCTCTTAGCCACCATGTCTTTGAGAATCACTTACTCTGTTGATATATAAATGGTTAGCTTAACTGAGTCTATTCTGATGCCAAACCTTGCCCATTCCTTAGGGGCCATAAAGCCCAAGTATTCAAGGCCAAGACCATTGTGATTTCCCTTGAATAGGGTACGAATTTATGAAACCTGATGTCATTTTCAAGTTGGAACGAGGAGAAGCACCATGGATAGAAGATGGAGAAGTTCCAAGTTCAGACTCTCCAGGTGAGTGTATAAGAATCAGGCAGATGGGAGACGGTACAAGTACAGTGTCAGCTGGTTATTGGGGTGGCTCTTTGAAATGTGCTGTAGAGTGCTCCTTTCAAATTCTCTAAACCTTTGACACCAGCTATCAAGTAAGTCATATTTTTACATGTGGCTTCTAGTTTTGGCTAAAGTGAAATGGTTCCAGCTTGTCAGGGCCATGATGTCATCTCCCATGTGTCACATCTTGGGCTTTGACTTTTTGTTTGGTTTTCTGCCTCCAGCATGTTACTCTCCTTATGTCCTCCCTTCTCCTGTGGTTGATGAACCTTCTGCTTTGTACATTTAAGAATTTATATCTTTTTCCTCGTTTTGGGTGTGTCTGATGCCCAGAGAAATACCCAGTGAAAGCCCACTTTGTTCAGTCTTACTGTATTAGAGAACAGTCATTATTCCTCCCAAAGAGTTTGTTGTTTTTCTCCCTTTTTTTAAAAAAAAAATATATGTTTTTATTTATTAGGAAGAGAGAGAAAGAGATACATAGGATCATCAGTGATGAGAATCATCGATTGGCTACCTTCTGCATGCCCCACACTTGAACTGTGACCTCCTTGTTCATAGGTCTATGCTTAAACACTGAACCATGCTGGTCGGGTTATAACCATGTCATTTTTCTTTATAGAACAAGACTTTCAAGTAAATAGTCACATGATGTGGTACCAGGATAACCAAGAGAAGCCTGAAAATACGAAACAAGATTATGAATGTGATGCATTTGGCAAGAATGTCAATCTGAGCATAAACCTTGTTCCTTTAAGGAAATCAAACAATGAAGGTGATGTAGATGGATTAACTTTAAAATGTCATTTAGATTTACTTCTTCCCAAAGCTGCTTATGGAAAAATAGAACGAGATGACTTAAATATATTTGATAAATTGTTTCTCCATACCAAGCCTGAGGAAAATGATACTTGGTTAAAACACTATGAGTGTGATAAATATAATAATGTTAACTATAAGAAGTCACAGATTATCATATATCACAGAAATCGTTTAGGGGAGAAACTTTATGAATGCAGTGAATGTAGGAAACGCTTCAGTAAGAAATCAAGTCTCATTAAGCACCAGAGCAGACATATAAGAGAGATAGCCATTGGCTCTGGTAAATGTGACAAAACTTTTCCACAGAAGTCACAGTTCATTACACATCACAGAACTCATACAGGAGAGAAACTGTACAATTGTAGCCAGTGTCGGAAAGCCTTCTACCAAAAGTCACAGCTCACATCCCATCAGAGGACACATACAGGAGAGAAACCATATGAATGTGGTGAATGTGGGAAAGTCTTCTCCCGGAAGTCACATCTGATATCACATTGGAGAACACACACGGGAGAAAAACCCTATGTATGCCATGAATGTGGGAGGGCGTTTAGTGAAAAGTCCAATCTTATTAATCATCAGAGACTTCATACAGGAGAGAAACGTTTTGAATGCAGAGAATGTAGAATAGCTTTTATCAGGAAGTCACAACTCATTACACATCTCAGGATTCACCCAGGAACAAAACCTTATGGATGTAGTGATTGTACAAAAGCCTTCTTTGAAAAATCAGAGCTTATTAGACATCAGACAGTTCATACTGGAGAGAAGCCCTATGAATGCAGTGAATGTCAGAAAGCATTCCGAGAGAGGTCAAGTCTCATTAATCATCAGAGAACCCACACAGGAGAGAAACCTCATGGGTGCATTCAGTGTGGAAAAGCTTTCTCCCAGAAGGCACATCTGATATCACATCAGATGACACACACGGGAGAGAAACCCTTTGTATGCATTAACTGTGGGAGGGCCTTCAGCAGGAAATCCCAGCTGGTTCGACATCAGAGAACTCACACGGGAGAAAAACCCTATGTATGCCATGAATGTGGGAGGGCCTTTAGTGAAAAGTGCAATCTTATTAATCATCAGAGAATTCATACAGGAGAGAAACGTTTTGAATGCAGAGAATGTAGCAAAGCTTTTATCAGGAAGTCACAACTCGTTACACATCTCAGGATTCATACAGGAACAAAAGTTTATGGATGTAGTGATTGTAGAAAAGCCTTCTTTGAAATATCAGAGCTTATTAGTCATCAGACAGTTCATACTGGAGAGAAGCCCTATGAATGCAGTGAATGTCAGAAAGCATTCCGAGAGAGGTCAAGTCTCATTAATCATCAGAGAACCCACACAGGAGAGAAACCTCATGGGTGCATTCAGTGTGGAAAAGCTTTCTCCCAGAAGTCACATCTGATATCACATCAGATGACACACACGGGAGAGAAACCCTTTGTATGCATTAAATGTGGGAGGGCCTTCAGCAGGAAATCCCAGCTGGTTCGACATCAGAGAAGTCACACAGGAGAAAAGCCCTATGAATGCAGTGAATGCGGGAAAGCTTTCAGTGAAAAATTAAGCCTCACTAATCACCAGAGAATTCATACAGGAGAAAAGCCCTATATGTGCACTGACTGTGGGAAATCCTTTTGTCAGAAGTCACATCTCATATCACATCAGAGGACACATACAGGGGAGAAACCCTATGAATGCACTGAATGTGGGAAAGCCTTTGGAGAGAAGTCAAGTCTTGCGACTCATCGGAGAACCCACACGGGAGAAAAACCCTATGAATGCAGGGACTGTGAAAAAGCCTTTGCCCAGAAATCACAGCTTAATACTCACCAGAGAATTCACACAGGAGAGAAACCCTATGAATGCAGTCTTTGCCAGAAAGCTTTCTTTGAGAAATCAGAGCTCATTAGACACCAGAGAACTCATACAGGAGAAAAACCGTATAAATGCACTGAATGTCAAAAAGCCTTCCGGCAGAAATCAAGTCTCATCAATCACCACAGAATACATACAGGAGAGAAACCGTTTGAATGCAATGAATGTGGTAAAGCCTTCTCTCGGAAATCACAGCTGATACCACATCAGAGGACACATACAGGAGAGAAACCCTATGGGTGCACTGAATGTAGGAAGGCATTCTCTCAAAAGTCACAGCTGGTTAATCACCAGAGAATTCATACCAGAGAGAAACCTTATCGATGCAATGACTGGGAAAGCCTTCTCCCAAAAGTTACAGCTCATTAACCACCATAGAACTCATACCATAAAGAAATCATAGGCATGAAGTTAATAAATGTGTTTGACAGAGACCTGACCTTATTGTACTTCAGGAAATGCAGTATGGTAAATCAGATAATGGTCACATATATCTGAGTGCTCTTTGGGGGCGGGGAGGTAGGTAATTGAGGTTTTATAGGGAAAGTTTCAGCAGATTTAACAGTTTATAGATCAGAAGTCATAGAGAGGAATGAGCCTATGAAATGCAGTGTGTTTTAAAAACCTTTGAAATTATAGTGAAACCTAATACAGTAGAAAATTAACAGCAAAGAGGAATACTACGGATATCAGAAAGCCTTCCAGAGTGTAAATTTCATTACCTGTTAGAAACATTCCCACTGGGGTTAAGTCCTAGTCCAATGAGTAAAGGAAAGCCCCATGAATGTTGCACCTAAGGTAATCTTTTCGTCAAAAAATTACAGCTCAGTGTACTTAAGAAATGGCTCTAAGAAATGAAGTTCTATGAAAATAGTAAATATGGAATATTCTTTAGCAAATAATGTAACCGTATTGTATTTTGAAGAATTCATATTGTGGATAAACCTAACAATTTAAAGACATTGGAAATGTGTGCCCCTAGAAATAATGCTTTAAAGGGAAGCCATATTCTTTTTATAGAGATGAGTACCAAAAATCCCCAGTTCTAAGTGGTTATCAGGTTTTCACTCAGAAGTATGAATATACATGAATAAACTGAATAATTGAAAATTCTAAATTAGGAATTTCTTAGTGAATTTATGTTTTTCTTTTGTCACATATGGTGTTTTGTATTTTGAAACTGCATATGACAATGTAATTAGGAGCATGAGATGCACATGCTTTGTAGTGCCCCTGATGTCTGTCAGACACCACATGCCATTGCTTTTCTATCCTACTGATACTATAAAAATGGTAACTAATTAATATAATATGCGTTATTGATAAGTAGTAATAAAACCACATCTCTTTTCCCTATGGTTTGTTGGTATATAAAAGGGGTCTGTTGTTCTTGACCTCGCTTCAGTATCAGAAGCCAACATTTTATATAAAGTCTTCTGCGTCCTCAGAGTCTGAGAGTTTATATAAAAAACCGGTTTATAAGTGTTCAAAGGCAGTACCACAGAATTTCAATAGTGACTCATGCTATGCTGAGTGAGCAAAAGAAAGGTGTGTGACCATTTTACTCAGCATTTAAACAAAGTGGCAGTAGAGCTGTACAAAATCTTTATCTGTGATGCTTCCATATATAAAATATAAAGTGTTTTGTAAACTAAGTACAGCTTGCATTTTAGTTTATTATGCTGGTACATGGATTCTGTGAGTTGCTATTTTTGGTATTTCAGAAAATATTTTAAGATGAATTTTCAAAAATTTTTGTTTTTAGAGATGAAGGGAAAAGAGATTGATGTATTGTTATTTTCTTAGTTTTTAAATTTTATTTATTGATTTTAGAAGGAGGAAGAAAAAGGGGAAAACAGATTTGTGGTTTGTTAATTATGCATTCATTGGTTGCTTGTATATGCCCTTAGCAGAGATCAAAGCTGCAACCTTGGCCTATGGGGACGACGCTCCAACCAACCGAGCTACCTGCTCAGGACTTAGAAGAAAAGCAGTTTTAGAGCGATTTACTTACAGTTTTGTGGAGCACAATACATCACACTGAGATAGAATAGTTGAGACAAAATAGGAAGCGTCATTCCTGTTTTGTGTATGTTTATTAATCCTAACCTGAGGATTTTTTTTGCATTGTTTTTGTTTTTTTGTGTTTTTTGTTTTTAGAGAGTGGAAGGAGGGAGGGGAGGGGTAGAGAAATATCTGTGTGAGGGAGATACATCCATTAGTTGTTTCCCACATTCTCCCTGAACAGGGCCAGGATTGAACCTGCAACCCAGGTATGTCCCCTTGATTGGGAATCAGACTCAACACCCCTTGGTTTGAAAGCCAACACTAACCATTGAGCAACAGGCCTAATCATTCCTCTTTTACTACCTAGGTTGTTTCACTGACCTGGAGACAGTTCTACATTGCACAACTTCTATTGCATTCCTTTTAGTAAATGGATCTTTTGGAAGTCTAGCCTATGAATTTTGAGGTCTGTTGTAGTAGTGCTTTCTCTTCAGCTTTCCCTTGTGTGCCGTGAATCTTCTGACAGTTATCTCTGTATGGATCCATATGTTCCTGATATTTTCTTACAAGAACATTTTTTTTACAGATAATGTGTTGAAGTTTGGGGAGCAGGATGTTTATTGAGGATCAATAAACTCGCCCAATACCAGATTTATCTGTATTAAAAAGCAGAATGTAGGTCAATAGTCATTTGATATCTACGCTTGGGACCCCAGTAATTTGTTATATCATTTATCCCAGCAATATAGTAGTAACCCAGTTTGTCAGTTTCATTGTGCTTGTTGGTTTACAAATACCGTACTACTAAAAACAAACAAAATATGGTACCAAGCTTTCAGATGTTCATTAACTAGTCGTGACCTAAGTGTTGATTAACTCAACCATGGTCCTTGCAATTGTATGCATATTTTTTGCACCTCGCTTTCATTCCTGTTTAGTCTATTTTCACACTCATACATAGTTATTTTAAGATATAATTGTGATTACACACTCTTGTGCTGAAATGTTGAATAGCTAATTGTGGACTTAAAGTGAAATATGCTTATGGTATATCCTCATGAGACAAATACATGCCCATCATTTTTGAATACTTTACCTCTCCTCTTACTATTTTTTGGCCTCCTTGAAGTACTTGCAGTTCCTTGAAATTTCTACATTCTCAGATGCTTTTTGCAAATCTGCCACTGAAATTCCCTTGTTTTTATTAATGCCTATCCAACCTTTATGAGCCTGTATATATATTTGTCAATGTGATATAATCATCGCATGTTTTATCTTTTCCATTAGAAAGCTGGAACAAGCTTATCCATATAATTTTAGCAACTGAAGCCTTATATATAAATGTGATTGCTTATCGTAGCTGTTTTTTACCACATGGAGAAGCATAATCTACAATGAGAGGAAAATTAAGACAGTGCTGACTGAGTCCCAGAATCTGGTTGTCCTCCTGATATGCATTCATCTCTGCCCATTCATGATCACTGGGTTCTTCTGTAAGATATCCTCCTAATAAAACTCCATGTTTGCTTTAGGTGTTCAAGTTGTGTTTCTTATAATCCAAATATTCTTCATACAAGGCATAAGTGGGTTCTCTGGAAGCAGATATTGTGATAAAATTTGGGGAGCAGGATGTTTATTGAGGATCAATGACTGTGAAGTGATTGGAAAATAAGTGACCGTCCCGCTTGGTGGCATGAACCGGATTCTCATTACTGAGTCTTAGTCACTATGCCCTCCTCATTCCGGGCTTGATTTATCCATTTACTATCACAACTGGGCGAGGCAGATCCCAGAAGCTCCTGAGTGGGTCAACTAATCCCACTCCTATTCCTCTCCGCCCTGTTGTATAACAGCAACCCTGCCTCATCCTCATGTGTCAAAGACCCCTTCAAAGACAGCAGCTCCTCTTCTTGCCTGCTGGTCTGTGAACACGTTCCCACGTGCTAGCTGTAGCTTATAATTAAACAGGAAACTTGCTCTGATCTTTGTCAGCGAAGTGTGTCACCATTGGGGATCAAGAGCACCAAGTCGCTGGAGGGTCGCTGCCAATGGTGATGGGTCATCACTGATTCCAATCAGTGGCACCCAGATCACGTATCTTCCGCACCGCAGAGCTGCTGAGGGGGACCTGTCGCTTCCAGCCCCAGGTAGCCAGGCCGCTCCACAGGCCACGAGGGTCTCTGGGAAACCAGTCCTCCGAGGTGAGGACTTCCACTTACAGGTTTTACACTTGAAATTAACCCCTTTGCAAAGCAAGTTCACTCTTTTGGGAATCATATTCCATTTGGGTTGAAAACGGAGTGAAGTAAGACAATGAGGTCGTTCTTCCCTGATTGTATTCCTAGTTAGGGCATGCGTTCAGGCCACAGCACAGTTGTCGGAAGTTGGAAATCATGGATGGACGTGAGGGCTGGGACTAGAGGGTTCTGGGAATTGT
This sequence comes from Plecotus auritus, assembly GCF_963455305.1. Classification (NCBI taxonomy): domain Eukaryota; kingdom Metazoa; phylum Chordata; class Mammalia; order Chiroptera; family Vespertilionidae; genus Plecotus; species Plecotus auritus. Next base: position 32,014,453 of record NC_137779.1, read on the forward strand.
AGTTGTATGAAGGTGGAGCTCTGGGTCTCAGGATGCTGGGGCCTCGCAGCGTTCTGGGAATTGTGGTTGCTGAGGACAATGGCCTTCGTCTGGAGGCGTCATAACGCCCCTGCGTGGCTTTCTGGGAGTTTTTGTCTTCGCTGGGAGCCTATTTTCTCCGGGAGCGCTGAGGCCGCTGTGTACCCTGGGAAATGTAGTCGTCTGAGGACCGAGATCTCTGCTTCGTTCCGGGCGTTTTTGCGTGTGTGGCCGAGAGCCTTCTTTTCTTGAAGCGTGCTAAGGCGAGTGAACGGTAAAGTGCGGTTGTCTGAGGGTCCCAGTTTTTGTCACTGCTGGCGTGGGAAGTTCCGTGAGTCGTAGTGTGCGATGTGATGTCTGACTTCAACGGAACATTTGGGTCGCGGTGCGTCTTGGGGAGTGTAGTTCTCTCAGGACCAGCCTCTTCTGTTTCTGCGGGCATGAGGATTTCTGGGAGTTGTAGTGTGTGACGGGGTGCCTTCTTCCCACAGGTCGCTGAGACCGCGGTGGTTCTTGGGAAGTGTAGTTTTCTGTGGCCCGTTGTGTCTCTCCGCTCTTGGGATGTTGTGGGAGTTGTAGTGTGTAACGAGGAGCCTTCTTCCCACAGGTCGCTGAGACCGCGGTGGATCCTTGGAAGTGCAGTTGTCTAGGCCCGCGGCCTGGTCCGGGTGTCCGGTCCTCGGGGTTCCGAAAGGCGCCGTTTGCACTCCAGGGCGCCCAGTTGGAGTTTGTGCTTCTTGGGCCGGAGGAAGGTGAAGGCGCCAACCCGCCTGTGCCGGGATCCCCGCCTGCTGCCCTGGGCTGTAATCTCCCGGAGCTCGGAACCCGGAGCCCGGAGCGTGGATCCCGGAGCCCGGACCCCGGGGCCCGGAGCCCGGAGCCCGGAGCGCGGAGCCCGGAGCCTGGAGCTCGGAGCCCGGAGCCCACGCTGCCAGAATCGCATAGGAAGTGCCAGTCCTGTGACTTCGGCCAAAGAGCAGGTGTAGGGGGTGCAGGTCAGGCTGGACTCCTGGCCTGAAGGGAGCCCTCGCGGGCGCCCCGGGCTGCTGGGTTCCCTGTCCCCGTGTGACGAGGGCGGGTGGATGAGGAGCGACGGGAACCCCCTGAGGAGGAACCGGTTCCTGGGCCCCGGCCCGCGCGCTCAGGCCGCTCGCTCTCCTGCCAGCTCTCCCGGTCTGCACGGTGCTGTCCTCGGCCCCACAGGAGCCATGTCTCAGGTAAGCGGTGCTTCCTCCCTTTTCCGAGGGAGGCTGTGCTCCCAGCCCTTAGGGACTCCCTGCCCCGCCTCGCTCCTCCTTCAGGGCCTGGTTCGCACGAGGGTGGAGGGTGACGGGAAGCTGTTGCCGCGTGGCGGGGTTCCTGACCTGGCAGGTGTGTTTTAGGGTTGCGAGTGGGGAGCCAGCTGTGCTGTTGCCTCCTCTCTCAATATTCGAACGAGAAGTGCTTCATTCTGTGTCTGTTGCTCCAGCTGCCTTTCATTCACGTATTCGTCATATTTACATGAGCATCTACGTTCAGCATCTGCATCTGGTCTCCAAGGGTGACCCCTGGACCAGCTGTATCAGCTCATTAGACATGGATGTTTCTGAGCCCGACCCCCCCCCCCCCAAGGCCTCCTAAGCCAGAAGCTGGGGTCTGGGTAGCAGCCCCTCCTAGGGATGCGAACGCATGACCCTTTGCAGGTCTGGGGTGCAGCTGTGAGCAAGATCGAATCTCTGAACTCAGCTCACTTTTCGGACTTGAGATTCGGTTTCTTTAGCAAGGAACCCTGGTGGTGTCTGTGGCTAAACACCTGCCTGGCCATCATACTTCCCAGAGGTGAATAAGAAGGCCAACCATCCCAAATTAGTCCCTGTTTATAGGTCCACTGCTCTCTCACTTTTTTGTCATACTTGTGTCCAAATCCAGAATTCTGCTGGGGAGTCCAGCTTCCACCTGAGTTGAAAAAGTCCCACTGTTTCCTCTAGGAAGCAGCTTCTTTCTCTGTGACTCAGTAATCTTTATCAATTGTTGAGTGTAAAGTATAACCTATAACCCTGACACACATTTGAGGCTACTAGTGCGGGACCTTTTAACATTCCTTTTCACGCCCAACAGTGACAGGGGTCACTCAAGTGGTGGAAACCAGGGGCTCCTCGTTCCCTCTAACCCTGAGGGTGAACGCACTGGGTTCCGGGCTGGGAGGCACTGCAGTCCCGCCTCGGGAGGCCCTGATACTATGGGGCTTATCCTCCTTGTTGTGTGACGTCTCTAAAACGCTCTCCAAGTTTCACAGCTATTTCTTCAGGAATGGGAGGAGTGTGATATGCTTGAGTGTGCACGCCTTACTTCAAGGGCGTTGCTGCTGTCTGCTATAGCCAGTTATAAAGAGGAAAGTCTTTCCGAATTATGTTAAAAGAGACTGCTATTTTTTAAAATATATTTTATTGCCGAAACCGGTTTGGCTCAGTGGATAGAGCGTCGGCCTTTCTAACTCTCTATCCCTCTCCCTTTCTCTCTGTAAAAAAATCAATAAAAATATATATATATATATGTATATATATATATTTTTATATTTTATTGATATTTTACAGAGAGGAAGGGAGAGGGATAGAGAGTTAGAAACATCGATGACAGAGAAACATCGATCAGCTGCCTTCTGCACACTCCCCACTGGGGATGTGCCCGCAACCAAGGTACATGCCCTTGACCGGAATTGAACCCTGGACCCCTCAGTCCGCAGGCCGACGCTCCATCCACTGAGCCAAACTGGTTAAGTCTGCCAAGACTTTTTATAACAAATAAATGTTATTTTTCAGTTATTGGTATATTAATTTTGCTTATTTAATCTATTTATTCATTTTCATACTATTTCTTTCTTATGAAATCTAGACCTTTTTTTGAAAAATTTAAATGTGCTTGTTAAAACTCTGTGTCAGGTGTTTCTATATTCGCAGTTCCTGTGATTCGCATGCTTCCGTTTTCAGATATACTTTGCATCTGTTGCGGTGATTATATATTTTTTCTTACTCTGTTAAGGTAGTGAATATCATTGATTTTTTAAAAAATGTGAACCAACTTGGTCTTAATATATTTTGCATTTTATACTTTCTCCATATAGTTTGGTAATAGATTTAGGGTTTTCATCAGTGTTTTTGTGTGAGTTGGCTTTTGCTTATCCTTGCTTGCAGTATCCTTATTGGGTCTTGTCACCAAGATTATGCTGGTATCAGAAAGTTTAGGGTTATGTTCTTGCTTTAATATTCTTTTTTTTTTTTTAAATATATTTTGTTGATATTTTACAGAGAGGAAGGGAGAGGGATAGAGAGCTAGAAACATCGATGAGAGAGAAACCTCGATCATCTGCCTCCTGCACACCCCGTACTGGGGATGTGCCTGCAACCAAGGTACATGCCCTTGACCGGAATCGAACCTGGGATCCTTCAGTCTGCAGGCCGACGCTCTATCCACTGAGCCAAACCGGTTTCGGCTTCTTGCTTTAATATTCTGTATGAGTTTAGTAAAATTGGAATTATTACTGCATTAAGTGTTTACAGAATAACTGGTCAAGCCTTTTTTGTGTGTATGAAATTTTTAACTCAGGGGACCAGTACGTTTCACATGCCCAATGCATATGTTGTAAAATCATTAAGGGTAAATGAGTCACTCACAGAACAAGATAAAACAATAGATTTTAATGTAATGAAATATGACCAGTTTTATCATTTTTATTTTGCCAGCTCCTCTTCTGGTGCCAAATTTGAGGTTAAGTATTTTATTGGTTCAGAAGATTTAAAGTTGTGTGGTCCTCTTCTTGTGGGTTACATAGACACAAGGATGGAAGAATGAATAATGGCATTTTATCTCACAATGTGATACAAATGTAGGGGCGCAGTAGGCATTGTCTATGACTTGCGAGGCTCAGAATAATGTTCTCAAGCTCCAATAGTTCTTTTTTTTTTTTAATATATTTTATTAATTTTTTTTACAGAGAGGAAAGGAGAAGGATAAAGAGTTAGAAACATTGATGAGAGAGAAACATCGATCAGCTGCCTCCTGCACACCCCCTACTGGGTATGTGCCCCCAACAAAGGTACATGCCCTTGACCGGAATTGAACCCGGGACCCTTGAGTCTGCAGACTGATGCTCTATCCACTGCGCCAAACCGGCCAGGGTTCCAATACTTCTTTTTCTACATCATGGAGTGCTAACTGATTCAGTTTCACTAAGATTGTGCTTTTCCAGGAGTCAATCTCATTTGAACATTTATCTGTGGACTTCACCGAGAAGGAATGGCAACTGCTGGACCCCTATCAGAAGGCCTTATACAAGGACGTCATGTTGGAGAACTACAGCAGCCTGGTGGCACTGGGTAAGGAAGCTGGTACCCAGAGGACTTCATTGTGCCCAATACTTCGCTCTTTCTTTTTTCGTGGCTGAGAGTTGTAGGACTTCTGAAATTGTTAATGATTTTGGATCTAAATATAGAAGTCCAAAGTTTTTTGGACTATGACACCAGGGAAAGTATTTGGATATCACCTTCCAATAATGAAGTTTTTTATTGTGCAACCTCTGAGACTCAATAATCATCATAGTGGTATTGGTAGCACCCAATGTAGATAACTCACTGTATTCCACATACTGTTCATATATCGACCCCGGTAATCATTAGAATAATCCTGTGTGACAGGTATGATTATTCTCCTTCGTTTTTCTAATGAGGAATTTGAAGCAAAGAAAGGTTAAGTAACTTTCCAAAGGACTGACAGCTAGGAAATGAAAGAGCCTGGATTTAATTGAACCCTGACCCACTAGCTTTAGAGCCTCTGAATTGCTTAATGGTCTTGGACAGGAATCATAAAAGTCAAAGATTCTTAGACCCTCTTAGCCACCATGTCTTTGAGAATCACTTACTCTGTTGATATATAAATGGTTAGCTTAACTGAGTCTATTCTGATGCCAAACTTTACCCATTCCTCAGGGGCCATAAAGCCCAAGTATTCAAGGCCAAGACCTTTGTGATTTCCCTTGAATAGGGTACGAATTTATGAAACCTGATGTCATTTTCAAGTTGGAACGAGGAGAAGCACCATGGATAGAAGATGGAGAAGTTCCAAGTTCAGACTCTCCAGGTGAGTGTATAAGAATCAGGCAGATGGGAGACGGTACAAGTACAGTCTCAGCTGGTTATTGGGGTGGCTCTTTGAAATGTGCTGTAGAGTGCTCCTTTCAAATTCTCTAAACCTTTGACACCAGCTATCAAGTAAGTCATATTTTTACATGTGGCTTCTTGCTTTTGGCTAAAGTGAAATGGTTCCAGCTTGTCAGGGCCATGATGGCATCTCCCATCTGTCACACTTGGGCTTTGACTTTTTGTTTGGTTTTCTGCCTCCGGCATGTTACTCTCCTTATGTCCTCCCTTCTCCTCTGGTTGATGAAACTTCTGCTTTGTACATTTAAGAATTTTAACTTTTTCCTCGTTTTGGGTGTGTCTGATGCCCAGACAAATACCCATTGAAAGCCCACTGTGTTCAGTCTTACTGTATTAGAGAACAGTCATTATTCCTCCCAAAGAGTTTGTTCTTTTCCTCCCTTTAAAAAAAAAAAAATTATATATGTTCTTATTTATTAGAAAGGAAGAGAGAGAAAGAGATAGATGGGAGAATCAGTGATGAGAGAGAATCATCGATTGGCTGCCTTCTGCATGCCCCACACTTGAACCGTGACTTCCTGGTTCATAGGTCTATTCTTAAACACTGAACCATGCTGGTCGGGTTATAACCATGTCATTTTTCTTTATAGAACAAGACTTTCAAGTAAATAGTCACATGATGTGGCACCAGCGTAACCAAGAGAAGCCTAAAAATACGAAACAAGATTATGAATGTGATGCATTTGGCAAGAATCTCAATCTGAGCATAAACCTTGTTCCTTTAAGGAAATCAAACAATGAAGGTGATGTAGATGGATTAACTTTGAAAGGTCATTTAGATTTACTTCTTCCAAAAGCTGCTTGTGGAAAAATAGAACGAGATAACTTAAATATATTTGATAAATTGTTTCTCCATACCAAGCCTGAGGAAACTGATGAGTGTGATAAATATAATAATGTTAACTATAAGAAGTCACAGATTATCATATATCACAGAAATCGTTTAGGGGAGAAACTTTATGAATGCAGTGAATGTAGGAAACGCTTCAGTAAGAAATCAAGTCTCATTAAGCACCAGAGCAGACATATAAGAGAGATAGCCATTGGCTCTGGTAAATGTGACAAAACTTTTCCACAGAAGTCACAGTTCATTACACATCACAGAACTCATACAGGAGAGAAACTGTATAAGTGTAGCCAGTGTCGGAAAGCCTTCTCCCAAAAGTCACAGCTCACGTCCCATCAGAGGACACATACAGGAGAGAAACCATATGAATGTGGTGAATGTGGGAAAGCCTTCTCCCGGAAGTCACATCTGATATCACATTGGAGAACACACACGGGAGAAAAACCCTATGTATGCCATGAATGTGGGAGGGCGTTTAGTGAAAAGTGCAATCTTATTAATCATCAGAGAATTCATTCAGGAGAGAAACGTTTTGAATGCAGAGAATGTAGAAAAGCTTTTATCAGGAAGTCACAACTCATTACACATCTCAGGATTCATACAGGAACAAAACGTTATGGATGTAGTGATTGTAGAAAAGCCTTCTTTGAAAAATCAGAGCTTATTAGACATCAGACAGTTCATACTGGAGAGAAGCCCTATGAATGCAGTGAATGTCAGAAAGCATTCCGAGAGAGGTCAAGTCTCATTAATCATCAGAGAACCCACACAGGAGAGAAACCTCATGGGTGCATTCAGTGTGGAAAAGCTTTCTCCCAGAAGTCACATCTGATATCACATCAGATGACACACACGGGAGAGAAACCCTTTGTATGCATTAAATGTGGGAGGGCCTTCAGCAGGAAATCCCAGCTGGTTCGACATCAGAGAACTCACACGGGAGAAAAACCCTATGAATGCAGTGAATGTGGGAAAGCTTTCAGTGAAAAATTAAGCCTCACTAATCACCAGAGAATTCATACAGGAGAAAAACCCTATATGTGCAGTGACTGTGGGAAATCCTTTTGTCAGAAGTCACATCTCATATCACATCAGAGGACACATACAGGAGAGAAACCCTATGGGTGCACTGAATGTAGGAAGGCATTCTCTCAAAAGTCACAGCTGGTTAGTCACCAGAGAATTCATACCAGAGAGAAACCTTATCGTTGCAATGACTGTGGGAAAGCCTTCTCCCAAAAGTTACAGCTCATTAACCACCATAGAACTCATACCATAAAGAAATCATAAGCATGAAGTTAATAAATGTCTTTGACAGAGACATGACCTTATTGTACTTCAGGAAATGCAGTATGGTAAATCAGATAATGGTCACATATATCTGAGTGCTCTTTGGGGGGGCGGGGTAGGTAATTGAGGTTTTATAGGGAAAGTTTCAGCAGATTTAACAGATTATAGATCAGAAGTCATAGACAGGAATGAGCCTATGAAATGCAGTGTGTTTTAAAAACCTTTGAAATTATAGTGAAACCTAATACAGTAGAAAATTAACAGCAAAGAGGAATACTACGGATATCAGAAAGCCTTCCAGAGTGTAAATTTCATTACCTGTTAGAAACATTCCCACTGGGGTTAAGTCCTAGTCCAATGAGTAAAGGAAAGCCCCATGAATGTTGCACCTGAGGTAATCTTTTCGTCAAAAAATTACAGCTCAGTGTACTTAAGAAATGGCTCTAAGAAATGAAGTTCTATGAAAATAGTAAATATGGAACATTCTTTAGCAAATAATGTAACCGTATTGTATTTTGAAGAATTCATATTGTGGATAAACCTGACAATTTAAAGACATTGGAAATGTGTGCCCCTAGAAATAATGCTTTAAAGGGAAGCCATATTCTTTTTATAGACATGAGTACCAAAAATCCCCAGTTCTAAGTGGTTATCAGGTTTTCACTCAGAAGTATGAATAAACTGAATAATTGAAAATTCTAAATTAGGCATTTCTTAGTGAATTTATGGTTTTCTTTTGTCACATAAGGTGTTTCGTATTTTGAAACTGCATATGACAATGTAATTAGGAGCATGAGATGCACACGCTTTGTAGTGCCCCTGATGTCTGTCAGACACCACATGCCATTGCTTTTCTATCCTACTGATACTATAAAAATGGTAACTAATTAATATAATATGCGTTATTGCTAAGTAGTAATAAAACCACATCTCTTTTCCCTATGGTTTGTTGGTATATAAAAGGGGTCTGTTGTTCCTGACCTCGCTTCAGTATCAGAAGCCAATATTTTATATAAAGTCTTCTGCGTCCTCAGAGTCTGAGACTGTTTATATAAAAAACCGGTTTATAAGTGTTCAAAGGCAGTACCACAGAATTTCAATAGTGACTCATGCTATGCTGAGTGAGCAAAAGAAAGGAGGTGTGTGACCATTTTACTCAGCATTCAAACAAAGTGGCAGTAGAGCTGTACAAAATCTTTATCATTTTTTGTGATGCTTCCATGTATAAAATATGTAAAGTGTTTTGTAAACTAAGTACAGCTTGCATTTTAGTTTATTATGATGGAACATGGATTCTGTGAGTTGCTATTTTTGGTATTTCAGAAAATATTTTAGAATTTTCAAAAATTTTTGTTTTTAGAGATGAAGGGAAAAAGAGATTGATGTATTGTTATTTTCTTAGTTTTTAAATTTTATTTATTGATTTTAGAAGGAGGAAGAAAAAGGGAAAAACAGATTTGTGGTTTGTTATTTATGCATTCATTGGTTGCTTGTATATGCCCTTAGCAGAGATCAAAGCTGCAACCTTGGCCTATGGGGACGACGCTCCAACCAACCGAGCTACCTGCTCAGGACTTAGAAGAAAAGCAGTGTTAGAGCGATTTACTTACAGTTTTGTGGAGCACAATACATCACACTGAGATAGAATAGTTGAGACAAAATAGGAAGCATCATTCCTGTTTTGTGTATGTGTATTAATCCTAACCTGAGGATTTTTTTTGCATTTTTTTGTGTGTTTTTTTGTTTTTTAGAGAGTGGAAGGAGGGAGGGGAGGGGTAGAGAAATATCTGTGTGAGGAAGATACATCTATTAGTTGTTTCCCACATTCTCCCTGAACAGGGCCAGGATTGAACCTGCAACCCAGGTATGTCCCCTTGATTGGGAATCAGACTCAACACCCCTTGGTTTGAAAGCCAACACTAACCATTGAGCAACAGGCCTAATCATTCCTCTTTTACTACCTAGGTTGTTTCACTGACCTGGAGACAGTTCTACATTGCACAACTTCTATTGCATTCCTTTTAGTAAATGGATCTTTTGGAAGTCTAGCCTATGAATTTTGAGGTCTGTTGTAGTAGTGCTTTCTCTTCAGCTTTCCCTTGTGTGCCGTGAATCTTCTGACAGTTATCTCTGTATGGATCCATATGTTCCTGATATTTTCTTACAAGAACATTTTTTTTACAGATACTGTGTTGAAATTTGGGGAGCAGGATGTTTATTGAGGATCAATAAACTCGCCCAATACCAGATTTATCTGTATTAAAAAGCAGAATGTAGGTCAATAGTCATTTGATATCTACACTTGGGACCCCAGTAATTTGTTATGTCATTTATCCCAGCAATATAGTAGTAACCCAGTTTGTCAGTTTCATTGTGCTTGTTGGTTTACAAATACCGTACTACTAAAAACAAACAAAATATGGTACCAAGCTTTCAGATATTCATTAACTAGTCGTGACCTAAGTGTTGATTAACTCAACCATGGTCCTTGCAATTGTATGCATATTTTTTGCACCTCGCTTTCATTCCTGTTTAGTCTATTTTCACACTCATACATAGTTATTTTAAGATATAATTGTGATTAATAACACTCTTGTGCTGAAATGTTGAATAGCTAATTGTGGACTTAAGAAAGTGAAATCTGCTTATGGTATATCCTCATGAGACAAATACATGCCCATCATTTTTGAATACTTTATCTCTCCTCTTACTATATTTTGGCCTCCTTGAAATACTTGCAGTTCCTTGAAATTTCTACATTCTCAGATGCTTTTTGCAAATCTGCCACTGAAATTCCCTTGTTTCTTTTTAATGGCTATCCAACCTTTATGAGCCTGTATATGTATTTGTCACTGTGATATAATCATCGCATGTTTTATCTTTTCCATTAGAAAGCTGGAACAAGCTTGTCTATATAATTTTAGCAACTGAAGCTTTATATATAAATGTGATTGCTTATCGTAGCTATGTTGTCTACCACATGGAGAAGCATAATCTACAATGAGAGGAAAATTAAGCCATTGTGGAAGCAAAGGAAAGGACAGTGCTGACTGAGTCCCAGAATCTGGTTCTCGTCTTGATATGCATTCATCTCTGGCCATTCATGATCGCTGGGTTCTTCTGTAAGATATCCTCCTAATAACACTCCATGTTTGCTTCAGGTGTTCAAGTTGTGTTTCTTATAATCCAAATATTCTTCATACAGGCATAAGTGGGTTCTCTGGAAGCAGATATTGTGATAAAATTTGGGGAGCAGGATGTTTACTGAGGATCAATGACTGTGAAGTGATTGGAAAATAAGTGATCGTCCCGCTTGGTGGCATGAACCGGATTCTCATTACTGAGTCTTAGTCACTATGCCCTCCTCATTCCGGGCTTGATTTATCCATTTACTATCACAACTGGGCGAGGCAGATCCCAGAAGCTCCTGAGTGGGTCAACTAATCCCACTCCTATTCCTCTCCGCCCTGTTGTATAACAGCAACCCTGCCTCATCCTCATGTGTCAAAGACCCCTTCAAAGACAGCAGCTCCTCTTCTTGCCTGCTGGTCCCTGAACACGTTCCCACGTGCTAGCTGTAGCTTATAATTAAACAGGAAACTTGCTCTGATCTTTGTCAGCATTGTGTGTCACCATTGGGGGTCAAGAGCACCAAGTCGCTGGAGGGTCGCTGCCAATGGTGATGGGTCATCACTGATTCCAATCAGTGGCACCCAGATCACGTATCTCCCGCACCGCAGAGCTGCTGAGGGGGACCTGTCGCTTCCAGCCCCAGGTAGCCAGGCCGCTCCACAGGCCACGAGGGTCTCTGGGAAAACCAGTCCTCCGAGGTGAGGACTTCCAGTTACAGGTTTTACACTTGAAATTAACCCCTTTGCAAAGCAAGTTCACTCTTTTGGGAATCATATTCCATTTGGGTTGAAAATAGAGTGAAGTAACACAATGAGGTCGTTTTTCCCTGATTGTATTCCTAGTTAGGGCATGCGTTCAGGCCACAGCACAGTTGTCGGAAGTTGAAAATCATGGATGGACGTGCTGGGACTAGAGGGTTCTGGGAATTGTAGTTGTATGAAGGTGGAGCTCTGGGTCTCAGGATGCTGGGGCCTCGCAGCGTTCTGGGAATTGTGGTTGCTGAGGACAATGGCCTTCGTCTGGAGGCGTCATAACGCCCCTGCGTGGCTTTCTGGGAGTTTTTGTCTTTGTCGGGAGCCCATTTTCTCCCGGAGCGCTGAGGCCGCTGTGTACCCTGGGAAATGTAGTCGTCTGAGGACCGAGATCTCTGCTTCGTTCCGGGCGTTTTTGCGTGTGTGGCCGAGAGCCTTCTTTTCTTGAAGCGTGCTAAGGCGAGTGAACGGTAAAGTGCGGTTGTCTGAGGGTCCCAGTTTTTGTCACTGCTGGCGTGGGAAGTTCCGTGAGTCGTAGTGTGCGATGTGATGTCTGACTTCAACGGAGCGTTGGGGCCGCGGTGCGTCCTGGGGAGTGTAGTTCTCTGAGGACAAGCCTCTTCCGTTTCTGCGGGCGTGAGGCGTTCTGGGAGTTGTAGTGTGTGACGGGGAGCCTTCTTTCCACAGGTCGCTGAGACCGCGGTGGGTCTTGGGAAGTGTAGTTTTCTGTGGCCCGTTGTGTCTCTCCGCTTTGGGGCGGCTGTGGGAGTTGTAGTGTGTGACGGGGAGCCTTCTTTCCACAGGTCGCTGAGAACGCGGTGGATCCTGGGAAGTGTAGTTGTCTGAGGCCCGTTGTGTCTCTCGGTCTTGGGCGGTTGTGGGAGTTGTAGTGTGTGACGGGGAGCCTTCTTTCCACAGGTCGCTAAGACGCGGTGGATCCTGGGAAGTGCAGTTGTCTAGGCCCGCGGCCTGGTCCGGGTGTCCGGTCCTCGGGGTTCCGAAAGGCGCCGTTTGCACTCCAGGGCGCCCAGTTGGAGTTTGTGCTTCTTGGGCCGGAGGAAGGTGAAGGCGCCCAACCCTCCTGTGCCGGGATCGCCGCCTGCTGGTCTGGGCCGTAACCGCCCGGAGCCCGGAGCGCGGAGCCCGGAGCCCGGACCGCGGAGGCCGGAGCCCGGAGCGCGGAGCCTACGCTGCCAGAATCGCAGAGGAAGTGCCAGTCCTGTGACTTCGGCCCAAGAGCAGGTGTAGGGGGTGCAGGTCAGGCTGGACTCCTGGCCTGAAGGGAGGTCTCGCGGGCGCCCCGGGCTGCTGGGTTCCCTGTCCCCGTGTGACGAGGGCGGGTGGATGAGGAGCGACGGGAACCCCCTGAGGAGGGACCCGGTTCCTGGGGCCCGGCCCGCGCGCTCAGGCCGCTCTCTCTCCTGCCAGCTCTCCCGGTCTGCACGGTGCTGTCCTCCTCGGCCCCACAGGAGCCATGTCTCAGGTAAGCGGTGCTTCCTCCCTTTTCCGAGGGAGGCTGTGCTCCCAGCCCTTAGGGACTCCCTGCCCCGCCTGCTCCTCCTTCAGGGCCTGGTTCGCACGAGGGTGGAGGGTGGAGGGTTGACGGGAAGCTGTGGCCGCGTGGCGGGGTTCCTGACCTGGCAGGTGAGTTTTAGGGTTGCGAGTGGGGAGCCAGCTGTGCTGTTGCCTCCTCTCTCAGTATTCGAACGAGAAGTGCTTCATTCTGTGTCTGTTGCTCCAGCTGCCTTTCATTCACGTATTCGTCATATTTACATGAGCATCTACGTTCAGCATCTGCATCTGGTCTCCAAGGGTGACCCCTGGACCAGCTGTATCAGCTCATTAGACATGGATGTTTCTGAGCCAGAAGCTGGGGTCTGGTTAGCAGCCCCTCCTAGGGATGCGAACGCATGACCCTTTGCAGGTCTGGGGTGCAGCTGTGAGCAAGATCGAATCTCTGAACTCAGCTCACTTTTCAGACTTGACATTCGGTTTCTTTAGCAAGGAACCCTGGTGGTGTCTGTGGCTAAACCCCTGCCTGGCCATCATACTTCCCAGAGGTGAATAAGAAGGCCAACCATCCCAAATTAGTCCCGGTTTATAGGTCCACTGCTCTCTCACTTTTTTGTCATACTTGTGTCCAAATCCAGAGTTTTGCTGGGGAGGCCAGCTTCCACCTGAGTTGAAAAAGTCCCACTGTTTCCTATAGGAAGCAGCTTCTTTCTCTGTGACTCAGTAATCTTTATCAATTGTTGAGTGTAAAGTATAACCTATAACCCTGACACACATTTGAGGCTACTAGTGCGGGACCTTTTAACATTCCTTTTCACGCCCAACAGTGACAGGGGTCACTCAAGTGGTGGAAACCAGGGGCTCCTCGTTCCCTCTAACCCTGAGGGTGAACGCACTGGGTTCCGGGCTGGGAGGCACTGCAGTCCCGCCTCGGGAGGCCCTGATACTTTGGGGCTTATCCTCCTTGTTGTGTGACGTCTCTAAAACGCTCTCCAAGTTTCACAGCTATTTCTTCAGGAATGGGAGGAGTGTGATACGCTTGAGTGTGCACGCCTCACTTCAAGGGCGTTGCTGCTGTCTGCTATAGCCAGTTATAAAGAGGAAAGTCTTTCCGAATTATGTTAAAAGAGACTGCTATTTTTTAAAATATATTTTATTGCCGAAACCGGTGTGGCTCAGTGGATAGAGCGTCGGCCTGCGGACTGAAGGGTCCCGGGTTCGATTCCGGTCAAGGGCATGTACCTTGGTTGCGGGCACATCCCCAGTGGGGGGTGTGCAGGAGGCAGCTGATCGATGTTTCTCTCTCATCGATGTTTCTAGCTCTCTATCCCTCTCCCTTCCTCTCTGTAAAAAATCAATAAAACATATTTTAAAAAAAAAAAGAGTTTTTACAACCAAAGCCAGAAATCCATGTTGTCCACATCCTTTACCTTTCACAAAATTGTTAAATATGTCAGGACATATCACATGGTGTGTCTTTTCTCGTTTTCTCCATTATACAGCAAAACAAAATAGCTCTACTCTTAGTTATACTCTCCACGGTCACCAAGAATTCTGTCCACCCTCCTCACTGCGAGTCGTTTCCCTCCTGGGTCAGGGCCTTGCGGAGGCTTGGTGCCATCGATAGACACCTGTCTGTCCTTTCAGGGGCCAGTGACGTTCAGAGACGTGGCCATAGACTTCTCCCCGGAGGAGTGGGCCTGGCTTCAGCCCGCTCAGAGAGCCTTGTACAGGCACGTCATGCTGGAGAACTACAGCCACCTCGTCTCCCTGGGTGAGTGTCCCTCACCTCCCTTCAGTTAGAACTTGACCGTAGGTGTAGTTGGGAATCTTCATTAACTGGCTGAATGTTCCCAAGGGAGGTATGCTATTTTTTTTTAATTAGGTTGTGGGGTTTTAATTTTTTAAACTTTATTTTTATTACTGACACTATTACAGATGCCTCCAATTTCTCCCCTTTCCCCACCTGCACCCAGCCCCCAGCCCCCCTTCCCTCAGGTCATCACCTCACTGTAGTCCGTGTCTATGGGTTTTTACTCATTTTTAAGATGGGCATTGTAACTCCACCTAATCTTTAGACACCTTTCATACTTACATTTGGCATTTCTTTTAATGGTCCCTCTTTTCTGAGGACTCAAGAACTGATTCTGAATTTATTTTATTTCCTGCAAGCAGGTCTTAACATTTGTAAGCCAGATGTGGTTTCCTTACTGGAGCAAGGGAAAGCGCCCTGGCTAGGGAAAAGAGATGTGAGAACGGATTCCTTTCCAGGTGAGTGAGTGAGTGAGTTTCCCCTCTGCTATGCACTTCCTGCTGTGTCTGTCTGTGCAGCCAAGCAACAAAAAGATAGAAAAAGAAAAGAATGCATGTCCCCTTTAAATGGGCATTCATAGGTCAGTGAGCCATCAAATTTTGTGAAGCGTGTAAGGTTTGTGTCTAGATTCATTTTTATGCATGTAGATGTACAGTTTTTTTGGCATTATTTTTAAAAAATATTTTTATCGATTTCAGAGAGGAAGAAAGAGGGAGAGAGAGATAGAAACATCAATGATGAGAGAGAATCATTGATCGGCTGCCTCAGCTGCCTCCTGCACTCCCCTCTACTGGGGATCGAGCCCGCAACCCGGGCATGTGCCCTTGACTGGAATTGAACCTGGGACCCTTCAGTCCGCAGGCCGACGCTCTATCCACTGAGCTAAACCAGGTAGGGCTTGTTAGCATTATTTGTTGAAGGTTTATTTTTGCTCTTTGCTCCTCTGTAAAAGAATAGCTGACTGTAATTCCGCAGGTCTGTTCTGAGTTCTCTGCTCTGTTCCATGGATCTGTTTGTGTATTCTTCCACCAGTACTACACTGTCTTGATTATTGTAGCTTTATAGTAAGCCTGGAGGTCAGGTAGTGTCAATTTTCTGACGTTGTTCTTCATCAATATAGTCATTTGCTTCTGTATATAAACTTTAGAATCAGTTTGTTGAGATGAATAAGATAATTTTTACTTGGATTTCATTGAATATATAGATCAAGTTGGGAAGAACTGACATCTTGATAATATTGAGTTTTCCTATTTATGAATAGACTATCTCTCCATTTGAATTTTCTTCCTTGAGACCTTTCATCAGAGTTTTGTAGTTTTCCTTATATAATTTTTTAATATATTTCATTGATTTCTTACAGAGAGTAAGGGAGAGGGAGAGAGAGTTAGAAACATTGATGAGAGAGAAACATCGAACAGTTGCCTCCTGCACACCTTCTACGGGGGATGTGCCTGCAACCAAGGTACATGCCCTTGACCGGAATTGATCCTGGGACCCTTGAGTCCGCAGGCCGATGCTCTAGCCACTGAGCCAAACCAGTTAGGGCTCCTTATATAAATTTTATACATGTTTTCTTAGGTTAAAACCTCAGTATTTCATTTTTGGCGTTGCTAATGGTACAGTATTTTAAAATGCCATTTGTTTATTGCTAGTATATAGAAAAGTTTTTACTTTTGTACATTATCTTTGTATTGTGCAATCTTGCTGTAATCACTTATTAGTTCCAGAAGTTTGTTAGTGCATTTTTTCTGATTCTTTGCATAGACAGTAGTGTCATCTGTGATTCAAAACAGTTCATTGCTTAGTCAGGGGTGGGCAAACTTTTTGACTCGAGGGCCACATGGGTTCTTAAACTGGACCGGAGGGCCGGAACAAAAGCATGGATGGAGTGTTTGTGTGAACTCATATAAATTCAAAGCAAAGGAGCGGAGGGGAGAGCAAGAGAACCCTCCGCTCTTTCGGCTCTGCGGGCCGGATAGAACAGCCGAACGGGCCGGATCCTGCCCGCGGGCCGTAGTTTGCCCACGGCTGGCTTAGATACATCATAAAGAAATATGAGGTCTTTTTACTTATCTCTAGAAACTTACAGTTGTGATAATAAGACAGCATTCCCTCCAAACAAAATAAATGTCAAAGTTATGTTACAGAAAAATGAATTTTTTTTTCTTTTTAAAATATATTTCCATTGATTTGAGAGAGGAAGAGAGAGGGAGAGAGAAACATCAGTGATGAGAGAGAATCATGGATTGGCTGTCTCCTGCACACCCCGCAGTGGGGATCGAGCCCACACCCCGGGCGTGTCCCCCCACCGGGAATGGAACCATGCCCTCCTGGTTCACAGGTCGATGCTCAACCACTGAATCACGCTGGCCGGTCGCAAAATGAATTTTATTTTTTTAATCGTCATCTGAGGATATTTTTCCACTGATTTTTTCTAGAGAATGGAAGACAGGGAATGACAGAAATATCTATGTGAGAAAAACACATCAGTTGGTTGTGTCCTGCACAATCCCCAACCAAAGGCCGGCCAGGGAGGAGCCTGACACCAAGGCGTGTGCTCTTGACCAGAATCAAACCTGGGACCCTTCAGTCCGCAGGCCGATGCTCTATCCACTGAGCCACATCTACTCGAGCAAAAAATGAATTTTTTAATGTGTAAGCTCCCATCAAAGTTGTAAGGCTAATACAGAGAATACCCATATGTTTTTATTTATATTTACCTACTGCTAATATTTTGTTCCATTTTTAAAATCATTTGGTATATGTTTTTTTCTGGAGATATTTGAGCATAAGTTGTGTACACCATAGGACTTTTAACCCTACATATTTCATAAGAATAAGGATATAAGAAAGTATATACTAGTACATTTAAAAAATATTTTAAAATTTGTTCCCCACCCCCGCCCAAGTGATAAAGTGTTTTTAAAATTGAGCCTTGTGCGCTGCCAGCGTGCTCTGTGCTTGGAGCGTTGGCCCAGGCACCAGGGAGTCTTGGGTTCGATTCCCATCCAAGAGCACATGCCTGGGTTGCAGGTTTGATCCCGGTCCCCAGTTGGGGCACATGCAGGAGGCAACTAATCACTGTGTCTCTCTCACATCGATGTTTGTTTCTCTCTCTCCCTTCCCTCCCTCGGTCCTCTCTCTTCTCCCTCTCCTTCTTTTTCACTCTAAAAATCATGGGAAAAAATATCCTCTGGTCAGGATTAACAAAACAAAAATTAGCCTCGAGAAAATGGGGGCTTACGTTTGTCTATTAAAGCCATCTGATAGAAAGACTGTTATACCAAAGTTAAGCTTCAGATATCAGTTTGGAAAGTAGAGTTAGACTGAGCATCACAGAGGATGGTTTTCAGAGAAATCCTTTATTTATTTAGAATAAATTGCTGTAAGATGTTCCAGAGGCGCTAGGGGAACAGTCTGATGTGTTGGTGGGATTTGAGGAGCACTTGCAGTTTTATTGGCACTACAACATTTCATTTTCACATCATTCTGGCAGTAAGTAATGAAGTGAGGAGGACAGTAACAACTCATCCTTCCCAATTACTTACCTTCTTCATAGTTGTATTTTTCCTTCACTTTTATTTACTTATATTTAATCTTTCTCCCTAGTCACCTAAATCTCTCCTCTCCTTGATGTCTTCTGAATTTCTGGGCAGAATGCCTAGATTCCAAAGTCACTTATGACAAATATGAAAGCAATGAAGTAATAATTTTTTTCCATTTTAATTCTCATTAAAAAAGGAAAAATGGCTTTTATTTTACTCAATACAGAAAATAAGAAACATCACTTTGTTTTTTTTTCAGTTTCAGAGTCAAATGGTGAGATCAGAAAGTTTTCTCCAAAAAATGTCACATATGAAGATGACTTCTCCCAGTACTTGATAAAGGAGAGGAATCTGAGCCAAGGCCCTGCACATTCCAGTGTTAAAGAAGGCTGGAAATACGAGGATGTTACTGCGACGCTACGAAGAAATCGGGAATGTATCAGGCAAGTGACAGTCTCTCATCAAGAAGCCCTGACTCAACATAGTGTCAGTACCGTGGAGAGGCCCTATGGGTGCCACGAATGTGGAAAAACTTTCAATCGGCGCTTTTCCCTGGTGTTACATCAGAGGACTCACACAGGAGAGAAACCATATGTATGTAAGGAATGCAGCAAAACCTTTAGTCAGATCTCAAACCTTGTGAAACATCAGATGATACATACTGGAAAGAAGCCCCATGAGTGTAAGGACTGTAGTAAAACATTCAGTTACCTCTCATTCCTCATTGAACACCAGAGGACACATACTGGGGAGAAACCCTATGAGTGTACTGAATGTGGAAAGGCCTTTAGCCGTGCCTCTAACCTCACGCGACATCAGCGAATTCACATAGGAACGAAACAGTATTTATGTAGGAAATGTGGGAAAGCCTTTAGCAGTGGTTCAGAGCTCATTCGTCATCAGATTACACATACTGGAGAGAAACCTTATGAATGCATTGAATGTGGGAAGGCGTTTCGCCGTTCCTCACACCTTACCCGACATCAGAGCATTCATACCACCACCACTTCCTATGAGTGTACTGAGTGTAGGAAAGCCTTCCGTTGCCGCTCCTTCCTTGTTAAACATCAGAGAATTCATGCGGGAGAGAAGCTCTACGAATGTGATGAATGTGGCAAAGTTTTCACGTGGCACGCATCCCTCATACAGCATATGAAAATTCATACCGGAGAAAAACCCTATGCTTGTGCTGGATGTGACAAAACCTTTAGTCGGAGCTTTTCCCTCATTCTGCATCAGATAACTCATACCGGGGAGAGGCCCTATGTATGTAAGGTGTGCAATAAATCCTTCAGCTGGAGCTCAAACCTCGCCAAACATCAGCGCACACACACTCTAGAGAATCCCTGTGAATATGAAAATTCATTTCGTTTCCACTCAATCCTTACTGAACACCAGCGAATTCATACTGTTTAGAAAACCTAAGGATGTTTGCATTTAAAAATTTAGCAGCTAATGGCCTTACTTTGACTTCAGAGCCTTATGTGAATGTGTTGAAATATGAAGCCATGTGATCCATGCCTGGAGAAAAACCCCAGGAATATTGTGGGAAAGCCATTAAAGCTTCCTTTTTTTTTTTTTTTTTTTTTTTGTAATGTCAGAAAGTGCAGTCACTCAATATGGAGAAGACTCTTCCTCTGGTAGGATTTCCTTACTGTACATTTATAAACTCCTGCCAGGAAAGAGATGCAAGTGCAATACAAGTGAGAAAGCTTTTCGTTAGAAATTAGCTCTCATCCTGCATTTGTCCATTCAAGCCCAACAGAATGCATGGGTAAGGGCGCACTTTTTCCTGGACATCACACAATTCATAATGCAGCAGTCATACATACAAGCAATGATTTGGGAATGCTTTATTAAATTTTAAAATACTCTTCTAAGGAGAAAAAGCAACCCTATAAATGAATTGATTATAGGTTGACTTTATGCAATATTTTAAATGTATATGATTATACTTGGGGCACCATTACAATGGGTAGAGGAAAACCTTAGCGTTCTGAGAAGTGCTGGAGGAAATACCAGTGTGGGAAATTTTTTTTTAATTACTGAGGGAATCTTTGTTTAGCTTTTTTAAAAAAAATCTTTCTATTTATAGTTAATCTGATATTTGCTGTTTCCCCCCCATATCTTATATGATTCTGAAAATGTAACTATCACCATATTGACATCAGCAAGAGTAGTGTGTTTCTGTGGAAACATACAAACACAATCCTAGAAACATTTTTAGGTGTCTTATGGTTTTAACTGAGATAGTGTTTGGATTTAAGGTTATGCTAACTCATGTTTATCCTTGAATCTGACTAGACATGTGTTAGTTAGAAATAAATGTAAGTTATATCACAGGAAAATGCCAAGGTAGTTTTCCTCTTTTGTTGCATTTACAGTGAGAACGTTTATTTTGTAAGTCCATACTTGTGGAAATAAACCATATTATGTTCACTGTCTATGTACACCTTGCCCATTTTTTAACGTCCCAGGTAAAGGTTTATCCTATCTTTGAAGCAACTGACTGCCTCTTGTAAGAACTTCCCTCACATGTAGTGTGTGTAATGTGCAGTTTAGTACTTGGATAAGTGCCTCATTTGTTGTTTCACGTATGTAAATCATTCACAAAACGAGAGGCTAGCATTTTTCTTTCCCATTCAGTGTGACAACAGAACACATAGCTGTTGCTGAGTAATTACTTGTCTAGAGTGACCTAACGCCTCAAACTTGACCAGAACAATTCTGTTGTACACCCTCCCTTTCCTGCAGTGTGGCCAGCATTGTCACTTTCCCCAGCACCATGTGAGGGGGGGGGGGCGTTCTGGTGAACAAAAATGTATTTATCATTTCAGAGGTTTGTAACATTGAGTAATGTGGCCACAGACTTCTCAGGAGGAGTGGGGCTGACTAGATCCTGTCCAAAATAATTTATATGGGACTGTAGTGTTGGAGAACTACGGGAAACTTTTCTGAGGCGGTTATCATTCCTTCAAATTCAGAATCTGAATTTAGGTATCTTCGCTATTTCCATAGGCAATATTAGGGGATGGGCTCCAAACTGCCCAGCTGAATTCCTGCTCCATGTTCTTCAGATGATTAAAAATGGGTAGAATAGGGAAGTGGGTGCATTTCCCCCCTGCTCTTGTTCTTGTAATAGCTTTTCCTCCCTTACTAAGAGATTGGGTCTGGAGCTGAGTAAAACTATAATATTTTGAAGCATCTATTTTCTCTCTCTTATAAGCAGGACTTTCCCTTTCTAAACCAAATGTGGCCTCCTTATTGGCGCAGGGGAAAGAGTGATGGAGGAAAAGTGAGAAGAGGCCTGCAATCAGGTCAGTGAAGGGCAATCAGGCAGGAAGTGCTTTTATAGGTGGTTCAGCTCACAGACGTACTACCTGAGTCATGTTATCAAAAACAGTAACTTTCTCTTTCCTTCTTGCAGCATCATGCTAAACTACATAACATTCAAAAATTCCTTAATTTGTGGTAAGATATTTAAGAAAATAAGAACTGTGATTTTTACTTAAACTTAAATACAGATAATTCTTATATTATACAGTAAAATAGATGTCAAAACACTGTTGCCACTGAAAAAAGAAAATAGATGGTGGATGTTTTTGCTTATACAGTGCTTTGTGTGTCATTGTAAGAAGGCACTGGCAAGGTTCACAGTTGCTTTCTTTCACTCTAGCTAGCACATAAATCTGTTTCATTTTTTCATATTTAATGCATTTGTTACAAGCTGTGGTGCTTTGCAGAGGTAGAAGACAATAAAAATAACTTGTTTAAGATGAAATTTAATAACAGTGGCCAGACACATTGAGATATAAAGGAACCAGCAGTAGATAAGTATATGATGTTGTACTTTAAATTACTTGTATACTATAACATTTCAGCTCTAATTTGTATTGTACTGTTGCAGTGGAGAAATAGTGGTGATATATAGTGTGACCATGTCAATACATGTGAAGGGGTAAACACCCAGTTAGACCATTTTGATCTATGTAGGGTAAGACGTTTGTATTTCCGACATACAGTTATCTTAAGTTTGCATAGTCAAGGTGTGTGAAATTCATGTGAAACAGACTCAGGACTGAAGCCATCATACCTCTGGACAGTTACAGGATTTTCTTAATCTGTTATCATGCTTATTCAATTATCCACATACTCTTACACCATCACCCTCCCAGTGAACATGTCTACCCTTCATAGAAGAGCACATGGTACACATGTGCTTTCACACAACACATGGTATCTGTCCTCGAATATGACTCCTTGCATAACAGTTTCTGTGTGAAACCTTTTCTGGATTAGAGTTTACATTTGGGGTCATTATCTTGGATACAATCAAACTGAGTGGACAGCTGAATGACATCAACATTGGCACACTCCTAGATGCAGCTGCCATGTCCTTGTGTGTGTCAAATATGGCTACAGCTGTCATGCACTATTACCCCTTCAACGGAATGCAATGTTATGAGATTGAGTTTAACTGCTATTTATACCTTCAAAAACTCTGCTTCAAGCTGGGATGCCGTATTGAGAAAGCAACCAGGTAAAGCAGATAAATATAAAAAATAATTTTCAAAGGCATCACCGAGCTGTGGAAGCAGAGGACTAGATGAACCGAATCCCAGAAGGAAAACTGCTGAGGTGACCTGATAATCACATGTGATTTTGCCCTTGTAAGCATTTCCTGATTTTGAATGTGAGCTTGGGGGAAAAAGAAATCAAAAGTTTTAGGGGTCACTTGAGGTTGAGGTTGGCAGATTAGGAAAGTGAGAAGCCTCAAATGCATAGGTGGTTCTCTCCCATGGGACATTTGCTGAGTTTTAGGACTGTCCAGATATTCTAAACATAATGCAGTTAACTTAGAAATCAATAATAAGGTAACTGAAAACCTTACCGCATGTATTACAAATACATAATTCTAAATAGCTATGGATCGTTAAGTCATAATAAATGTATAACACTTAGAATTAAAACAAAATAACATAGACCAATATGTGTTATATAGCTAAAGGGGTATTTAGAGGACTATACATAGCCTTAAATGCTTATATTGGAGAACAAAGATTGAAATAATGAGCTTGCAATTCATCCTAAGACAATAAAAAAGGCAATTTCACATTCAAAACACTTACAGGGATTATCTTCCAGTATGAATTTGTTTATGTATAATAAGGACTCTGACTGAAGGCTTTTCCACATGGAATACATTCATAGGGTTTCTCTCCAGTGTGAGTTCTCACATGCATTCTAAGGATGAGAGGCCACTAAAACCTTCCCACAGTCCTTGCATTCATAAAGATGTCCAGTGTGTATTTTCTTGTGAACTTTAAGGTGGGAGCTTGTGTTGAAGGCTTTTCCATAGTCACTGCATTCATAGTTTCTCCCCAGTGTGTATCCTCTTGTGCACTACAAGGTAAGAACTTGTTCAAAAAGACTTTCCACAATGACTACACTCATAGGGTTTCTCTCCGGTGTGAGTTCTCAAATGAGCCTTAAGAGATGTTTTTTGACTGAAAGCTTTCCCACATTGATGACATTCATAGGGTTTCTCACCGTGTGAGTTCTTACATGTCTCCTTAGGGTTGAGGAATCATTGAAGACTTTCCCACATTCTTTCCATTCATATTGCTTCTTGCCCATGTGACTTCTCTTGTGCAAAATAAAATTAGAAATCTTTTTGAAGGCTTTTCCACACGGATTACATTCATAATGTTTCTCTCCAGTAGGAGACTGCTCCTGTTACTTAAGGGAGGAATGACGACAAGTTTTATTTTTATCACATTCATAGGAATTTTCTGCCATTTGAAAATTGTTATGTATAGGAAGCATCTTATGTTTGAAGTGTATACCACGTATGGAGCATGTGAACTCTTTTTGTGCTGTTTGAGTTCTTTGAAGATGCCACAGAGCTCTAGCATATTCATGACTTTCACAGAGTTTCTCAATTCACAAAATTTCCCCCATAATTGTTTAGATGGAATTATGCTTCAAACACTCAATATTTAAGTAACAGTTATGGCATTGTTTGCTGGTGGAAACTCTCTTTGAAAAAAACAAATTTTGATCTAAATTTAGAGTTTTCCTCTAATTCATGATACTCATAGAATCTCTCGATAGGCTGTTTTCTTGGGGGTATCATTTGCTTTAAATTACCCTCTGGGATATTGTGTTTTCCCAGTCTTCTCTTAATGTGGAGACCGATCATCCACTGTGAATCTTACCGTCTTACCAGTGGGTGTCTTTTCCCCAAAAATATTCTGCTTAGGAGTTGGTTCTTTTTTCTAATTAGAATCTCCCAATCCAGGTAAGTGGCTTTGGGGATTCTCATATTCATAGGTCTTATCTCTTCTTGACCCAGCTGGGAGATCACAGACGGGCTCCATAATTGATATGACACTGAGGTGAGATTTATGTAGTTTTCCAGTATCACATTTATGTACATACGTCTCTGAGCAGAGTTCAGCATCATCCATTCCTCCTGTGTGAACTCCACAGCCACATCTTTAAATGTCTCTGGTCCCTGTAAGCAGGTTGCTGGGAATCCAGCCACCATCCTTTCCTCCTCATTGTTTCTCACATAGAAACAGGCAGATTCGTGTGCAGTCAGAGCCCACATAGGAGATAGGTCAACAGCTGTCATCTCGAGAGTCTGAAAGTACCGTCTGCCTGCAAAACAGGGTAGAGATCAGGATATTTCTTTTGTTGTTTCTTTGATCCAATCAGGGCAGGGATGCATTTCACTGACCATGTTCCCTGTGGGTACATAGGCCGGTTCAGTTAAAAGAAGAAAGGCGGAAACAAGGCCCCATTGGAGGCAAGATAAAAAAAAAAAAAAGTATACCCATCTCCCTACTTTCAGCAAGTTCTGACCAGCTTAACCCTTTACTGGGATTGTAATAACATGCATTATAGTCATTCCTGGTCATCGTTATTTTTGTTGTTGTTAATCCTTACCTGAGGATATTTTTCCATTGATTTTTATGGAGCGTGGAAGGGGGAGAGGGAGAGGGAGAGAGAGAGAGAGAAAGAGAAAGAAAAACATCCCATTCGTTGCCTCCTGCATGCACCTCAATTATGGCTGGGAAAGCAGCAACCAAGGTACATGCCCTTGACCGGCAGTGAACCTGGGACCCTTCAGTCCGCAGGGCAATGCTCTATCCACTGAGCCATACTGTCTAGGGCATTTATGCTGGCTTCACCTGCAGACTACTACTTGAAAGAGCATGCATTATTAAAAACCAAACAAACAAAAAAACAAAACTTAAGACTAAAGAGAACCAGTCAAAAAAGGCATATTTGGCCCCAGCCCAGCCGTGGGCAAACTACGGCCCGCGGGCAGGATCCGGCCCGTTCAGCTGTTCTATCCGGCCCGCGGAGTCGAAAGAGCAGAGGGTTCTCTTGCTCTCCCCTCCGCTCCTTTACTTTGAATTTATATTAGTTCACACACACACTCCATCCATGCTTTTGTTCCGGCCCTCCGGTCCAGTTGAAGAACCCATTGTGGCCCTCAAGTCAAAAAGTTTGCCCACCCCTGCTAGCCGGTTTTGCTCAGTGGATAGAGTCAGCCTGGGGACTGAAGAGTCTCGGGTTCAATCTGGTCAAGGGCACATGCCTAGGTTGCAGGCTCGATCCACAGTAGGGGGCATGCAGGAGGCAGCCGATCAATGATTTTCATCACTGATGTTTCTCTCCCTCTCTGAAATCAATATAAATGTATTTTTTTAAAAAGAGGCATAGTTGTGTAATTAAATGTCATGCATACTTTGATATATATATATATATATATATATATATATATATATATATACATACATACTACACACACACACAACACACAATTGATTTCGAGAGGGAGAGGGAGCGAGAGACAGAAATATCAATGATGAAAGAGAATCATCTATCGGCTTCCTCCTGCACACACCTCCCGCCCCCGACACGGAATAGAACCTGCAACCTGGGCATGTGCCCCGACCGTGAATCGAACCAGGACTTGTTTGATTTTTTTTAATATCTTTTATTGATTTTTTTTTTTTTTTTTACAGAGAGGAAGGGAGAGGGATAGAGAGTTAGAAACGTTGATGAGAGAGAAACATCGATCAGCTGCCTCCTGCACGCCTCCCACTGGGGATGTGCCCGCAACCAAGGTACATGCCCTTGACCAGAATCGAACCCGGGACCTTTCAGTCCGCAGGCTGATGCTCTATCCACTGAGCCACACCGGTTAGGGCAGAACCAGGACCTCTTGATTCACAGGTCAACACTCAACTAGTGAGCCGTGCTGGCCAAGCTACAGATGCAACTTTTTAAAGATTAGACAATAACCTTCAAATGCAAGCTTCTATCAGTATTATACTTCAATAGAGTTCAGTTTTAATGGACAAAAATATAGAACTGGCATTGTAATGTAGACAGGTAGGTTCTATGTCCTTAAACCAGGAAAGTATGTAACTCCTGTTACTTTAGTGTGGGGGATTGGCAAACAGCGGCTCGCGAGCCACATGCGGCTCGTGAGCCGCGGTTTGCCGCACTGTTGACTAATGAGTTTTCCGACCAATGGGATAAGGGCTTAATCACAAGGAACAACAGCCTGTAATTATTGGAATCGAGAGTCTAGTGTATATCTTACAGAAATACATTTGTCTGAACATAAAAGGATTATTATCCTGGAAAAAAGATTCCAGGAAACAGGAGGTCTAACACAGAGAGGAGATGAGGGTAAAGGGAAGTCCCAGTGTGCTGTGTGCCTAAAGAATGACTGATCACCCTGTCTCGGTGGGAGCACCATCCCATACACCAAAAAGGGTACGGGTTCAATTCCTGGTCAGGGCATATACCTAAGTTGCGTGTTTGATCCTTAGTTGGGGTGTGTACAGGAAGCAATCAATGGATGTTTCTTTCTCTCTCTCTCTCTGTCTCTCTCTGTCTTTCTCTCTTTCTACTTTTCCCTTCCCCTCTAAAATCAATAAAAACATGTCTTCAGCGCAGCTGGCGTGGCTCAGTGGTTGAGCGTCAACCTATGAACAGGTTCGATTCCCATTCAGAGCACATGCCCAGGTTAGGGTGTGCAGGAGGCAGCCAATAAATGCCTCTCATCATTGATGTTTCTATCTCTCTCTCCCTCTCTGAAATAAAAATATATTTTTAAAAACCCCACATATCTTAGCATGAGGGTTTGAAAAAAAGAATAGCTGATTATTCGATCAGTGAATGGTGAGCTGCCAGAATTTTTAAAGCATGCAATACCTGACTAATCAGGGGCACTGACCTCTTTGCCTTCAGATTGTCAAATTAAAAAGTGAGAACAGCCAACACAACAATAGCCATCCGATGTGAATGAATCAAAATTATACCTATTTTTTTATTTGTCAGATCGGCAAAAGTACATTTCCTTGGTGTACTGCAGAATTTTAGTAATTAGTTTATGTGTGGCATGAGATGAAAAAGGTTGACAGTCGCTGGTCTGGATAGTACAAGGAAGGAAGGCTCCTAGGGATATGTGTTCAGGAAGAGAGAAAAATGGTAAGGTGGTATGACAGGTTTCTACCTGGAGAAAAAAGGGATGGAAAGACATTTTGTTTTTTAAATATGCTTTTCTTGATTTTTTAGAGGGAAAGGGATAGAAACATCAATGAGAGAGAAACTTCACCTGCAGGCCCCCTACCGGGGATGGGCCTAAAAGCAGACATGTGCCCTGACTGGGAGTCACAGGTGGCCTCCTGGTTCTGGGTCAAAGTTCAACCACAGAGCACAGCAGCCAGGCTGGAAAGGCATTTTACATCGGCTTCCACGGAGAAGACGTGGGCCTCATGTGTTATTATGAGCCTCTTAACCTGTTAGACCTAAAAGTGTACGCACACATTTCTCAGAAAGCTAAGTTACTGAGAAAATAAGCAGTCCAATCAAGAATTAGGGAAATGCCAACAAAGTAAAATTTAAGAACTGACAACAAAAATTACAGAATAGAAAACCAAAACACAAAGACATAATACAAAACCAAAAGATATTGGGGGGGGGGGGGTGTCAAGCGGGGAAAAAGTAGACATGTAAAACTTTAGATAATAAATAAATAATAAAAAAAAGGCAGCCCTAACTGGTGTGGCTCAGTGGATAGAGCGTCGGCCTGCGGACTCAAGGGTCCCGGGTTCGATTCCGGTCAAGGGCATGTACCTTGGTTGCCCGCACATCCCCAGTGGGGGGCGTGCAGGAGGCAGCTGATCGATGTTTCTAACTCTCCCTCTCCCTTCCTCTCTGTAGAAAATCAATAAAGTATATTTAAAAAAAAATAACCAGGATATTATCACACCTACTAAGTTAGCAATTCCTTAATATCAAGTATATAGTCAGTATTAAAACTTGTTATAGCTTGCTTTTAAAAAGTTTTTTCAGCTTATGGCCCACATAAAGTTCATACAATTGTTCTTTATTGCTCATACAATTTTAAGTCTCTCTAGGTTTGCCTTTGACACATTATATTACTGTGCTGCCACCCAGTAAATAAGGGATGCAGACCTCCAGGAGGGCTCCTGGGTGCAGGCGTGTATCCGGGTCATTCCTGCCCCCTCCTTAGAGTCAGGTCAAACCGCTAACCTGCTCAGCCTCCTGCAGACACCGGCAGCTCCCGGCGGCGGGGACGCCCAGTTCCGCTGCGCCTGTTCCCGCCCTTCCGAGGGCCTCGCCTACGAGGCTGACCTGGGACCGTGTCCCCACCCCACGCGCGCGCTTGCCCTCACGCGTTTCCAGCCCCCGTTCCCCGGCTGCTTTCCGGGCAGCGCCTTCCCAGCTCACAGCGGAACTTGGCTGGCCGCTCCCCCTCCCTTCCCTTCCCCGCGTCCCCTCCGAGTCTACGGGCTCTTTCGCGCTCACTTGTCTGCGTACCTGCCTCGCAGCGCCGAACTCCCGGGCCTCCTCCGCAACGAGGGCGAGGAGCTCGGCGCCCCGCGCCCCGAAGCCGCAGGGAGAAGGGCGGGGCTCGGAGCGCTCTCGGGCTGGGACTACGTTTCCCAGGAGCCCCCGCGCCGCCTCGCGGAGGGATTCTGGGATCGCGTCACCGCCGCAGCTCTGGACCGAGGGACCGCTGCGCGGGACGGCAAGTGTGCGGTGTCTCGCAAGGTGCGCGGGGGCTCGAGCCGGCGGGGGCCTGAGGGGTGCGGGAGGGCGCGTGCGTGGGGGGGGGGGCATGGGCGCGGAGAGACCGCCGGTCCGGCCCGCGCGCCGCCTCTGCCCGCCGCCTCCCGAGGCCGGGCTCGCGGTGAGGAGCCGGGGCTGCCGCCGTGGTGACGGGGTCGCGCCTCCGGGGCTCCCTGCAGGTTCGCGCGAAGGTGCCGCCGCGTGTTCGCCTCGTGAGATGGCGGCTTGTGAGCCTCGTGGTGCTGGGCAGACGGTGATTTCAGTAGCGAACGGCTTTCCTCACGGGGATCCCCTCTGAGGGAGTGACTCCCTTTCTCCTCCCCCCGGTTCTCTGGATTCTCGCCGCGGCGTGAACAGAACGGCCCGGCTCCCGGGAACGATGGCGGTTCCCCTGCGGTGCCCCGGCCGCGTGTTCTGGGCCGCAGGAGGCGGCCTCGTCTAACCCCGGCCGCCCGGCCGTCCGTCCGCCCGCCCGCGGGTCCAGACGTTAACGGTTCGCGCGGCCTTCCTGGCGCCGCTGAGGCGGTCGTCCCCTTTTTGCGAGAGGAGGGCATGTCTTCAAAGCTCGGGTTTGTTCCTAGAGAGACCCAACGTGTTATGCTCGTTTTTTAAACATACAGGGTGTCCTAAGAAACGTATGCACGTTGTAAAGGAAGTGTTCATTAAAATACATTTCATTTTCAAAATGGGAAGGAATCTACAGTATCAGCTGTGAGTGTGTGCGCACCTTTGGGTGGGGCGCCCTACATACGCTCCTGGGCTCTACCCCAGGGAATTGTGGAAGTTACACGCTATCGCCATGGATGACCTAGATCTGCTTTTAATAAGTCGGTGGCCGACAAGGCTGGACACATTCCTGTGTACCAGTTTGTTCTAGAATATTCGTTTAAAATGTCAGTCTTATTAACAATATTTTCAGTGTCCAAGATGAAGCACCTGCCCTTTGCAGATGCCAAATAGTCATGAATTTATTCAGAGCGCAAACAGATCCGCTCTCTTTCTTTTTTTCCTGTTCTTTTATTAAAAAGTGTGCACGCCCTGCCCGGCCCTGGGGCTCGGTGGCTGAGCATGGACCCAGGAGGTCACGGTTGGATTCCCCATCGGGGCACGTGCTGGGGCGAGCGGGAGGCAGCCGGCCGATGGTCTGCTGTCGTGGATCTTTCCATCTCTCTATCCCTCTCCCTTCCTCTCCGAAATTAAAAAAATATATATTTAAATACATTAAAAAGGAAATAAAAAAATATTAAAAAACACAAAGCACATGCCCCATACCCTGAGTGAAGCCGTCCCTGACCCGGTCTTGCCCGTGAGGCAGGGTCCAGGGTCCCGGAGCCGGTGTGAGAGCCCCTCGGTCAGCTGGCCGTGATCTCTGCACCCGTGTTCAGCCCCTGCTGCTGCTTGCACCCGGGACTGTGGGAGTCCAGAGGAAGGAACACAAAACCTTCCCAGAGAAATGAGGGATCCTGTAGGATGGATTGGGTTTTTGCCAAGAGGTAAGAAAGGGAACAACATTCCTGACATCAGAATAGCATGGGTTACCATGGTGATGGGAGAAAGTGTGGCTAGTGTGAGGGAACATTCAGGGCTAGTGAGGCAGGTAGAGAAGGGCCCAACCCCAAAGGTACAAGGTCCATGCTAAGGACTTTCTCCATTTCCCTGTCCGTTCTGGGAGACCCGCAGAGAATCAAGGAGTGAAATTTGTGTTTTTCAGAAAAGATGCTGATGTAGACAGTCACTGGGATGGGAGAGGTGGAGGCAGACAGCCACGTTGGATGTCTCCGTGGAGAATTCCGAGGGCTTGAAGCAAGCATAGCAGCAGGAATCCAGAGCTCGGTGTTTAGGAGAGGGGTTTGACAGGATGTAGTAACTGATTGGATGCTGGGAAACAAAATGGAGGAAGACAATGCCATTGCTGGGTCTGTAGCTGTCACATTTTGCTGTTAATGTACTTTTTAGAAGGAAAATGGTTTGTAGGGATGGTGTTCAGAGTGGAAGGAATTACTGCAGGAAGGGGAGGGGTGGTGAGACTCAGTGGCGGGAAGTGTTGGTAACTGACACGTTGGAGTCGTTGGAACTGGCTGTTTCGCAGGAGGTTTCAGGCAGCACTCTTGCTCCTTCCGCAGGTGTTTCTGCACGTGCCAAGCAAGGCAAAGCTGGCTCTTCCCACAGTGGGAGCTGAACAGGCCACCTTTCTTTTGACATCTCCCAGTTCTCAGCTTCAGTCACCTCTGCTTGGTTTCACTAACGTCTGACATGGCATCATTTATTACTTTAGGGTTTAAAGTCTTTCAAAACTTTAAAAAAAGCAAAATAATTTTATTTCCTCCATTCATGTGGAAAATAACGAAATGCCAGTAATCTCCCTCTAGATGAAAGCTTATTGTACGAGGATGTGACTCAGGAACAGCTGGTGGAAGTGCTGCATAGGACAAGGTGTGTGGGAAGGGTCTTCCCTGCATCGGCACATGTTCACCAACCAGAAGAAGCTCCCAATTGTTTTCTTAATTAACAAACACATAATTTGTACCCTGTGTCTGGCAGTGTTCTATGTGTTTTACAAATAGCGATTCATTTAATTATCATAGTAACCCTGTGAAGGAGGCACCATTTTACCCCATTGTGCAGGTGAAGAGACGGGGACATTGAAAGGTTAAGAAACTGCCTGGTCAGTAATGGGGCAGGTTTTTGAACCCAGGTGGTCTGGCTGCAGAATCCATGCTGTGTGCCTCCGTTGTAACCATGCACCTGAGGTCAGGGACGAGGCTAGAAGAAACAGGGGTCTCTTCATTGTGGACAGTTGGTCCCATTGTGTGCCCTGCCATGGGATAGACAGTGGAGACAAAGCAAGTAGGTGTGTTGTGTCCTGAAGATACCCCGAGCCGCATTGGAAATAGAGTGGAAAAGACTGAGGATGCAATGGTTAAGCTAATCATAATTTTTGAAATCGTTAGAGAAGACTAGGAAGTCCCAAAGATGAAAACTAGGAGAAGGAAGCCAAATAAATAAAGAGCTTCCAGAACAGTTGAGAGGCCAGCAGTGCTCTCTGTAATAGGTGTCATTGGTGAGACTCGGTCAGTGGTGTGGGGGGCAGAAGCCATAGTGCTTTTATTTATGTAAATGTGTATAAAGTTGAAGTGGAAATTGTTAACATCTCCAGAAAAGAAAGGGGGCAAATCATATTAAAGAGAATAAAATACAAAAGAACTATATAAATGTAGATAAAATAAAAATATTTTAACAGTAATCAACAGATTGAAATTTAAAATATAGTCTAAATTTAAAACAAGTTAAAAATGCAATGTTTATAGACTTCTGCTTCTGACCAAGATGGAGTAACAGGGAGTGGATTTATCTTCTTGCCCAAACAACTCAACAACAAAAAGGCAAAGTACATGAAACAATTGTTTGAAGACACTGGATGTCAGACAATGCAGGACAGTCATCCCTGTGAGATGGAAAACCGACGAGGTAAGCCCTCTGGTCGCCCCAGCGTGTTGCCTGGAGAGGGTTTGCAGGTTACAGCAGAGGCAGGTGAAGCTGCAGTGGAGCCCAGCAGGCTCCCAGAGGTTGGGCGTGAGCAGTTTCTAGAACGCAGTGAAGGAAAAGTTAACTGTCTACTGCAAAGAGTCAGCAAGAATAGGTTTCAACAACCAGGTAAGGCAATGTATAGAATGGGAGAAAGCATTTCCTATATGTATTGGTTTTTAGAGAGAGAGGAAGGGAGAGGGATAGAATGATAGAGACATTGATGAGAGAGGAACATCATTAATCGGCTGCCTCCTGCACGCCCCACGAGGGATCAAGCCTCAAGCCTGGCATGTGCCCTGACCAGGAATCGAAGTGGCGACCTCCTGGTTCCTGGGTTGATGCTCAATCACCGAGCCACAGTTGGGTGGGAGAAAATATTTAGAAATCATGTATATCTGATACTGGTTTCATATCCAGAACATACAAAGAAATACAACTTAACAAAAGTCAAACAACCCAAATTTAAAATGGGCAGAGAACTTGAACAGACATTTCTCCAAAGAAGGTCATACAAATGGGTGAAGCACAGGAAAATAATGCAAATTAAAGCCACAAGGAAATATCACTTAACAACTACCAGGCTGGCTATCATAACTATGTAAATGGAATAACACGTGTTGTCAAGTTTGTGGGAAAATTGGAGCTCTTGTGTATTGCTGGTGTCAATGTACAGTCATGTAGCTGCAATAGAAAGGTTTTGTGGTTCCTCAGAAAGCTAAACTTTACAATTACTGTATGACATAGCAATGCACTCCTAGGTATATGCCCAAAGTAATTGAGAACAGGGACTCCAGCAGATTCTTGTGTGCCACTGTTCATTGCAGCATTATTCACAATAGCCAAAACCCAGATAAATGGGTAAATGAAAGGTGGTCGGTCCTTACAATGGAATATTACTCAGCCATGAAAAGGAATGAAGTTCTTGCTACATCATGGATAAATCTGGAAAACATGCTAAGTAAAAAAAGCTAGACACCAAAACACAAATACTGTATGTTTTACTTAGATGATATTTCCAGAATAGGCAAATTCATAGAAACAAAGTATATTAGAGGTTATTGGAGTTTGAGGGGAGGAAGGAATATTGCTTAATGTGTAGGAGTTTCTGTTTGAGGAAAAGTTTGGGATTAGTAGTGATGGCTGCACAACATTGTGGATATAATGCTGCTGAATTGTACACTTAGCAGAAAATTTTGTTGTATATATTTCACCATAATTATAAAGATTAATAATGTAATATACTGAAAACTATTTAATTTGTATACTTTGAGTGGGTGAATTGTATGATATGTGAGTTACATCTCAATAAAGCTGTTTTAAAAAGGTACAAAGGCAAAATAAAGACATTTATTTTGTCTGACTTACAAAAGCCAAAACAATTTGTTATTAGCAGCACACGTTACCAGAAATGTTAAAAGATGTCCTTCAGGGAGAAAGGAAATGAAACCAAATGGGAATCAATCTCTACAAGAAAGAATGACAGGCACTGCCAAGTACACAAATAAAGGTATATTTATTTCTTAATATTTAAATACCTTTAAAAGATTACTGGGGGGGCATTACTTTTCTATAGCTGTGTAACAAATTTCCACAAATGTAGCAGCTTCAAACAGCACTCACTAGCTCACAGTTCTGTGGGCAGAAGTCTGAAGACTGTGGCTGGGTTCTCTGCTCTCATACTAACGGCTGGTAGTAGGTGTTGGCGGGTGTGAGTTCTTAGCTGGAGGGTGGGGGGAAACACACGTCCAAGCTCACGCTAAGTACTGGCAGGATCTGTTCCTGTGGCCTCAAGGCTGAGGTCCCCGTTTCCGTACCACCTGTCAGTCAGCTCCCCAGACTGCCCACACTTCTTGTCACATGGCACCTTGTACCTTCAGGCCAGTAATGCTCACATGTTTCTTGTGCTTCTAAACTTTGACTTCCCTTCTGCGATTAGCTGGAGATACCATTTTTCTTATCTGTAAAGTAAGGATGTTAGATCAGGTCAGTTTTTGTTTTGTTTTCCGTTTGATTTCCTAAAAAAAGGGATTTGTGGTAGTAAAACAATTTGATTCCAAATGAAATTTAGCATTGAACCCTGGAGGTTAAGGGGGGAAAAGCAATCTACATACCTCTTTCCTCCTACTCCTGGGAACTTCTGGAGTGTCTCTGATGTTCCTCTGTGTGGTGGTTTTTGAGTTATATCCTGCTGGGAAGAGGGGGTTTAGGCCAGTGTCGGCAAACTGCGGCTCGCGAGCTACATGCAGCTCACGAGCCGCGGTTTGCCGCTCTGTTGACTAATGAGTTTGCCGACCACTGGTCTAGGCTGAGGATTTATGAACCATTTCAGGCACAGCTAACTTTCCTCATTTTCTTTCTTTTCTCCAGCTTTGTCTTCTCGGATCTCTCATTACTCAAGAAAGCATCGGCAAGCACGCAGAGGGCATGGAAGCCAAGTCACTCACTGCCCGGTTCCCCGTAAGCTGAGCGGCCTTCGGTGTTTGTTTTCCAGCTGAGAATCTCTTTTTGCTTAAGTTCTGAAGTTCCTTTGCCTAGAACGGTGGTGGGCAAACTCATTAGTCAACAGAGCGGCAAACTGCGGTTCGCGAGCCGCAGTTTGCCGACCACTGGCCTAGAACTTCAGAAATTGTATCTCAGACATTCTTTTCCAAGAGACTAGCACCATTTGTTTGTTTTATTGGTAGAAATATTTTTATTTTCTTTCATATAAAAAAACTCAAGTTTATGAGTCATGTGGTCAATAGTCAAGTGAGGTAATATTGAGGAATGAAGCCCTTTGTGTCTGCACTTTTAAATGAAAGTGCTTCTTACAGTTTCTAAACCTAAAGCATAGCGGAACTGGTTTTGTGACATTAAGTACCTTTTAGTACTTGACCAGAATCCAACACAAATACTAGTGACTCCTCAATAAATTCTGGTTCATCTTCTTTCCCTCCCCCAGTGCTCTCTGCCTAAACTCTCTGTCAGGATTCAGGAAAGGGAGGACAGAGACATATCTTGCTCAGTACAAACGTGTTTCATGTTGTAGGCACTGGTGACCTTCAAGGATGTACTTGTGAACTTCACCAGGGAGGAGTGGAAGCTCCTGGACGCTGCGCAGCAGGTCATGTACAGAGATGTGATGTTGGAGAACTATAGGAATCTGGTTTCCTTGGGTAAGACTAACCTTTGTTTTTGGAGATGCACTGCCTGTGATGGTTTGGGTTCTTCATTGACCAAAAGGTATGAAGACCCTGAAGCATGTATCAGTATGAGCTTGGGCTCAGGGACCTAATATCTTTGGGGCATAGAATAGGGTTTTTATACTCTTCCTTTTGTGGGGGGGGGGAATTTGTTTTGATTTGTTGAATTTATAAAATGCACATTTTGCTGCCTCTGTAGCTTACCTTATCTGCTCTTCAGAATTCCCCATGGCTGGGGATGGTGTTGAATCTGGGATGCTTCTGGGTCCGGCTCAGAGTTGTCCAACCCTTGTCCAATTCAGTATCTTTCACTGTGAACAGGACATCAACTTCCCAAGCCAGATGTGATCCTCCAGTTGGAAAGAGGGGACGAGCCATGGCTGTTGGAGAGAGGGCTTCACCAAGATGCCCATCCCGGTGAGGACCAGACAAGATGCATTGCAGGCAGTAGCCTAGATAACCCATTGGTCTAGCATCCCTGGAGATAGTGGTCCCTAGTTCTTACTTCTGAGGAATAAGAACTAGTGACCAACTATTAGCATCCCCGTTCTCTCATTTTTACGGAATCGTTTTTCTACCTTTGCCTGTCTTTTACCTTTCACGTGGTGCTTCCCGTAGCCTCTGTGCGTAGGCTGGGGATCCCAGCAGCCGCCCATGTCCTGAGTTATCTCTGCCCGTTAGGAAATTGCCCATCCGTTCCTGCTGCTGCTCGATTCCTCTTCCCCGGAACTGCTGCTCTCAGGCACCTGTGTTCTCACCACACTCTTGCTCTTTAATCTTTTTTCAGTTTATACCTATTTATTTTCATCTTCATATGTAAAATGCAAATTATTATGTGAATTCCTAACATCACTTGTATTCCCTACTTCCCTGTGTACAGAAAGTCAGCCTTCTAGGCTAAGAGACAGAAAGTACTCTTTGGTTTTCCTCCTCCTTTGTTCTCTGTAAGTGTTCTTGTCACACATTTTCCTTTCTGAGCTCAAAACTCAGACATTTTCCCCCTCAGCCCTCTTTGGTGTTGCTTGTCTGAGTCATGCTGCAAATACCCAACTTCATCTGTGCCAAACAGCCAGGACACTTGCCAGTGACCCCGTGGGGGTTAATACAGACTCACAGCTTTCTAAGCCCCGTGCAGCCTATATTCATTTCTGTCTGGTACCTAATAAGTCTGTCAGGTGTTTCCCTGCCTCTCAGGCTGTAGTGCTTTGGTGATAAGAGACATTGCCTGACATGAGTGCCAGTATAATGGCTTAGAAACATTATATTGGCTGTAGTGTGAAGAATGCATGTCATGGGGCGGGCCTGACAACAAACAGACATATTAGGTTCTTACATCATTAATAGTAGGATTAGATAATGAGAGTGCAACCCTCTCTGTGGGATTTCTTTTATTGCCCCCTGTCCCCCACTTCACTGAATATCCTGATTCCAGTCCTGTGGTTTCTCCTTAGTCTCTCTGCTGCTTTTATGTACTGTGTTACCTAGCATATTTCCTGTGTACTGCTGTATTCATCTCTGTCAAGGTTTCAGAACCATGTCTGAAAGCAACTCTATATGTCTTATATTTTGTCTCCACTTACATCCCAACATTCTAATGTTTGTTTGTTTTTTTTAGTTATGCAAACCTTTTTCATTTATTTCAGATTGGGAGACTGCAGTTGAAATTAAATCAATTTCCAATAAGAGCATTTCTAAAGATAAACAATCCTATGACATTAAAAAGGAAGGAATGGCAAAGCGTGATCTGTGGTATCTGTCATTAGAAGAAGTCTGGAAATGTGAAGATCAGTTGGACAAGTATCAGAAAAACCAGGAGAGACATTTGAGGCAAGTGGCATTTACCCAAAAGAAAGTATTTTCTCCAGAAAGAGTTAGTGAACGTGGTAAATTCAGGGAAAACTGTCTTCTTCCTGGTCAGCTAGTACTGAGAGAGTATTTCCATAAACAAGACTCATGTAGTAAAAGTTCCAAAGGTGATTTAGTTTTTAGTGGTCATCAGGAAAGCTCTGCAAGTAACAGTAGTGAATGTGGCCAAACCTTCTGTCGGGACATTCACCGTATTCAATTTGCAAAAACTCAAACAGGAGATAAATCCTACAAATGCCCTGAGAATGATAACTCTCATAGGCATGGCACATCCCATGGTATATCCAAGGGCATACATAGAGAGAAACCCTATGAATGTAAGGAATGCGGAAAATTCTTCAGCTGGCGTTCTAATCTTACCAGGCACCGGCTTATTCATACTGGAGAAAAACCCTATGAATGTAAAGAATGTGGAAAATCTTTCAGCCGTAGTTCTCACCTCATTGGACATCAAAAGACTCACACTGGTGAGGAACCCTATGAATGTAAAGAATGTGGGAAATCCTTCAGCTGGTTCTCTCACCTTGTTACCCATCAGAGAACTCATACGGGAGACAAACTCTACACATGTAATCAGTGTGGGAAGTCTTTTGTGCATAGCTCCAGGCTTATTAGGCACCAGAGAACTCATACTGGAGAAAAACCTTATAAATGTTCTGAATGTGGGAAATCTTTCAGACAGAGCACACATCTCATTTTGCATCAGAGAACGCATGTTCGAGTGAGGCCTTATGAATGTAATGAATGTGGGAAGTCTTATAGCCAGAGATCTCACCTCGTTGTGCATCATAGAACTCACACTGGACTGAAACCCTTTGAGTGTAAAGATTGTGGAAAATGCTTTAGTCGAAGTTCTCACCTTTTCTCACACCAGAGAACCCACACTGGAGAGAAACCATACGAATGTCATGATTGTGGAAAATCCTTCAGCCAGAGTTCTGCCCTCATTGTGCATCAGAGAATTCATACAGGGGAGAAACCATATGAATGTTGTCAGTGTAGGAAAGCCTTCATTCGGAAGAATGACCTTATTAAGCATCAGAGGATCCATATAGGAGAAGAGACTTATAAATGTAACGGGTGCGGAATTACCTTCATCCAGAACTCTCCATTTATAGTACATCAAATAGCTCATACTGGAGAGCAGTTCCTAACCTGTAATCGGTGTGGGACAGCACTTGTTAATAGCCCTACCCTTATCAGATACCAGACAAGTGATATTAGAGAAAGTACATATTAATATAATGAATATGAAAAACTTTTCACAAAGAACAGTAACAGCTTTGGAGAACTCTGGAGAGAAGCTGTACAGATGTAATCCATGTGGAAAGGCTTTCAGTCTTGTACTATTCTTTTTTTTTTTTTTGCACTAGAGAATTGGTCTTGGACGGGGGGGAAAATCCCACAGATTTTACTTTCGTACACAAATACTTGAGATTTTCTTCTTTCCACAAAGTTCTATGTAAGTAATTGGCTTGGGTGCATTTTTTAACAAGTCTTTAGTGCTAAAATCTGAGAAGGAGCCATTAAGTAGGTGAGTTGTTGAGAGATGATCCTGATTTCTTCTTTTTAAAAAGTAAATAATGATCCCGGCTGGTGAGGCTCAGTGGTTGAGCATTGACCCATGAACCAGGAAGTCACTGGTTCAATTCCTGGCCCAGCATATGTTGAGGTT
Organism: Plecotus auritus; assembly: GCF_963455305.1. Lineage (NCBI taxonomy): Eukaryota > Metazoa > Chordata > Mammalia > Chiroptera > Vespertilionidae > Plecotus > Plecotus auritus. The sequence goes on from NC_137779.1 coordinate 32,053,929, forward strand.
GTGGTCTAGATCACCAGTTGCGGGTGGGTGTGTGGTGGGGGCAGCTGATTGGTGGTTCTCTCATCAATGTTTTATCTCTCCCTACCCTTTCTCTAAAATAAAAAAATATATATAATAAATAAGTATATAAATAAATAACACTACTTAAAAAAGATAAATGAGAGTTGTTGCTGAGAATAGAACATGGATAGTTACTGTAACAGAATTTGGAAAATAATATTTCAATGAATTAATACACTATTTTTACATGATTATCCCTCTTGGATACTTAAATGTTGTTTAGTCTGTTTTATGTGTCTGATATAATCACATTTTGGTTAGCTAGGAAAATGTTTATAATGGAAATAAATAACACATTTACTTCTAGTAGTACCCAGTTTTAAAAACATTTGCATGTGTACAAGAATTGAAAAGGGTTCTCTGGATTAAGTGAATATAATTTATTTGCTATGTAATTCTGTTTTATTGTACAAATTGTATCCTAATGGGATAATGAGTGAGTTTTATACTTTATTCAGTGTTAATGTAACAATTTCTGAAGAAACATTTTTAAATATTAAAAATTGATGTCTAGCTTTTCTATTTCACCTTCAAGGACGCGTGAGAACCATCTACTAGCAAAATTTCCCATTAATTCAGTTATTTTGATCATAGAGTTGTACTCTTTGAGACAGGGTGCTAAAGTTTCCTGGGAATTTAAAAACAGTGATTCTTTTTACACTGGGACCTGGAGGAACTTTGGGTATTTGAACAAACTAAGGAGGGTCCTCATTTGAGTGGGAAAAGGAACCTGGGTAATACCTGAATCAAGTGTGCTCAGGAAATAAACCACCCAAAATAGCACTACCCAAAGGTACCGTCCTTTCAAAATAGCCTTTTGTCTTTATAAAGAAGGCAGTGTGGTTAGGAGCATAAGCATACTCCAGGCTTAAATTCAATCCCACCTCTGCCGTAAGCTTGCTGAGTGAACTTGGGAGTGCTACCAAGCTCCTGTGTGCCTCACTTATGGGTACCCTCTGTGAGTTAACATTACCTGGTAGGATCCTGGTGAGAAGTCAGTGAGTAAACATGTAAGCATTTTAGAACAGTGCCTGGCATATTCAGTGCTTTACAATTATTAACTCTGGTTATTTATTGTTACTGCCCTACCCTAGTGTCTGTCATTTAATTTAAAGCTTCTTGAGTGCTAATAAGAACTCCTTTGAGTTCTAAATTCCTTTCCAGTCCTACATGTTTTTCCCTTTTACATACATGAGAACTTATCAGACTGAGTTTATCACTGACCCATAGTGTGTGTATGAATTCATTTCTGAGCATCAATTAACAAATTTTCACATTTTATGAAAAATAATTGTTTTCATATGAAGGTTTTCTCTTCTTGGAGAGGATCCTAAATCCTTAGATTCTGTATTAAGTCCATGAACCTAAAAAGGTTTAGGAAGAGAATCTGTCTTAATTCTGTATAAATGGTTCTCCTGTGTATAGGGATGGACCATTATTTGCCATTTTTTAGCAAACAGTATGTATGTTAAATGTTCAATAACAAAATCCCAGGAAAAAAAATCTAGAAATGATTGTAAGAATCATGAGCTTTCAGAACTAGAATGAAAATGAATCTAGTTAACTCATGCTCTTCATTGTATTGTTGAGACCCTGTGAATTGGCTCAGGGCTCACATTTTTAAAAAGGCATGTTTTTATTGATTTTTGAGCGAGTGAGAGACATTGATGTGAGAGAAAACATTGATCGGTTGCCTCCCACAGGTGCCCTGACGGGGATGGAACTGGCAACCTGGTAATGCACCCTGATCAGGAATCAACTTGGCAAACTTGTGGTGCACAGGAGGATGCTCAACCAACTGAGCCACACCAGCCAGGGCAGGGTTCACATTTTATTTTATTTTATTTTTATTTTTATTTTTAAATATATTTTATTGATATTTTACAGAGAGGAAGGGAGAGGGATAGAGAGCTAGAAACATCGATGAGAGAGAAACATCGATCAGCTGCCTCCTGCACACCCACACTGGGGATGTGCCCACAACCAAGGTACGTGCCCTTGACCGGAATCGAACCCGGGACCCTTCAGTCCGCAGGCCGACGCTCTATCCACTGAGCCAAACCGGTTTCGGCAGGGTTCACATTTTACATGAAGTCAGACCCAGATCTAGATCTCAGGCCCCTCCATTACTGGTGCTCTCCTCAGTGCTTACGTATTACTCGTATGTATAACATATTCCTATCAGAACCAGTTTTCATCGTAAACAGTGGTTCCTTGTGTGAATGGAAGAGTAGCCCCTTAACCGAGCCCCTTAGACTTTCTGATAACATGGCTCAGTTTTTCTCAACTGTATGATGGAGGTACAACCAGTGTCCACCTCAGAGCGTTGTGTGAATTCATGTGATAGTGTGTATAACGTATCTAAAACAGTGCCTGGCAAATAGTGGTACCTGTGTTGGATAGTAACATTAGTAATATTACTATTTTTAACATCCTAAGGAATATGGGAAGAGATGTGTCTATGTATGATCACTGAAACATCATGATATTGCAAGTTTGCAATATAAAAATCCTGTCTAATAAAAGTAATATGCAAATTGACCATCATTCCAACACAATATGGCCACCCCCATGTGGACACAAGATGGCCTGCAGGGGAGGGCAGTTGGGGGAGACCAGGCCTGCAGGGTAGGACAGTTGGGGGTGACCCAGGCCTGCAGGGGAGGGCAGTTGGGGGTGACCCAGGCCTGCAGGGGAGGGCAGTTGGTGGGGGGGACCAGGCCTGCAGGGGAGGGCAGTTGGAGGCAACCAGGCCTGCAGGGAAGGGCAGTTGGGGGGGACCATGCCTGCAGGGGAGGGCATTTGGGGGGGGACCAGGCCAGTAGGGGAGGGCAGTTGTGGGGGGACCAGGCCTGCAGGGGAGGACAGTTAGGAGTAATTGGGCTGGCAGGGGAGCAGTTAGGCATTGATCAGGCTGGCAGGGGAGTTGTTAGGGCGTGATCAAGCTGGCATGCAGAAGCGGTTAGGGGCAATCAGGCAGGAAGGCGAGTGGTTGGGAGCCAGCAGTCCTGGATTGTGAGAGTGATGTCTGACTGCCCATTTAGGCCTGATCCCACCAGGATCGGACCTAAACAGGCAGTCGGATATCCCTTGAGGGGTCCCAGGTTGGAGAGGGTGCAGGCTGGGCTGAGGGACACCCCCCCTCCTGTGCCCTTTGTGAACCAGGCCTCTAGGGTATAATAAAATGCTTATTTATAGTGTATCCATGTAATATGCTGACATTAAAATTATGCAGAGTTCAGTAACAGAAGCAATGTTGAAGCTGTCCTGGGGATATGAATAAAGGATGATAAAAGTACATAGAGATAAACTCATGCAAAAAATAAGTGAACTGTAAAAAATGAAATGAATGTTGCTCAAAACTCTAACTTGCCAGATGAATAGTAGTTAGCCTATATATTGGGGGATTTGGCATTTACTCCCTTTTCTTCTTTCAACTTTTCTGTTCTTTCCATCTCTTCTAAGAATACATATTACATTTAGGATCAGGAAAATAATCTTGTCAGTGATGGGATGTTTTCCAAAGTTCTTATCTACAAATAAGCTAGACCTGTAAGGGCATTGGAGAAAGTCACAGGATACAAGGTCAATATACAATAAACTTTTATTTCTGTGTACTAGCAGTGAACAATTTAGAAATGAACTCAGAAAAATCGCATTTACAATGATACGAGAATGTGAAAGATAATGAAACAAGCAAGGTTTGTATAGTAAAAAGGGTACATTGCTGAAATTCCAGAAGATGTAATAAAGAATACATAAAACGTGGTAAGTGGAGTAATACAGCAGTAATACTAGTCAAGAATGGGAGAACAATGTTAAGATGGCAATTCAGATTTTGGCATGTCTTCAAAATTTTTTAGTTATTAAAGTGTAAATTAGAACTGTTACCATATGACCTTGAATTGAAAAAAATGACCATGTAAACAGATGCCATGTGTAGTAAATCACAGCATGTGAATGGACAAATTTTGTTTTAGCCCTATAATGAAATAGTGCTCAGCAATAAAATGAACAAACACAACATTATGGTTAAATCTCCAAAAACATTCTAAGTCAGACATAGAAGAGTACACATTAGATGACCCATCTATAAATTTTTTCAGAACAATTCTATATAATAAAAAGCTAATATGCAAATTGCCCCCTCAGGAGTTTGACCGCTCACTATGACGTGCACTGATCACCAGGGGGCAATGCGGAATGAAGGCCCAGGCCGGCAGCTGGAGGAAGGAAGGCCCCGATTGGTCCTGATTGCCGGCCAGGCCTAGGGACCCTACATGTGCTCAAATTTCGTGCAGCAGGCCTCTAGTCCATCATGAAAACAGGTAACATCAGCGGCTGCCTGTGGCTGGGGGTGGCAGAGTGAGTGAGTCCAGACAGGGCCATAAATGCCCTTCGTATGGAGTAAGGCCTTATGCTGTGTGTAAATTCTACCCCCTATGGTTAGGGCACATTGACAGTAAATGCTGGAGCTTCATTTGAGAAATAACTAGCAAGTATGTGGCAGATCTCAATAAAATAATGTTTGCAGAGTAGAAGGTTTTAAAAAATTAGCTATTGTAATATGGAAAATAAATGCTTTTTAAAAGATAACACATTTAAAACATTCCCCACACACACACCAAAAATAATTTTTTAAAATGCCACTCCTTGCTAATTTTTGGGGGGGTGGGACTAATTTTTATAAAAATGTTATATGAATATGTAATACATTTTTGAGTTATTAAAGTGTAAGAACTTTTACCAAAAAGCATGGACCTCGGTACAGTTAATTTATACCACTGCCCATTTAATTCCTTGTTATTTAAAGCCGCAGGGCCCGCTCCCAGGCGCTGGGCAGGAGAGCCAGAGCTTCCGGCTGCAGCACCGCCACTCCCGGCCCTTGGCCCGCGGAGGCTTCTGGGAGTTGTAGTTCGTGTTGGCCTTGGTGTCACTGACGCCATTCCTGTGCGTCCCCGTCGGCCGTCAGCGGCTCCGCGGTGCTCGAGGAGCTCCGTTCCGCGGTGGGTGGCTGGCAGCCGTTACCGGTGCGGGGACCAGGCTGGAGCGGGCTCCTCTCCCCGGGAGCCGCCGCGCCAGCGCCGGAGGGGCGCCTCACAGTCCAGCGCGAGGACGCAGTCGTCTGGCTGCAGACCTGGACGGTGGAGGCAGCCAGTCTCCCCAGACCCACCCTCTCTGGCCCTTCAGGGTGCGGGGCCGACCCGCCGCCTCATTTCCAGGCGCGGACGGTACCGACGAGTCTGGCCTCGTTCCCTCTCGCCCGCGCGGGTGTTGGAGGGGCGGAGGTGGGGAGCCCGGCGGCTGCCTGAGGGAAGGGCCGGTCGGTGCTCCCAGCCGCCGTTGGGACAGCGGGGGACCCTCCTCTCCGTCCTGTCTCCGCGGCCGCCCCTTTCCTGCCCTCCCGCGGGCGCCCCGACGGCGTGGACATGGGCACCAGGGTGCGCACAGCTGCCATCTGGGTGAGTGGGTTTCCTCTCCTTCGTGACAAGCTGCCCGAGGCCGATGGGTCTCCCTCCCAGCGCCTCCAGGGCGATGGAAATGCCCTCATTTGATGACGGGTTGTTGCCAAACGTCAGGTTACTAAAAATCGTTCAAGTGGAGAAAGCACTCATTTCATGGAAGCTTTATGGAGCTCTAAGTTAGACACCACGAAATGCCTCCTTAAAGTCCATCACTGAGTCCCTTTCTCCACGGGAGGCGACCTTCCGTAACCCAGTGGACGTCAGCACCCTGGGGAGCAGGACCCCTACCCGCGGCGTTTTTCCCAGCAGACATGGCTGTCCACCAGAGGAAGCACTTAATGGCTCCTCTGTGCCACATTCCAGTCGCGAGCATCACTGCTCTTGCGCTTTGGGGCCGATGTTCAGTAAAAGGGGGTTAAGTGCTCACAGTCACGGCGCTGCAGCCCCAGCCCCAGCCCCAGCCCCATCTGGTAGCTGAGCCGAGCCGCGCTGCACACGGGGACGGGGCACGTCCTGGTGGCAGAGCGGGATACACGAGGTTGTATCGCGTGCTCAGAAGCTCGTGCAAGGTGAAACTTGGGAGCTGTTTTATTTTGTGGAATTTTCCTTTAATGCCTTCGTACTGTAGTTGGCCATGGAAGGTGAGATGGCAGATGAGGGGTGGCTACTGTCTTCAGGGAGGTGTGCAACCACTATCACCACTATCACGCCATGAAGAAACCCTGTCCCCATTCCCAATAACTCTCTATTCCTTCCCTTGCCCCTGCCTACGTTAACCTAGTTTATTTATTTTTTTAATGAATTAACCTGGACATCCTATCTAATAAAAGAGTAATATGCAAATTTACTGTTACCCCAACACACAAGATGGCTGCCCCCATGTGGTCAAAGATGGCTGCCCCCATGTGGACACAAGATGGCCAGCAGGGGAGGGCAGTTGGGAGGGACCAGGCCTGCAGGGGAAAGCAGTTGGGGGGATCAGGCCGGCAGGGAAGGGCAGTTGGGAGGGACCCAGGCCTGCAGGGGAAAGCAGTTGGGGTGACGAGGCCTGCAGGGTAGGGCAGTTAGGGGTGATCAGGCCTACAAGGGAGGGCAGTTAGGGGCAATCAGGCTGGCAGGGGAGCAGTTAGGCATTGATCAGGCTGGCAGGGGAGTGGTTAGGGGGTGATCAGGCTGGCAGGCAGGCAAGCAGTTGGGAGCCAGCAGTCCTGGATTGTGAGAGGGACATCCCTCAAGGGGTCCCAGATTGGAGAGAGTGCAGGCTGGGCTGAGGGACACACACACACCCCCCCATGCACGAATTCTAGTTTCTATATAAACAGAACCATGCCATGTGTAGCCTTTTGTATCTGGCTCCTTTCATTGAGCCTAATGTTGTAAGGTTGCTTTGTGTTGCTCTCAGCCTGTCGGTCATGATGCTATTGCCTGGGATGCAGGGGGCACTGTCCTGGGCTGAGCCACATGTGTGGAGTTCCACATGCCTTGTCTCACATGTGCATCTTGGATTTTGTTGTTAAGAAATTTTTTGGAATAAGCTTCCTCTGTACTCTTCCTTTTTTTTCTCCTCCCGTCCCCCTCACCCTCCCTGATTATTTCTTAGATCCTCTTGTTCTCACGTGTCCCCAGCAGTGGTGGGCCACTGAGTGACTTCGGGAACACACGTTTAGTCACCTGCAGCTGGAGCCTGAGGAACAGTGCTCCGATTCCACTCCAGGGAGGTGCTCCCAGTTGGGGATGAACATTTACTGGTGACGGGAGAGCTGCCGTGTGTGGCCCATCACGAATCGTCCCTCTTTTCCCACATTTCCTCTGCAGGGACGTGCCCTCCGCATTGGGGTCACATCTGCCTGCCTCCCCAGGTTTGAGAGACCTGTCACCTCGGTTTTGTGTGTGATAGTCGCCTGGCCTTTGGCTTTTACTGTTGTGGCAGGTCTCTTGTTTCTGTTGGGATTTTTTGGGAGATTAAATAACCCCACTGCTACCCTGATCTCACCCTAGTCTCGGTGGTCTAACAACAAAGAGGAGCAATCAGTGGGAGAGGTTAAGCGAATTCGTTCATGGACATGGAAATAGAGAAGGAGCTGTAATGAAACAGACTATTCCATCAGAACCTACTGCTGGTGCACAGCTGCCTAAACAGAGTCTACTTTTGACACCTGGCATCGGTTCATACTTAAGTGGCTGCCCAAAGGTGTTTAAATCTCAGGTGCTCATCATGCTTGTGGGGTTCCTGGGGCCTTTGCAGAGTCGGGTGAGGGGACTGTCATTGTGTTGAGTTTCCCATTTTAATTTGTCTCATTTCTGCCCCTCAGCAGCCCTCACCACAGTCTGCAGAGCACCCAGCCTGACCTGCAAACATGTCCTGTTGGAGCCCATTGATACGTGCTCCCTAAAGTGTTTGCTCTTGAGTCCACAGGTCCCACCCCTGCAGGAACGAGACAGTTCAGGCAATAGGATCAGAAAGCGCCAAGGTCAGGAACCCATTGTGGGTCTGAGGACCCCTGAGCAGAGGCCTCTCGCTGGAAGACTCCAGCAGAGGCACAAGAGCCACAGGAGAGAGCAGGCCCTCGAGTGGCTGGTTATTTCCCAGGAACAGGGGGAAACCACAAGGTCCCAGGTGAGTTACTTCTTTATTTCATTCATTTATTTGCTTTTCTGCTGGGGTGCGGGATGTGATTCTTAACTTCAAGGGGTAAGTGAGTCACTCCTCAGTTTGTGGCCTGCTTATCATTGCAGTTCCTGTAAGGTTCCCGTCTACCTTTATTTACAGATTTCCCGATTTCTCCATGCTCAGCTTCCATCTCCCCCCCCCCCCCAGATTATTTTTATCGACATTCTGTTGTTGTGTTTATCACCTGTGCATTATTATTGCTGTGAATGTCTTTCCATTTCACGTCGGCGAGTGCATGCACATCTTGCTGCGATGCTTGCATTTTCCGGCGAGCGCTTGTTGGCGGGGCACCTGTGCTCCTGCGCTCCTCCACGCAGCTGCTGGCCGCAGGGTGGGTGTCCCCGTGCCTCACAGTCCAGCAGCACTGACTTTGTCTTTAGAAAGTGTCGTTGTAATGTGTCTCCGTGCGTTTTTGTAGTCTCTGGCATCGACAGGTGATTTTTCTTTTTAACGTTAGCCATTGTAATAGGTGTGTAATGGTACCTCATTGTTTTAACATGCAATTTTCTAATGGTACCTATGATGTTGAGCATTTTTTATATGCTTATTTCCCATTCCTGTGTTTTCATGTTCAGATCTTTTGCCCAGCAAACTGGCTATTACTCAGAGCTATTGCCTTTTGACTCCCCTGAGTTATTAACGTATCTTCTCTCGCAGTGGTCACTTCTATGGAACCTTCCCATGCCCCCCCCCCCCCACTCTCCTCTTCCTCTCTGCACACCTTGTTCTCTCTGTCACTTACGCCCTGTGTTATCTGTGTGCATGTGACTCTGCTTTCCTCTGCACTGCTCACTGCTTCTTCTTTTTTTTTTTTTTTAATATATTTTATTGATATTTCACAGAGAGGAAGGGAGAGGGATAGAGAGCTAGAAACATCGATGAGAGAGAAACATTGATCAGCTGCCTCCTGCACACCCCCCACTGGGGATGTACCCGCAACCAAGGTACATGCCCTTGACCGTAATCGAACCCGGGACCCTTCAGTCCGCAGGCTGATGCTCTATCCACTGAGCCACACCGGTTTCGGCTGCTCACTGCTTCTTGCGAGCAGCACTGCATCGCACAGGCACCTCGGTGAATAGCCAGGAACTTTAGCAGAAGTAGGGTGACCAACCATCCATGTTTGTTTCAGTTTCTTTGACTCCCAGTTGCATTCACACACATTTGCCTTTGATTCCTGTGCTGAGCACTGTAGGCAGGACTCTGGTTCCCACTGTGACACCACCTGCAGCTCCCTAAGGACCTGGCACCCGATGCTGTAATGTCCTGAGTGACAGGCTGACTAATACAGTGCCTACCGATGGGAAGGTTTTCAATAATTGTTTGCTTTCGTCACAGAATGAAATGTAATTTATGAAGACTCTAGGTAGGCAGCCTGTTGTTTCCCACAAACTAAGTAAGAGCATCTGAGCTTGTAGGGAACCTGGTATTTCAGAGACGGTTCTCATTCATGGATGTGTGTGTGCACTTTACCTGGGAAGAGATGCAGCTGCTGGACCCCGCTCAGAAGCACCTGTACAGGAGTGTGATGCTGGAGAACTACGACAACCTGGTGTCTCTGGGTAAGTGCTGTGGCCCTGCAAGGCATGTGTGTGGTCTCCAGGCTATTTCTTGGCTGCTTAAAGCTGGGAAGTGGGGAGCGGGGTTTTGTAAAATACTCAGTGATTTGTGACTTCTAGTTAGAGGCCAGGTTTCCGTAGTCTCCCTTTGTCATCAGTATATGCTAGTGGAATGTCTTTATGTAGCCAAAGTACAAAAGGATAGCTTCATCCTGCTGCCTCTTAACTGAGTCGTCCCCTCCTTCAGCACCCCTGAACCCTGGGTGGTTTCGGTCTAGATTGTCTGTGGTTCTCCATTCACAGGGTATCAGCCCACCAAACCTGGTATCATCTCCCGGTTGGAGCAAGAAGAGCTGCGTGCGATGCAGGGCCGCGTTCCGAGTGAAGGCCGTCCAGGTGATTGATCAGGACGTGGAGACTTTTACCGTTTTATTTAGAGTTGGTGCGGAGTCTGAAGTGATGTGCACCTCGTGTTAGAGCTTCTCGTCTCATCTGTGACCCTTCTCTCGTGCTCCCTCTCCTCCCTGGCTTTCTCAGTCTTCCTGCTTTCCCTTCGCGCAGACGCACTTCCTTATGCATCTAAGCAGCTTCTCCTTGGTATCACTTGATGTAATTTCCACATCCCTTCTCCTTCCTTCCTTTTTTAAAAATATATTTTAATATTCCTTACGCTTATATTTCACTGCAGTCCCAACTTCCTTCTCCCTGAAACCACCCCCTCCATATTTCTCCATGCTGGTCACTGATGGTAGCACCGTCCTTGCCAAGTGCATTTCTGCATCATTTGATAGTGTCCGTGTTCCCGCCTGCAGCCTTCCCCTCTGCCCCCTCTGCCCCCTCTGCCCCCTCTGTTACAACGCACATGGGTGGGACGCTTCTCCTCATACTTCATGGACTTCTCTTGTGTTCTCTCTGAGTGCAAAGGGGTATTTTTTTTTTTAGATTCATCACTTTCCTCATATAGTATAACTTTAAAAAGATTTCTGCTCTAAACATTTAAGTTCTTTATTCTCTTTTGGTGATTGACAGTCCATCCCTCTTTCATTTGCCCTTTGGCACTGGGTATGATTGGCCCACAGGGCATCTTGCTGCCAGTGCCACTTGCTTATCTCGTTTTCAGGAACTAGAAATTTCCCTCCCACTGCCCGAAGCCACATACCACGTCTCCCCCGTTTCTGACTCTTGCTGGTTCGTGCTGCTCCACTGCTGGGGCTCCTTGGTGCTAGGGAGTCAGCTCCCCCGTGCGGGCAGTTCTCTTCACTGGCTTTACGTGGTCTCTCAGTGCTTGGTCCTTTAAAGAAGAATTCCACCCACAAACCCAACATTGTTTCATTTCTTGTATTTTTTTACTGATTAGTCAAGTTTATTCAATTATCCTTTTTATGTTAGTTCTTTTTTGTTTGTTAATCCCCACCCCAGGATATTTTTTCCATTGATGATTTTTAGAGTGGAATGGAGGGAGAGGGGTGAGAGAGACATACACACATTGGTTGGTTTCCTCCTGCACATGCCCTGACTGGGCTAGAGATCTAACCTGCAACCCAGGTATGTGTCCTTGACTGAGAATTGAACCAGCAACCCTTCGGTGTATGGGATATAACTCTAACCAATGAGCAACACTAGCCAGGGCTGTGTTAATTCTGTTTTTGTTGTTGTTAATCCTCACCCGTAGATAATTTTCTTCTTCTTTTTTTTTTTAATATATTTTTATTGATTTCAGAGAGGAGGGGAGAGAGAGGAATAGAAACATCAATGTTGAGAGAGAATCATTGATTGGCTGCATGCCTGTTGAGTGCACAGGCCCTTTATCGTGCTCGACTACGCCAACTGTTTGATCCGAGCCCCTCTTCCAGGGACTGGACCTCTTCGGGCGCCGGGCATTTGACGGAGAAGATGTGAGAGGTTGTGGGCATAAGAGAGTCTTTATTGCAGCCCAAGTAGCCATTGCTACTGTAGGGGCCATGAGAAAAGCAGTTCTTCAAAGAAAGTCCCATCCTGTAGCTGCACACTGGCTGGGTAACAATACATCTTTCCCACAAAGCAGTAGCAGCCTCCAACATAGGAGCTGTACGGGAGCCTCGCACAGCAGCCATTATTAGAGTCCCAGCCTCCCCAAGTAGCTGTACACTGGCTGTTCAGTAACGTCCTTTATGCTAAGTTGGACAAAAGAGACTTCTTTCTAAATGGGGACATCACTATTTTTGCTTATAGACGGGCATGCCTGCTCAGTGTACATAGTCACATTACTGTGTCCTTGCTCTTGCACCTGCATACAGCAACTTAGACTTGAACACTCTGATTAGTATTTTCATGCTCAGATTTGCTTGAAGATCTGGCATACTCTGGACAGGGTTCCCACAACACCCCATACTGGGGATCAAGCCTGAAATCCGGACATGTGCCCTTACTGGGAATAGAACCATGACCTCCGCCTTCATAGGTCAAAGTTCAACCACTGAACCAGGTCAGCAGGGCGAGGACATGCTTTTATTGATTTTAGAGAAAGAGGAAGGGAGAGAAAGACAGAGAAACATCGATATGAGAATGATACATCAACCGGTTGCCTCCCACATGTGCCTGACGGGGGCTTGAACTGCAACCTGGGTATGTGCCCTGACCAGGAATCTAACCTGAGACCTTTCAGCATGGAAGCATGACACTGCATTCAACCAAGCCACACTGGCCACAGCTTGTTTTTTGTTTGTTTATCTGGGAGCTTTTACTAGCTTTTTCCTGTAAACTAGTTTGCAATGTTTTCTGCTTTTTCTCCTGAGCTTCCTAGTATTCTAAGTATTCGACTGTTATTTATTAAACTAGAGGCCCGGTGCACAGAATTCATGCAAGAGTAGGTTTTCCTTCCCCCAGCTGCCAGCACTGGCTTCCCTCTGGCACCTGGGACCCGGGCTTCCCTCACAGCCCCGGCTTCACCTGGAAGGTCGTCCAGAAGGATGTCTGGTCTACTTAGCATATTAAGCTTTTATTATTATTCATGATTGTAACGATTAGAGATTTCATCCATTCTCTTTATATTTTGCTCATTTTTCCTTTTGCCTTTTTTGGCTTGTTTACCCACTGTGCAAGTCTTTTAAACTCAAAACAATCTTTAATTATTTTCAGTTGCCTATTCCTATCTTTATTTTTAGTTTTCCTTTGTTTTCCCCAGTGCCCAGGAGTTTGAGGATATTTACACGTCAGATTTTACTTATTTTCTGTTGTAATATATTAAACTAAAACAATCTGATGGCATGGCATTTTTAGGCAATTTTAGGCTATAACATGGTTATGTTATTATTTATAACATTTTTATTTCTAGACAAAGTATGGGAATTTGATAATCACACGGAATGGTATGAGGAAAATCAAGGCAAGTTGGGAAATATGGCAAAATACTATGACTGTACTGCCTTTGGAAAACTATGTCTTCTTACTACAAATTGTGGTTTTTCAAAACAAAATGTTTATAAATTTGTCACACATTTGAAATATAATATAGACTTCAGTCTTAATTATGCTGGAAAGAATCCTAATGGGTTTTATGCACAAAGGGAATCATTCCTCCATTCTGAACATGAACAAACTCTTTTTGGAATAAAATACTGTGAAAGTAATGAATCTGGAAAATTTGTCAACAAGAAGTCACAACTCTTGTGCCCACAAATCTATATGGAAGGTAAACCCTTGTAATGCAATTATTGTGGGAAGGTCTTCAGTAGCAAGTCAAACCTTGTAGTGCATCAGCAAACTCATGCAGAGGAAAGGCCTTACAAGTGTGATGGATTTGAGAAAGACTTCAGCAGCAAGTCCTACCTCATTGAACATCAGCAAAATCATACAGGAGAGGAATTATGTGAATGCAATGAATGCGGGAAAACATTCCGGATCAATTCACAATTTGCTATACATCAGAGAATTCCCACAGGTGAGAATCATTATCAATGCTGTAAATGTGGAAAAGACTTCAGTAGGAAAGATCAGCTTGTTTCACACCAGAGGATTCATTCAGCACAGAAACGTTATGGTTATAATGACTGTGGGAAAGGTTTTGGTTTGAACTCACAGCTCATTATACACCAAAGAATTCATACAGGAGAGAAACCCTATGAATGCACTGAATGTCAGAAAGCCTGTAATACAAAGTCAAACCTTCTGGTACATCAGAGAGCCCATACAGGGGAGAAACCTTATGGTTGTAGTGAGTGTGGGACAGCCTTTACTTTCAAATCACAGCTCATTGTCCTTCAGTGGCTTCACACAGGAGTAAAGCCCTATGGGTGCATTCAGTGTGGAAAATCCTTCAGTTTTAATTCACAACTCATTGTATATCAGAGGATTCACACAGGAAAAAGCCTGTATGAATGCAGTGAATGTGGGAAAGCCTTTAATCATAAGCATCAGCTCATTTCACACCATAGAACTCATGCAGGGGAGAAGCCTTATGAATGCAGTGTTTGTGGAAAAAGTTTTGGTTTGAACTCACAGCTCACTATACATCAACGAATTCTTACAGGAGAGAAACCCTTTGAATGCAGTGAATGTTTGAAAGCCTTTAATACAAAGTCAAACCTTATTGTACACCAGAGAACCCATACAGGGAAGAAGCCCTATGGTTGTAGTGAATGTGGGAAAACCTTTACTTTCAAGTCACAGCTTATTGTACACCAGGGAACGCACTCTGGGGTAAAACAATATGGATGTAACCAGTGTGGGAAAGCCTTTAGTTTGAAGTTACAGCTCATTGTACACCAGAGAAGTCACACAGATGTGAAACCCTATGGATGCAGTGAATGTGGTAAAGCTTTCAGGAGTAAGTCATACCTCATTATACATATGAGGACTCATACAGGAGAGACACTTCATGAATGCAATGAATGTGGGAAGTCCTTCAGTTTCAATTCACAACTCATTGTATACCAGAGAAATCACATAGGAGAAAATCCATGTGAATGTGGGAAAGTTTTTAATAGCAAAGATCAGCTCGTTTCACATCAGAAAACTCATGTAGGGGAAAAACCTTATGGCTGCAGTGAATGTGGGAAGACCTTTAGTAGCAAGTCATACCTCATTATACACATGAGAACTCATTTGGGAGAAAAACCATATCAATGTATTAAATGTGGAAAAGCCTTCATTTGGAAGTCAGTACTCATTGTGCATGAATGAACGCATGTAGTGGAAAATCCTTATAAATGCAGTCAGTGTGAGAAATCCTTCAGTGGAAAATTACGACTTATTGTACATCAGAGAATGCATGCAGAAGAGAAACCCTATGAATGCAGTGAATGTGAAAAGGCTTTTGTTAGGAAATCTCAGCTCATTGTACATCACCGAACTCATTCAGGGGAGAAACCCTATGGATGTAATGATTGTGGAAAAACTTTCTCTCAGAAATCAATTCTCAGTGCACACCAGAGGACTCATACAGGAGAGAAACCCTGTAAATGCACTGAATGTGGTAAAGCCTTTTGTTGGAAGTCATAACTCATTATGCATCAGAGAATTCATGCAGGCGAGGAAGATTGATGAATTAAAAATCAGAAACTTTCAAGTCAATTCAAATTGTAGAGAAACTAGAAATGAAATCATCCTGTGCACAGGAAAACTTACACTGAATGTAAACCTTATGAAGGCACAGCATGTGGAAGGGCATGCACAGGAAGCTGTTTTTACATCTAAAAAAAATCAGTGCATACACACAGGAACGCCATGAATTTGGTGAACCCTACGAAAACTTTCAGTTGTAGGTCATACCTTCCTATAATTTTATACAGCTGCGGAACCATGTGAATGAAATGAATGTTGGAAAGTTGGTTTTTAGAGATGATAAAACTCTGATGAAATTCCATAAATCATTATCGAATACACTCATTTGAAATTCATAACTTATTAAACTGTAACATTTATTAATGATAGAAAAATTCTCTTCATTGCAAAATTCTTAAATGTAACTTTTTGCCAGAATAAAAATTACTTACTAAATACCTTTTAGTAATAGGAACCACATATATATTATTTGTTTCCTTTATAGGTGGGTCCGGCAGCTACCTCTTTTGTTATATACATCAATATGGTGTACATTTCTTTGTAAAATATATGTGTATTTTATTGATTCCTAGAGGAAGGGAGAGGGGAGAGAGAAACATCAATGATGAAGGAGAATCATTGATTGGCTTTTTCCTGCATGCCCCCATCTTGGGATTGAGCCTGACTTCCTAGTTTATAGTTCAGCACTCAACCACTGAGCCACGCTGGCAAGGCTGTTGTACATTTCTAACTGGTTAGATTATCCTGATATATTTAGAATTCCTAATTCCAGACAGTATGTGCACTCATGATGGGATCATCATTCAAGGTGCAATGCCAAGGAATTGACCTTATCACCTACGTAGGCTGAAGTAGTTGGGATGTCAAATTTTTAATGGACTCTTACAGAAAAGTACGTTGAGGGGTTTTTTTTTTCTTGGTGGCATCTTCCAATTGTTAATTATTTGTGTGTCAGTTACCCAGTACAGCTTGAGGTACAGTAATTGTTAATTCTACTCCAATTGCCTTTATTTTAGCTATGTGGCATTTTTGTACTACATTTAAGTAATGCTGAAATATGCACCTATAGTTGTAGAGTCAGGGTGTTGGTAAATTATTCTACCAGTTGCTTATTTACAAAGTCTGTTTTCTTCACAACCTCACCAATTTGCTTATTGTACTCAGAATTAATTTGAAAGGTGTTGGGTCCCTGGCAAATCGATTAAGACTATCTTGGAGGAATATGAAGATTCAAAACTATAAATATTTCTGAAGCACCCTCCACTTTGTACTCTTTACTGCAGGAGGGAATTCATCTCTTACCCCTCTAAAAATTGTTTCTTCCTTAAAGGAGGTATTTAATAATTTCTGAATGACTAATCCTTATTGTGTTCAGCTCATTATACAGGATACAATCTCGAGATACCTAGGATGAAGCAGGATGATTCACAGAAGGGAAAAGAAAACTTGGATAAAGAAATAATTTCAGATAATTGCTAAAGGATGTCCTGTAAATCTGAGCAATACCATGAATATGTATTTTGTCATTGATGTTCCACTGAAGATACACAGAAAGAATAAGCAGCTAAGGGAAAGTCTACATTCAATTTATTATTACCCTGGGTCATTTAGAATGTAAAAGTTAATGTATTGTGTGATGCAAATCCACATACAACCAAGAAGATGGTAATCTAATACTGTGGGAAAGGTAGTACTGGGTTTTGTTTGAAGCTTTAAAACAATGGCAATCTTATCAGACAAATGAAACTTAACAATGATATAGTGTACAACCATTAAACACAATGGAATTTCTGTTAAAAAAATCTAATCTCTGGTGTGGGACTCTACCTAGTCCTTCCAACCCAGCCCTTAATAGTTGATAATTTTCCATAAAATTCAAGGAAAGTTAATTCCAACATTTAACAATATTTCCCAGGAAATAGACATTGGGGGAAGGAGAGAATGACTTGTAATATGAACACAGATTTAAAAGTCCCAAATGGAATAACAAAATGCATGTAATCATGTATATGTTTTTTTAAAAAGCCATGGCATTTTTCAATGTAGCAGACTATTGTAGTGTCCACTGCACCAGTATCACTGGTTTTCCTGACATCAGTGTAGGTTGCTAAAAAGCTGTATTTCTCTATTTTCTTTGTAATGAAGTATAATCGAGCTGTAAACTCTGAGTAATGATATGGAAGTACGAGTTGCTGAGAGGGTCTAATGGGAAGGTTCTTCAGAAGGAAAACAAACACCTGGGTAAAGCCCCCTCGTGTCTTTTCATCTTTCGTCTTCAATATGCAACACATCATGGTCTGGGTTTCCGCAGCCATCCTGAACTCATCTTGAGGATGGAAGCCACCCCCAGAATGAATGGAGAGGGACTGCCTGCCTGATAATGGTGGAGCTACTATAGGCACCTCGACTGCCAACATCTGGGTATGTTTTACCCAAAAGAGAAAACTATGTTGTTTCAGCCATCCCTTTTTTGGGGATCGGGGGAGAATTGGTTCTTTTATATGCAGCTGAATGTCACCGTAATTGAAACACGGGCTGTTTGGAAGACAATATCAGAAAATCATTTCATAAAAATAACCACACTCGCCGAAACCGGTTTGGCTCAGTGGATAGAGCATCAGCCTGCGGACTGAAGGGTCCCAGGTTCGATTCCGGTCAAGGGCACGTACCTTGGTTGTGGGCACATCCCCAGTGGGAGGTGTGCAGGAGGCAGCTGATCGATGTTTCTCATCGATGTTTCTAACTCTCTATCCCTCTCCCTTCCTCTCTGTAAAATATCAATAAAATATATTTAAAATAAAATAAAATAACCACACTCCCAGATAAAAGAAAAGCCCTACGATTAGCTCAATATGTATAGATAATTGAACTGATGCAATGTAATAACCATAAATATTTTAAAGTACGAAATAAGAAATGAACTCCTTTAACCCCTTTAAGAAGT
This sequence comes from Plecotus auritus, assembly GCF_963455305.1. Lineage (NCBI taxonomy): Eukaryota > Metazoa > Chordata > Mammalia > Chiroptera > Vespertilionidae > Plecotus > Plecotus auritus. The sequence continues at coordinate 32,072,169 of NC_137779.1, forward strand.
TTGTCATACTTAATGGTTAGACAATAGACTTGTACCCTTAAATTTAGAAAGTTACAAGGATGCTCATCACTTTTATTGAACAATGTAATGGGAGTTCTAGGCAAGGTGTGAAAACAAAAAGTTATATAAGGAATTGTTGGTTATGTCAGAAATAAAAAATTTCCCATTTTTACCAATCAGTCATGTTCTGGTTAAACCAACGGGGTAAGCTACAAAATTAAGAACACCAAGAAGCCCAAATGAACAAAGCACTAGAAATCAAGGAACATTTTATGTAAAGAAAGCGTTTTTGCTCTTGTCCTGGGTGCACCTGCAGGAAGAGGTGAGGTCCTGCAAAGTAAAGGACACGCTGACCAGTCGCCTGTGGCTGGCAGGACAGCTTAGAAACCCAGAGAGCCACACCACAGAGGAGTTTCCCGCCAGCTCTCCCAGGGGTCCTCATGGGACCCCCACAGATCGTATGACAGGTATGAGGTCGGCAGGAAAAGCTAAAAGATTTTGCTGACATGCCCTGGTCCTTTTCTAAGTGCAAGGCAGAGGTACCTGAAGGCAGGAAGGTGGACAGTGCAATAGCTGAAGGAAACCGGGTAGAGGCGATCTGTGCTTTTAGGCTGAGGGATGGGTCAAGGACTCGGAGAACACACCATCCCTTGCCTGTTGCTTCTCTCGCCCCCCATGTATATGAAAACCACCCGCACTGCACGTAGGGCTTTGCACTACAGAACACGGGAGAAGGTTCAGGAGAGCTGAGACAGGCTCTCCCAAGGCATCCTAGGCCTTCACACGGGGGAGCTCAGAAGGCAGAACTGGAAAGCAAAGGGGTCTCAGCGTCCCAGAAAAGCACGCAGGCTGTAAGGCCAGGAGGTAGCTCACGTTTTCAGAAAGCTGTGTTCCCATCCCAGGCCCTGCTGAGCGAAACACCCTCCCCTCAGAATAGTTGGGAGAAGTGAACTAAATCTAACCTTAAATTGCAACAAAGTCCACACCAGCTTAAGTACAGGTCAGATTGGTTCTATCTCACCCATTCTCCCAATTTAACGCCTGACCTTTGAAAATATTTACTCTTTTCTGGAAATACCCAGGACAAGGAAATTGTCAGGAAAAAAGAGAGTAATGATTCTAAAAGTATTATTTCACCAAAAATAAATCCTAAATGTGCATGCACTTAACACTAACGCTTAAAACTCATGAAAAAGCAGAGGTGAGAGAAATGCACTCTGTAATCGTAGTTGGACACGTCGTTCAGTGACTGGAGAACAGATTTCAGCGTCCGGATTGCTCCCAGATTTTACACTTGAACAAACGGAGTGTTTGTCTTTGTGCCGAGCCTTTCGCACTTGTCCTTCCAGTGACACTGGCCGCCCTCTGAGAGCCATTGGCAGTCCCCTGGTCTGTCGTGTCTGGACCGCCGTCCAGCGCACTGGACTCTCATTGTCCCTGCACCGAGGACCGTGCGAGCAGGACGTTGGCATTCAGTGGTGCCCAGCGCCATGACCAGGGTCAGCGGGGGCCCGGGCCCCGGCTCGTCGCGGGTGAAGAGTCCTCAGAGCGCGCTGCCCGACGCCCTTCTCATGCGGGGGTCAGCCCTGGCGTGGGGGTGGGGGTGGGGGTCACTGAACCAGGAGCCCTGCGTCCCCACGGGGGCCTCTGCTCCCACCCTGAGGCCTCTGGCTCTGGGTTTGAAATGCGCAGTCGCCCTGCGCGGATAGGGAGCCGGTGTGGGTCGCAGAAGGCCCGCCATCGGGGTGTCTGCCGCAAGCTGGGACCCGGGCGGGTTTGGGCTCCGAGGTCCACCAACGCGGGTAGCCTGGGGTCATCCAAGGGTCGCCGCTTCCTCCTGCCCCGCCTCCTGGGAGTGTAGGCGGCGGCGCCCTGTCCTCCCCCGACGCCCAGCGCCCCCAGAACCTGCCGCTCTGCCCAGGGCCTAGGCCTCCCAGAGCCAGGCTAGATGGCACCTCCGAACCCTAGAACCTCTCTGCGCACCCCGGACTGCAGGGACCCGGGGCACAAGGACTGGGGCGCCGACACCCGCATCGGGGCATCAGGCGGGGCTCTCGCCGGATTGGCCGGAGCCTCGATACTTTGTAGCGACCGCACCTTCCGCGCTGCCGGATGGCCGCCACCTTGGCGCCTCCTCCCCGGAGGTGCGGGCTGAGCACGTGCGCGCCGGGCGAGCACGGAAGTGGCGTGGGACAGGGGGCACCCCAGCGGACCCTAAGTGCACCCGACAGAGCAGCACTCCTGGCCTCCGCGGGGAGCCGCACCGGGAAAGGTACTCGGCCTCGGGCCACCACCTGGGAGTGGAGGGGTCAGGCCGCCCGACAGAGCCACCTTCCGTCCCTCCATCCCCGCCCAGGGCCGGTCCCCTCCGTGTCCGCTTGAGCCCAGCCCGTACCCTCTCTCCTGTGGCGTGGGCTCCGGACGAAACCGGGTCCTGAGCAGGGACGCGGGGTCCAGGGCCGCCCGCCCATCGCCACGGGGAGCATTGCGCCGCGTAGAGGAGAGCGGCCGCCGCGGGTGCAGAGCCGGGAGCCTGAGGGGCGCCGAGCGGCCTCAGCATCTGCTAGACTCGTGGGTGCCGAAGGCTCTGCCCGCTCACTCGCCCCGGAGCCTGGTCCGCAGGAGGAAGGTGCACCCTTTGGAGGAAGGCGCGGCCCTAGGAGGTCACCAGCCAGTTGCCTGAAGGTCCACGGGTGGGAGCCATTCGAGCGGCTCACCGCCCTTTTCCGTGGGACACACTGCGGGGCCCGCATAGGCGCCAGGAATGAACGCCTGTCGTTCTGGCGGATAAGCATCTCCGCGGTTACGTTGGTGCCCGTTTGCCTCGATTTGTATAAAACAGACAAGCTCCCAAAGCCTTCAGGTCCACTTGCTGTAGCTTACGTGTTGGGAGGGTGGGGGCACGGAGCGGGCTTTGGGGGCACTGGGTCAGTGCTCTTTGTTTGGGCCCTGCAGCCAGCCTGCCGGGGCCCCACCTGGTGTCTCGGCCGGTGCCCTCGGTGCCATTCCGCAGCCCAGGGCGGCCCAGGGCGGCCCGGCCCCATCCATTCCCTGTGTAGGTGCTTTTTCTTCTCTTCAGTGTCTGCGACGAGGGCAACCTTTACACCTTTGTGCTTTCCAAAGGATGAGTTTGAGGTTGTTTGTTTTTCCCCCCAGAAATCAAAATAGTTAAAACCTGATGGTTCTAATCCTGTTCCCGCAGCCCCATGGCCCCTCTGACATGAATGTGAATGGCCTCTGCCCAGCCCCTGGCCCAGGGCACCTCCTCACGGCTGGGAGAGGCGTTGGCATCCGATTGGCAGGTGCTGGGGAAACCTGGTGGCCCCAACACACATGGTCACTGCCCCCACCGAGCCCAGAGGAGGGACACAAAACGTAACCAGCACGTGGAGAAGGACAGGTGCAGACAGGAGGGTCAGAGCACAGAGAGGGGCACCTGGGGGTGGGTGGAAGGTGCGGAGGAGTGAGTGACAGCACCAGCTCAGTCCGGTGCACGACGGGGCCAGACCGATTTGGAGGGACTGAAAGGAATGCCATGGGGCCTGGCGCCCCGCCTTTCTCAGTAACCTGTCACTATGGACACCTCACCAGTGCCCGTAGCAGGAGGGGCCTCTCGTAGTTGGTCTGAGGATTCATGTATAATCAGCCCAGGGTCAGAGCTGGCTGTTGTGATGCCTGCCACCTTGTTTGCAGAGGGACGCAACCCAGCCCAGGATGCAGAGCTTCCTGAAGCTGCTGCGGGAGAGTGGAGGCGCCAGCCCCTCCGTGGAGGAGGTGGTGAGCCTCGCCGGCAGGCTGTGCCGGGACCTGCAGGACGACCTCACCCAGGCGCAGCCCTTCGTCACGGCCGTGCTGGAGAGCCAGCTCCGCCTGTACCTCCTGGACAACAAGGACGTGGCCCTGGTGTGCGCCCGCGTGCTGGCCCAGCAGGAGCAGCACCAGGCCGCCTGTAGGCTCTTGGAGGTAGGACTGGTCTTGCGGTGGGAGGTGCAGAGAGAGGGGCAGCAGCCACCAGCATCCTGAGCAAGATGGAAAGTCCACAAGCCAGCCACAGCCAGGAGAGAGGCTCTGTAAACAAGCCAGGATGGTCCCCTCTCACCTTACCAAGGTTTGAATAGGTTGATAATCCGAGAAAAATGGTCCACTGATGGAATCCTCACTGAGTGGGGTCCCAGCTTGGAGTGTCGGCTACCAATCGAGTAGCCAGCAGTCAAGCAGACCCGGGACCTCTGTCCCGGAGCCAAAGGCCCTCTTGGAAACTCGGAAACCAGAAACATCTGTGCCACTCACCTGGGGGCACTGGGAGCCTCGTTCATTCGCCATAAAAACGCGACCTGCATTGAAGTGAAGGGATTCATGGTCTTTATTTATCCACTTAGTGGACAGTGGTACTTTTTTTAAAATTATTTTTATTGATTTCAGAGAGGAAGGGAGAGGGATAGAGAGAGATAGAAACATCAATGATGAGAGAGAATCATGGATCAGCTGCCTCCTGCACGCCTCCCAGCAGGGATGTAGCCCGCAACCTAGGCACGTGCCCTTGACTGGAATCGAACCTGGGACCCTTCAGTCCACAGGCCAACGCTCTATCCACTGAGCCAAACTGGCCAGGGCGACAGTGGCACATTTTGCTGCCTACATACTGACATGTTTGAATGCAGTATGGTGCCTGCCCCAGACTATATGGGGTGGCACGTACTATGTAGTGTGTGCCTGTGTTACTTCACAAAGTCCGAGAAATTCTGAATTCCAACATCCAGACAGCTCAACAGGCTTCAGTATGGATTTGAGGGCCCATGTTTCCCTGTTTGAGCACATACTTACCTTAAAGATTTTTAATTTTTCCAAGTTTCTTGTATTCCCACCCCACCCCTCCAAGCCAAGAGGTGTCCTTCTCCTGCCTCTGCCTTCATGCAGCAGCTGGAGGAAGTTGTAAAACTGCAGGTGGGACCATGTGTGCACCAGGGCCTGGGGCCTACTCTCCAGGCCTGAACCCACACGCCCCCTTCCTCCGTGTGGCCCATGCTGGCTTCCGGGCTGTTCCTAGAATTTCCACGACATTTCTTTGTCTCGGGACCTATGCACATGTCATTCCCTCAGTTTGGTGCCTTCCCACCTCTCAGGTTTCTGCTGTACATGTCACCCAGTCTGGGTAGTGCCCCTGTATCCTCAAGTGCAATCCCGCATTCAGTCCTCGGATTCCTTCCTCGGGTCCTAATTAGAGTCCATTTGTGCTTCCTCTGTCTCTCCTGGCTCCACTGTGGGCCCACGAGGGAGGGGCCGCGCCTTGTTCTCGTTGCAAGACCGATGACAGCCGGCATAACCCTGTGACATAGGAGGGGCTCCGGTGTTTAACTCTGTCCGAATACACGAATGAAGTAAAGAAACAAGGGTGCCCACAGTTAGAGGTGTGATGACTGCCACGAAGGCCTCAACGATGAAATGTATGAGTGACACCAGTGCAGACGGACTCCCAGGAGAGGGGTCACAGTTCCGTCAGGATGGCTCAGACATGCTCTGAAGAGGGGCGTGTAGCTGAGACCCGACAGCTCATGCTGGAGCCACCACAGGTTTCAGGCCCAGGCCGTCCTGCAGGCAGGAGAGTCCGTGGTTTCCTGCCTGTGGTGCCTGAGGCTGATGGCTGATCCTGGCAGAGACGTAAGTCACAGCCCAGCCCCAGGGGCTCTTTCTGATTCTCTGCACCTCCCTCGCCAAGATGGCGCTGGAAACGTGGCGTTAAAGGCGAGAAACACACACCGACTGGTGTCTAGGGGAGGGCAGTGCCAGACATCCTGGCCACCTTCAAAGTTTGGTTATCGGAACAGGTCACCCCGGGCTTCACTCCACTTCCCTGCTGGTGGGAGAAAAAAGCTTTTCACATAAGACATGGGTCGAGCTTTGGAGCCTCAAAGTGACAATGTGGTCGTCAATGACAACAGCTCTGCCTCCTGTGTGGCTGCCAGCCAGTCACCTGCCTGCCCTTTCCTCATGCTCCTCACCTCTGAGGAGTGACTGAGCTCCCCACCTTGCTTTGTGGAGGGCTGATGTGCTGGTGTGAATGGGTGCCCAGGTGGGCCTCTAGGGCCACTGCCTGCACCTGGTGTGGACTGGAGTGCTGGCCATGTGGCCACGCCCTGCTGCTTGGCCCATCAGTGAGCAGCTCTTTCCAGGGGTCAGGTCCTGGGCCTGAAACGTGTGGTGGCTCCAGCATGAGTTCTCGGGTCTCAGCCACACGGCAGTGCTCCAGGGGGTGAGGTGGCCAGGTTTCAGCAGGCTCTTCTCCACAGGGATGCTGGGTGCCAGGAGGCAGTCCAGAGCTGGTGCAGCTCTGGAATGACATTCACTACCATTTGGTCATGAAGAGACTCGGCGTGGCCACGCTGACCTCCGTGCAAAAGTTCCGCTGCAGGAAGAGGTAGGCGGCTGCGCTTTATTTGTGCAGAGGGAGGGGGGCGGCGGGTTCCGGGAAGAGCACAGGGCGGAGGTGTTACAAGCATCCCTTCTCCCCGAATACATCTCCTGTGAGCAGAAACATAGGCGCGAGGGAGACAGAGGAAAGCCCGGTTCCAGGCCAGACCCAGAGACTGTAGAGCTTCGCTCCTGATCGTGGGTGTCCCCCAGGTCTCCTGAGCTCCTGACAGCCCAGGTGCAGGACTCCTCAGCCCCAGGTCCTGGTTCATGGCCTCGTTGCCAGAAGAAGAGACCCATTCCTTTCGGACCAGAGAGAATTGTTTCATGCTGCTTGCAGAGAGTGAGCCATGTCCTGAGATCCGACATTTAATCAGCCTCGGTGTCTTCAAGGGTGCAGGCGTGTCCCTCCCTGTAGGTGCTGTGACCGGCCAGGGTGCAGCTCAGCACAGGAAATGGTTTGGGACCAGCAGAGGCTCTTGTTGTGGGTGCCCTTGGAGGTGCTGAGGACCGAGACTGGGCTTTGCTCTCCAGAGCTGACCTTGGGTAGACGATAGGCAACAGTCAAGGAAACACTGTACATTCCATGATTCAGAGCGAGGAAGGAGGAGACAGAGAAGGTCTTCAGAAGGGGGCTGTGACCCTTTGTTCTTGCTGTGGGGAGGGCTGCGGTGCAGGCCCGTCCAGTCCTTGGAGGAGAGACCTGAGTAAGTGGTTGGTGGTCCCCAGGGGCACAAGGCGGGGGCAGTGGAGTTACAGCAGAGGCCAGTGCAGAAGCAGGAGCGGGAGGTTCTGAGTCTCTGGCAGTGGCTGAAGAAAGGGTTGTGTTAGATAAAGTCTGGCCTTCCCTAGGCGGTTTGGCTCAGTGGGTAGAGCGTTGGCTGGCAGTGGCTGAAGAAAGGGTTGTGTTAGATAAAGTCTGGCCCTCCCTAGGCGGTTTGGCTCAGTGGGTAGAGTGTTGGCTTGATGACTGAAGGGTCCCAGGTTCAATTCCGGGCAAGGGCACATGCCCAGGTTGCAGACTCAATCCCCAATGGGGGGGCGTGCAAGAGGCAGCCGATCCATGATTCTCTCTCATCATTGATGTTTCCATCTCTCTCTCCCTCTTCCTTCCTCTCTGAAATCAATAAGAATATATTTAAAAAATAGAGTTTGGAGGATTTGCCAAGGGCTTGGACGTATTTGAGGAGGAAAAGAAAGAATGAAGCCGGACTCAGTGTTCTTGGCCTAGCAGCTGGAATGTGGTGGCTTCTCTCCACGTGCACAGGACGGGGGCTGAGGCGGGGGGTGGGGAGGGCTGGGGACAAGCTCACTTGGGATTTGGGGTGAGTGGGATGCCTTTTTGACATCCAGAGTATTTGTTCAGTTGGTGTTTGGATGTGAAGTTTCGTATAGACAGGTGCTGTTTGTTTAGACGTCACTGTTTTCTTTGAAAATAACTCATTTTCACAATGATCAAGCACAGCTAATCTCGTTGTCCTCCTCATGTAGCTTCCCCAGCTCTTGGCCATTTGTCAGTGCTGGCATCTCACTGCATGTCCTGGAAGCCCTGCTGCGACCTCCCAAGTGGGTCGGGGAGCCCTCACCCCTTCAGGGGTTGTGCCCCTGGGACTTGGCAGCATAGAAACTGGGAGGCGTGGCCCTTGAGCGGAGAGTGTGCAGGGCGCCTGAGGTTTAAATGGAGGGGTACCAGGGAGAGGGGAGGCTGTGATACCCCCTTTCTGTGCTCCCCAGGAACCCGCCGCCCCCCTCCCTCTGCCCTGAGGGCCTGAAGAGCCGCAACTTCCCCAGGGAGGTTCGCCAGAAGTTGCATAACTTCGCCTCGGGTGTGAGCAGCAGCCCCAGCAAGGCCGAGCGGGTGAGAGTCCGGCCAGGCAGCCTTGCTGCGCGGCGTCAGGCCTCCGGTGACTTGCGTGCATGCCCCTTCCCGCGTGTACCCTCCCCCCAGCACCCTGTCGCTGGGCTCCAGGTCCCATGTTCTTGCAGGAGGCCCTGGCTGCGGAGACCAGCCTCAGCGTGGAGCAGGTCTACAACTGGTTCGCCAATTACCGCAGGCGCCAAAGGGCAGGTCTCCAGCGTTTGGAGCCACAGGCCTCAGGCCACCCCGGCTTCGTGGGTGGGCACCCGCCTCAGTGGGCAGGTGAGTGGCCCAAAGGTCCCCATGCTGGGAGCTGACCTCAGCTGCCCGGTCACCGCACCGTGTCCAGGGCCAGGCCTAACCCTAAGCCTGACCTGCTCGTTCACCCTGAAGAGCCAGAACAGTGAGGCCGAGGCTAGGACGGGGCTGAGGCTGCCCTCGTGTGTGCGGAGGCCACTTGGTCAGGGCCACGTCAGTAGATTGGGAAGCGGGCCAAGCACCAGGATGCAGGGGTCTAATTAGGGATTGTTGCTCAGAGTAACGGTGGATCACGGGACAGAGAGTGTTGGAGGGACTCGGTGGTCACCTTTTCCCACAGCAGGGCTACTGGGACTGCTGGGAAGGAGGCTGGAACTTGGGGTCCCTCCAGCCTCCCTTCCATCCGATCGGCTTTCCACAGGCGGTGAGGAAAATGGGCCGGCACGGACCCTGGTGACCACTCACGGGCTGTGGCAGCCTCCGACCCTGGTCTCGGACGTTTCTGGAGACGAGACAATACCCGAGTCACTGAGTCCCAGGTACTGCCATTCCTACGGGCTGTTCTCCCTGGTCACCTCTCCCACCCTCAGGAGGAGACCAGGTGGGGCGTGAGCTTGGGCGTGCTGGGCCAGCTGGGACCAGGTTAGCGAGGGCTGTGGGCGCCCCTGCCAGGAGCCCAGGTCAGGGGCCTTGCACTTGTTCACCGAGACTGACTCACAGCCTGGTGTCGTGCGCGTGATGGAGAAGGGAAAACAGACGCAGAACGAGAAATACCCAAACCTGTTGCCTGAGGCCACACCCTGCTGTCGTGGTTTGTGTTTTTCTGGTATTTTGTGTGGTTGGTTTCACTGGGTTGATCCTAGCCAGCTCTGCCGGTTCCTCCTGTGCCAGGACAGTGCCTGGGCCCGGCACCCGACGTCCAGGGACAGCACCCAGCTGTGTGTCTAGGCAGGTTCTTGTGACCTCTCTGCCTCTCTCTTCACCTGTGAAGTGGGGACTGGTAGGCCCTGCCCTGTGGTTGTTGCAATGGCTCCTGGGGTGGGGCTGTTGACAGAGGCCCAGGAGCACCATCTGCACACTAAGCATTTGTGGATCATTAATTCTTTCCATTTTTATCCACTGCTGCCCTGTGTTCCTTTGAGACGAGCCCTCGTTTATTCAGTCGCCTGCTAGGCCCTCCTAACCACGTGTAGCTTTCAGTGCCGTGGGAGAGTGCCTCCCTGAGGCCTTTGCAGGAACTGCGAGTGTATCTTGGGTTTCCAGTCATTCTTTCTTCTAAGTGTAGAGCCACTGGGCGAGCAGTGAATGCAGCAGGATTGGGGAGTGGTGGCCCCTGCTGTCAGGGACTATCCTGTCTGGAGCGAGCTCCGTCCACCAAGGGACAGTGTTTGTGGGTTTCCCAGCTCCCTGCAGGGCGGTGAGATGTATCCGGAGCGGCCTGGCCGCGACCCTTCCACTCTCCCTGCCGTCTACCCTGACCCTGGCCTCGGTGGGCTGGCTGACCGCAGCGACTTGCTGGACCCTTCAGCTGCGCCCAAGCCATGGCTGGTGTCCCTCACACTGGCGTCCCCCAGGGACGCTTCCGTTCAGACCGGACAGCTGGTGCCCAGCCACGGGCTGCACTTCTGGATGCCGCCTTCGGACGCCTCCATGTCCGTGTCCATCGCCACGCTCGCCGAGCCCAGCTCCGCAGGTGAGCCCACTCCACGGGGACCCTGAGTTTCTGCACCAGAGGCTGCAGCCGTGGGAGGCTTGGGCGGGGCGGGTGCGGGGAGGAATGGGAAGGGTCAGGGCTTCTGTCTGAACCCTTTGTTTGATGAGACCCACAAACAGTGAACCTCAAAGAGGCTCTTCCGACAAACATCCCAGGTTATAGTTCTCATTTGTTTATTTGTCAAAATAAAACATGCACGTGAACCAAAATAAGACTTCGAGGAAAGAGCAAAAATGAAACGAAGCCGCTGCCAGCCCTCCACTCTCCACTCGGTGCACTTGCCCACCTGCCAGCTCCTGCTGCTCCAGCAGAGGGTCGAGCTGGGCCTGTGCCCTTGACCAGAATTGAACCCAGGACTTCTCAGTCCGCAGGTGACACTCTATCCGCTGAGCCACAGCAGCCAGGGCCATAGGGGTTTGTCTTTAAGAGTAAGCGTCGTTCTGCCCGACCGGCGTGGCTCAGTGGTTGAACGTCGACCTATGAACCAGGAGGTCGCAGTACGATTCCCGGTCAGGGCACATGTCTGGTTTTCGGGCTTGATCCCCAGTGGTGGGCCTGCAGGATGCTGCCTGTCAATGGTTCTTTCATCATTGATGTGTCTCTCCTTCTCCCTTCCTCTCTGAAATCAATTGGGAATATATATAGAGAGAGGGGAGGGGGAGGGAGAGGAGAGGAACAATGTTCTGCGAAGTAATGTACGTGGAGAAAGGGGCAAGGTAAGGTTGTGGCACCTTGTACCTCAGTGAAGCCAAAGGTCAAATGACAATGTCCCGGCCTTACATGGCAATGGGGTGGGCAGATTCGGATGCTGAGTCTTGGGTGGGGGGACAGTCAGACAAGGCAGAACTGGTCTGATTTGTCCTCTGGAAGCCTGAAGGTGCCGCTGAGATGAGCCGTTGTGGCCAGTCCTTCAGGGAGGGAGGCTGCGGGCTGTGGCCAGGCAGGCTGGACACTCCTGTCCTGCAGGTGTTGGCTGTGCTGTGTGAGCTGGGCCCTTCCTCCCTGCAGTGGGCTGTGGCCTTTCCTTCATGCAGGGTTTCCTGACCCACCTGACAGCCTCCCCCAGAGCACATTCCTGGAGGAGGGTCCGGGCACCAGCGTCAGCCAGGCAGGACAGGCGGGCAGCTTCCTGGTGACACAGCCCCCCCCACAGGCTCCGGAATTGGTCCTGTCCCAGAGGTAAGCCCGAGAGCCCTGGTTCACAGCGCTGGCTGAGCTTGTGCTGACGAAGCCCTTTGCTCACAGGTTTCTGGAAACCACAACAGTCCCCTAGCCTGTGTCTCCCAAAGAGACGAGGGTGGGTTTTCGCGCAGACAGAACTCCTGGGAACACGAGAGTGGACGGGACGTCTGTGCTGCGGACAGTTTTTAGGCCTCTTCCCTGAGATTGCCCTGGCACCCAGCAGCCTCTTTCTGGCGTTTTCTTTTCCCAGTAAAGGCTGTCAGAATTTCTGAGCAGCATAGAGATCCTGGTTTTATTTCCAGAGTGAAGTTTTAAAGGGCCTTGGCAGCCTAGGTGCTGTGGAGCGGCCGTGTGGCTGGGACAAGGGTCCAGGAGCCTGCACACCGGAGGGATGGACGAATGTGCCGGGGGGGCGGGGGTCCTCTGCTAGATGGAATTTCTGAGGGTGACCCCAGGACTGGGTCTGCAGAGTTTGTGTCTCACTAATCTGGCACTGAAGGCAGGTGCCAAGTGAGGGCAGAATTATAGGGGGACGTGCGAGGGAGGGGCAATCCCAAGTCACATGGTGGGAGAACCCTGACCGTTCTCCATAGTGACATGTAGTTCGGGACAGACGTGTGCGATTGCCTTTAGGGACCTGCCGACAGGTCTCCCTCGGAGCTGCACCGCCACCGTCCCCGCCATCCCTCTTCTCCCTTGGTTTTGGTGTAAGGTGCTCTGTCTCCTTCTCTCCCCCAGCCCGTCCCTTGTACGTGACCTCGCTGCCCGTGTCCTCTGTGAGCCACTCTGGGGTACTACCCACCCAGCCATGTGCTCGTCATGTCCCACAGGCCCTGCTGGGCGCTGTGCCCTGAGGGCTCTCAGCGAGGAGATGGGTCCGAGGGTCTGGCCCCTGGGGGCTCCTGGTGTGCAGACACCCTCAGGCATGTTCCCCAGGGGGTGGAAGGTGTGGCTTGGTGCCCACTGGAGACCAGCCCTGTTCTGACGTGGCCCCTTCTCCAGCCTTCCGGAGCTGACTCCTGCCCCGTCGACCTTTCCCAGGCCTGTGCCTGCTGGGGAGCTGAGCGAGCCCCTGCCGTCCAGCCAGGTGAGGCTTTCCTAGGAGGCACTGTGGGCTCCTTCCTTACTCCTGGATTCACGCCTGCCTTTGGAGTGAACAAGTCGGCCAAAGATGAGCTTGGGGGAGCCGGGCAGAGGGCGCCTGCACGTGCAATGCTGTGTTGGCTTTCCAGGTGCCGTGGTCCGACAGCCAGGCCTCCAGCGATGCCTTCTGGGTGGCCAGGATGCTCCTGGAGCTTGCGGGGGGCAACCTGGGCTGAACTGCCCCTGGGAGCCCGGCCAGCACCCCAGGGAAGACAGATGTGGACACTCGAACGTTCCGTACAAGTTACAGAGTCTCATCCTGATGAAAAGAGGAGGTTCCCGTGTTCCCTGGGGCTCTGCTGGGAGGTGTGTGCGCCCCTGGCCCGCGCCCTGTTTGCGCAGTTGTTTGGCAGCTCCTGATGTTGGAGGAAGCGTTTGAGAAATGTTCATGGATCCCAAGTCCGAGGGTGTGTGTTCCACTCGGACCACGGCAGATGTTAGGGCCACCCCCGAGCCGTTGTGGGCAGGAGACTGTCCCCTGCCGGCCACCCTCCCGCCCGCCCTGCGCCAGGCCAGACTCCCCCAGCTAACGTGGTGAGTGGGTGGTGGGAGCGTGCTGGCCCTTCCGTGCCTGTGGGGCTTTTCCAGTTGGTGTGGGGTGTCCCAGCAGGTGGTGGGTGCCTTTCACTCTAAGGTTGTAATCCATTGTGTTTGCCACGTGTTCTGTTCAATTAAATTAAAGTTTCGTGCTCTGGACGCCTCATGTTTATTCATCCAGCTGCACCTGAGCACTGCCTGTCGCCGTGGCTGGCGATCCCCGACCAGCATTGCACAGCACGGGTGCGCAAACCCAGGCATCACAGACATTGTGTCTCGTGTCTCCGTGTCACACGCAGGGTCACGGGGGACATCTGTGCCATCTGCCCTGACCTGATGGTGATGTTGTGGGAACAAGAGCTGTCTGGGGGGTGGCAGTGGCCAGACACAAGCACACGGACCCTGGCACCCTGTGTGTGGTGCACTTCTGGCACCGGTTACCCCCTTTGCACAGGTGACTTTGGCACTGAGGACTGTCCCCTCCAGGAACCGTCCTAAGAGCCTCACCTTCTCTATTGTGCCAGGTCACATGTGCTGAACAGGTTGTGTGTTACAGCGAGGAATAAAGGCACGTGTGTGCCCCTGGTGCTCATGGGATAGCGGGGGAGATGGGAACAGCAGGCAGTACTGAGTCATTGCCAGTAGGATGGTGTGAATGAGGGGCAGGTGAGATCCAGGATGTGTGGAAGCCAGTGCTTGAGTGACTAGACACCGAGAGCTTCCTGAGCTCAGCCACCACAGCTGCACGGCCCTCGGCCGCCTTCTCCACTCCGTCCTGTCAATCTGGGGCCCATCTCATCCCCCGCTCATGGCCAAAACCTTCCACCTAGATACATTCATTCACACCCCTCACATTTTTCATTCCCCCAAACCACCAAACTTTAATTTTTAAAATATTTCTATACTTGGAAGTAACAAAATTAGAAAAAGGTTGCAAATATATACATAAAGTTTAAAGATCTGTCTTTTTTTTTAAAATCCTCACCCAAGGATATTTTTTCCATTTATTTTTAGAGAGAGTGAAAGGGAAGGAGGAGCGGGGAGACAGAGAGAGAGAGAGAGAGAGAGAGAGAGAGAGAGAGAGAGAGAGATGTGAGAGAGAACGTCTATTGGTTGCCTCCTGCATGTGCCCCAACCAGAGCCAGTGATCAAACCTACAGCTGTGGTACATGCCCTTGATTTGAAATCAAACCTGAGACCTTTCTGTCCACAGCCAACCCTGTAACCACTGAGCAAAACTGGCCAGGGCCAAAGGTCTTTTTTCTAGGAACCATTTGAGAGTAAGTTACTGAGCTGTTTGCCCCATGGTTCCTCTACTCTTTTTTTGTGTTTCTGTCAGATTCAGAATTCTGCTCCTGCGACAGTCACAACCAGGAGATCCAACACAGATGTTTTGCTTCCTTCTAATTGCCACACCCGATGATTTAATGAATCTCCCAGTCACACCGTAAGCTGCAAAAGAATCCCCTCCCATATCACAAGCTGCACTGATGCGATGAGACTTACAATGCCTTTCAGCCTGTCACAGCCCCTGGTTTTCCCTGTAAGTTCATGACCTTCACAGTTTTGAAGCTTACAAGCCAGTCATTTTGCAGAATGTCCCCAAAAGTGGCCATTAGGATTTCGGGATGTGCATTTTTGGAAGGAATTTGCAGGGGTATGGAGAGGATGTTTTTTAAAAGACTCTGCAGCCGAAACCGGTTTGGCTCAGTGGATAGAGCGTCGGCCTGTGAACTGAAGGGTCCCGGGTTTGATTCCGGTCAAGGGCATGTACCTTGGTTGCGGGCACATCCTTGGTGGGAGGTGTGCAGGAGGCAGCTGATGGATTTTTCTCATCGATGTTTCTAGCTCTCTATCCCTCTCCCTTCCTCTCTGTGAAATATCAATAAAATATATTTTAAATAAAAAGACTCAGCAAATTGTCATGAAGTGTGTTCTTGATTCTTTGGTTCAGTACCAAGCTACACATATCCTCAGAGACCTGGAAACAGCAGCCACTGTAGCTCAAACTGCTCCTGTGAAGTTGTGATTGAACAACCACTGCAGCTCTCACGGGCTCTGAAATACTTCATCACTGACCATTCAGAGTGTAGAGACTTAATGCATGAATCACACAGTAGAAAAATCAGAAAGGATAATGGCTGTTGTAGATGTACCCTCGATTTGTTTTTAAAATGAGCTTCTAACGGATCAAGTTTGTCTGAAATTTAATAAATTGTTGCTAAAGAAAACTGAAGCTATAATAAAAATATCTGAACACCCCATCATGAACAGCCATAGTGTTCAATACCCAAATAGAATTGGAAAACCACCCCAAAGTTTTAAAAATATATTCAAGTATATTTAACAAACATAGAAATAAACAAAAATAAGAGAAATAGAAGAAATATGTATTTGAAACACATACATGGAAATTATATAAGTAAGAAATAGGAGCATATCCTGAGGCTGAACACCAGCATTCTGGAGCACACGACTGTGTCAGTTTACCTGAGCTGCACGGTCCCATCTTACAGTGTTTCTGGAGGCACACCCAAGGTGTTGAGGCTCGGTCTGTCATCAATGAATGTGCTAAGCTATAAAAAGGGGGAGTTTGGCCTGGCGGGTGTTGCTCAGTGGTAAGAACAAGGGGCCCGTACCCCAAACGGTGTTGAGTTTGAGTCTCAGTTATCCAATTCTTGATCAAAAGTGATCCTCTGCTGCCCTCCTGTGGCTATTCAAGGAATAACCACTGTGTCTCTGTCCATGGTGCTGAAATTCCAGCCAAAGCCCTGTGAACATGACCTAAAATTTTTCCCAGAAAAAGAAGTAAACCCACACAATCATCCAGGGTCTCCATGGCGGCAATCATTGAGTCCCTGTATGGACCGAAGTCACGGATCTGGGTTCTTCATCTGTTCCCACCCCAGCCCTGCAAAGGGAGGCCGTGGAGACTGCTGTACTGAGATTCCCTTTAAGGTGACCCACCACCCTGCCTCATGTTCCTTGGTGCCTCTTTTAACTGGAGAGTAGTGAGTGAGTGTATGTCTGGCAAGCTGATGCTCTAACCAGTGAGCAACACCAGCTATGGATTCTATTCACTATTAAAATATAAATTTGAACAGGGTCAGGGGTTAGAAGTAATGTTTGGGGATGGGGGTAGGGCTGGTTTGGGGTTAGGGTTTTAGGGCGAGGTGTCAGGTTCAGGGCCGGAGTCAGGGTCAGGGTCAGAAATGGAAAAGGTGAATTTGCTTTGCAAAAGGTGAATTTGTATTTCAGCAGCATCAAAATGAGTGTACTTTTCCAGGATCTTAGTAAATTCCAATATTGCTTCCTATTTTTTCAAGTTACTTCTGTGACATTAGGTTCTTATTAATGGGTACTTTTTTCTCCTAGTAAATAAGTTGCAAACACATGTTTTTCCTGAACATAAGATTCTAGTTAATGTTTTGGTGTTGAAACATAGTGGTTTCCAAAAGTGTTCTTGTAACTCAAAGGGTTCTGCTTGATCTGTTTCTGTCTTTTTTAGAAGGAAAGATAAAATAAACCTGTAGAAATGTGCTAAGACTAAGCATCCCTTATTTTGCGATTTCTTTGAATGTAAACATAAAGCAGACTTATACAGTGGTTTTATAGGATAAATGCTTATATTTTCCTTCAAGTAAGTAACTGATTATACTGTGGTTCTGTATACTTATTACTCTAGCCCTCAAAAGGCGCTGTCAGCCGATTCCTGGGGAAAAATAATTCTCTGCTTCCCTCGTGTGGCCATTATAGGAATAACACACTGTGCCTCTGTCCGTGGTGCTGCAATTCCAGGTAAAGCCCATGAACACGACCAAAATTTCTACCCAGAAAAAACACCCCCAGAGAATCATCGAAGCTATCCAGGGCAGCAATCATTCTGTAGCTACGACTTTGTGTTCTTCACCTCTTCCAGCTCCAGCTCCGCAAAGGGAGGCCCCCGTAGAATGGTGCACTGAGGTTCCCCTTATGGTGACCCACCCACCCTGCCTAATATGTTCGTTGGTGCCTTTGTTAACTAGAGCAGTGAGTGTATGTCTGGCAAGCAAATGCTCTAACCAGTGAGCAACAGCAGCTATGAATTGTATGCACTTTAGTTGTTATTTTGAATTTATTTTTAACTCTAATTGACATACAGTAATACATTACTTTCAGGTGTACATAGTGATTCAACGTTTACATACCTTACAAAGTGATCACTCCATCCATAAGTCTAGTTCACATCTGTCTCTATTGCCTATGCTGCAGTTATATCTCCATGACTTATTTCCTAACTGGTGTGATGGACTTTTCCAGTCCCAGTGGGGACAACCCAGGGCTGGTGTTGTTCAAGGTGGATAGTGAGCATGATGGTGGCAGAAGAGCAGCTGGAGGCTAATGTATTTCAGAGGAACGAGGGGTTGTGTCGTGGAGCAGCCTTTGTGACTGCAACACTTTAGGGGCTTATGCTAAAGGAACATTGGCTATTTGGAGCTGATTAGGGGAAGGAGGTGAGACTCAAATTGTCCTGCAGCTGCTGTAACAAGACAGGTCCTTCCAGAAGCTCCAGGGAGAAATCCAAGCCTTTTCTATCTCCTGAGAAGGGGATCACCCTGGATTCCCCACAGGTCCCAGTGTGATTAAAGCGGCCCTCATAAGGGGGAGGCAGTAGGGTCAGTATCAGAGAGATAGATGAGGCCGTGCTGCTGGCTGTGAAGATGGAGGCCAAAGGAGAGGCACGTCTCGGGCGAGGCTCCAGCGTCATTGTGGGCTTGTCCTCCCCGATGCCATGCATCAGGTCCCGCAGGTTCTTGTCAAACATGCGGTTGATATGCCCTTGAGCATCTTGAGGGCCCTAACGACGGCTGTCAGCGGGCCGGAGACCCGGGATGCCCGATGCCAGATGGCGTGCAGGGACCCAGGGGCCGCCCTTGCTCCCTGGGGAGCACTGCTGCGCCCGCCGCCACTGCGGGGCACGCAAGCAGGCCAGTCCCTCGGCAAGATCCGCTGGGCAGGCTGGGCCCCATTCCTCCCACTGACGCTCCCTCTACTCACTTTTAAAAATATAAATTTGAGGGCAGTCAAGGGTTAGAGGTCAAGGCTGGGACCGGGGCTAGGGCTGGGGTTGATGTTAGGGTTTCAGGGTGAGGCATTGGGGTCGGTGTCAGGGTCAGGGTGAGGGTCATATGTGGAAACGGTGAATTGTCATTGGAATGAGAGAATTTGCTTTGCAAAAGATGACTTTGCTTTGCTAAAGATGAAATTGAAGGGTAAAAGGCGAATTTGTGTTCCAAAAAATGAATTTGTGTTGCATAATGTGCATTACTCTGTATTTGAGAAGCATCCAAATGAGTCGCTCTTTTTAGGATCCTAGTAAATTCCAATATTGTTCCATATTTTTTGAAGGTAATTCTGTGACATTAAAGTTATTCTTACTGAGCACTTTTTTATCCTAGTATATTAGTTGTAAGCAATTTTTTTTGTGATTAAAATATTCTAGGTAATAGTTTGGTGTTGCAACACCATCATTTGGAAACGTTTTCGTGTAACTTAAGGGGTTTGCTCGATACCTATGGCTGTCTGTTTCAGAATGAAAGATAAAATAATCCTGTAGAAATGTGCTAAGAGTAAGGACTCTTTATTTTTTGATTTATCAGAATGTAATCGTAGAGCAGAGTTATATACTGGTTTTATGAGATGAACGCTTTCATTTTCTTCCAAGTAAGTTACTGATTATACTATACACGTCTGTCTGTGGAACCATATACTTATTACACTGGACCTCAAAAGGAAGCTGTCAGTTAAAAAACTATCCTCTGCTGCCCTCCTGTGGCCAATACAGGAATAACACACCGTGCCTCTGTCCCTGGTGCTGAAATGCCAGCTAAAGCCCTGTGAACCCGAGCAAAAATTCTACCCAGGAAAAAAAACGGTCACAAGATCAGCGAGGCTGGCCAGGGCGGCAATCATTCCATCTCTGGAACGACCGAAGTCACAGTTGTGGGTTCTTCACCTCTTCCCGCTGCAGCCCTGCAAAGGGAGGCTTCAGCTGCTGCACTGACAACATGAACCCCTTGGAAACCTAGAAGCCACCATTATTGAGGCAGCCAGTCCGTACAGCGAGGTGCTGAGTACCGCGAGACGCAGCGTGGTCGCGAGAGGCCGCCATTACCGAGACCTTCCGTACGGCGGAGGCCCCCGCTAACGAGGCAGCCAGTGCGGGGCCCGGGGCCTTTACCCTGGCAGGCAGGCAGGTGCAGGCCGCCTGCACCGAGGCAGCGTGGAGGTCGGAGGCCGCCGTCCTCGAGGCAGGCCGTTCTACGGAGCCCGCTCTGGTTGCGGCAGCTGGCACCGTGCATGCCGCCATTATGGAGGCAGCCAGTCCGTACAGCAAGGTGCTAAGTATCGTGAGACGCAGCGTGCTCGCGAGAGGCCGCCTTAATAGACGCATGGCGTAGGCTGCAGGCGGCCATTACTGAGACTTTCCGTACGGCGGAGGTCCCCGCTATCGAAGGGGCCAGTACGGGGCCCGGGGCCCTTACCCTGGCAGGCAGGCAGGTGTAGGCCGCCTGCACCGAGGCAGCGTGGAGGTCGGAGGCCGCCGTCCTCGAGGCAGGCCGTTCTACGGAGCCCGCTCTGGTTGCGGCAGCGGGCACCGTGCATGCCGCCATTATGGAGGCAGGCAGGCAGTCCGTACAGCGAGATGCTGAGTGCCGCGAGACTCAGAGTGCTCGCGAGAGGCCGCCTTAATAGACGCATGGCGTAGGCTGCAGGCGGCCATTACTGAGACTTTCCGTACGGCGGAGGTCCCCGCTATCGTAGCGGCCAGTACGGGGCCCGGGGCCTTTATCCTGGCCGGCAGGCAGGTGCAGGCGGCCTGCACCGAAGCAGCCATGATGTCGGAGGCCGCCGCCCTCGAGGCAGGCCGTTCTACGGAACCCGCTCTGGTTGCGGCAGCGGGCACCGTGTATGCCGCCATTATGGAGGCAGCCAGTCCGTACAGCGAGGTGCTGAGTGCCGCGAGACGCAGCGGGCTCGCGAGAGGCCGCCATTATTGAGGGACGCCGTAGGCTGCAGGAGGCCATTAGTGAGACCTTCCGTAAGGCGGAGGCCCCCGCTAACGAGGCAGCCAGTACGGGGCCCGCGTCCTTTACCCTGGCAGGCAGGCAGGTGCAGGCCGCCTGCACCGAGGCAGCGTGGAGGTCGGACGCCGCCGTCCTGGAGGCAGGCCGTTTTACGGAGCCCGCTAGGATTGCGGCAGTGGGTACCGTGCATGCCGCCATTATGGAGGCAGGCAGTCCGTACAGCCAGGTGCTGCAGTATTGGGAGGAGCAGTGTCCTCGCGAGAGGCCGCCATTATCCACTAATGATGCAGGCAGGACGCAGGTGTCCTTTCTTAACGTTACTAATTATTAGAAGTTAATAGGATAGTGGTTGCTCGTTCCCAGGGTACGTGTTACTGGTTGCTAGTTATCTGGTAACTAGGTAACAGGTTACGAGGTAACCGTTTGCCAGGTCACTAGTTGCTAGGTTAGTAGTTACTAGGTTACTAGTTACCAGGTTACTAGTTATCGGTTTACTGGTTACCAGGTGACTGGTTACCAAAGTTACCGGTTACCAGGTTACCGGTTACTAGTTACCAAGTTAATGTTGTGGCCATTTCAGGAATAACACCGTGTACTTCTGTCCATGGTGCTGAAATTCCAGTTAACACAACAAATAATTCTACCCTAATACAAAGAAAAGAAAAAAAAACAAAACAAAGAAAAATCCTGAAAATCATCGAGTGTGTCTGTCCAGGGCGGGAATCATTCCTTCCCTGGCTTGACTGAAGTCACCGGTGTGGATTTTGCACCCCTTCCCGCCCCAGCCCTGCAAAGGGAGGTGTTTGGTCCCGCACTTACATTGTGAACCTGTGCATTCACTATATCAGTCCGTAAGGTAGAGGCTGCCATTATTGAATCCGTCAGTACCGGGAGGCCGCCCTTAACAAGGCAGTCAGTAGTAGACAGGTGTCCTTTACTGATGCAGCCAGTACTCTGTAGGCTGCCTTTATTGATGGTACCTCCATATGTAGGGTTATCATGGGAACGTGGTAGTACGAGGAGAAAAAGATTCAACCTAAAGTTTTGTGTGTGAACAGAGTGGGTTTTTTAGAAATATATGTTTACTATTTGAGAAAGGAAGAGAGAGGGAGAGAGAAACATCAGCGATGAGTGTGAAACCGAGATTGAAAGGGGGACATTTGCTCCCATCCGCTAAGCAGAAGGAATACGTCCCTGGCCGGTGTTGCTCGCTAGTTAGAGCTTTGGATGCCCACGGAAGGGTCACTGGTGCGATTCGTGGTCCAGAGCATATACCTGGGATGCAGGTATCATGGCCAGCCGCTGTCTGGGCTGCTGTGAGAGCCCAAAATCCATGTGTCTCTGGCATATTCATGTTTTCTTGTTTTTTTTTTTTCTTCTTCTTTCTCCCTCTCCCTCCTTCCCTACCTCCCTCCCTCCCTTCCACTGTCTCTAAAAAAATCAATGGGAAAAAGATATTCTCTGTTAAGAATTAACGAAAAGATACACAAGAAAAAAGTACAAAGAAGATGAAGGTGTGGAGGGTGTGAAAAAGCAGCATCCCTCTGTAGAAAGGCAAGAAAAGCACTATCATGAGCAGAGCCTTCAGCTACGCTGATGTGTTTGAACGCGATGTTTTAGAACATAAAAATAAAATGTTTAAGTGTACCCCAGCTGCCAAGGTCGCGACACAACACAACGAGGCCCGTTTAGGGAGGTCCCCGCAGGGAATCCCAAGCCACCACGTCAGGGGCGAGCCTTCGGGGGCAAGGCCGGGAGGAGCAGCGGAAAGCCAGGTGTGAGGGAGGTGTGGAATGGACAGAGGAGGGGCCCGCACGTGCTCCCCTGTAGTGGCCCTCACCGCCGCTCCCAGAGCCACCTAGTGTGAGAAGATGCGAGCAGAGTCACCTGGTATCGTTGACCGAGTGACATACAGAGCACGGGACATATAGAGCGAGGGACCGATAGACAATCGAGGCCGCAGTGGCCTGTAGAGATGAGTTGTGTTAACCTGTGGCCATCATGCTGGTTCCCCGTATCCTCCCGTAGGTCCCTTGTGATTGGGTCGAGGACCCCAGAACCCTGGATTCCATGTGCACGCACACCACCTACTTAACGGCGACTCCGTGGAAGATACAAGAGCTGTTTGGACATCCATTTACACAACAGTGGGTCGGAAAGTCATGTGAAACTTGTTGTATATAGTTATTATTTGAATAATAAATCACAGCAAAGCAGTTATCTGTTTGATGTATGAAAATGTGTATATACATACTTTTTATTTTAGTTAATGACATTTCCCGTACAAGGTTCCCTTCCTAAGTCTAATTAAATGAGGACGTTGAAAACTTCCTAAGTGTGAATGCTTTACTTGGGAAATGTTTGGAAACTTGGTACGTATCACTGTTTATTCCCCCCAATGAACTGTTGGGGGTGATGTGTTGGCGGTGATGTGTCATGACCAATGCAGAACGTTTGGTAAATCACTGGCCCCCTTGTAGAGACATAGCCTCTATGGTTTTACCTTCCCTCTGTGTAATGAACCCATCTGCAGAAGGTCGAACTAGACCTGTAGTCATACAACACCTCCCAGGTGCTGTCGTGATGGAAACAGGCCCGATGCGGAAAGCAACCTTAGAACAGCAGCAACGTAAAGCTTCTCATGACCTTGGCACGTAATGTACCCAGTCAGGGCCGCATTCTCTTTGCAATAAGCAGGTAATGGAAATAGCAACACACAGCCAGCCCAGCGAGCGAGGTTCAATGATTGAGTATTTACCTGTGAATCAAGAAGTCCCATTTTGATTCCTAGTAAGGGCACGCACATGACCTGATTGATGTTTTCTCTCTCTCTCACATCAATGCTTCTGTTTCTCTTCCTCTCCCTCTCCATCTCCCTCTATGTCTGAGATCAATAAGAAGACATGTAAACTAAAACTGTGAACTGTGGAATCTCCTTCTATTCTCCCCCCAAAAGGTGTCAGATTTTACTGTAACCATGCCGAACTTTATTTCCTCAGTCGTAGTGAGATTTTAGGCTCACGAATGTTCACACCACCGCACTTTAAAACTTGTGTGCACACATCCACACAAACAGCCGAGCATCCCACCGTGTATAAATTTCCAGTTCCTCGCAAAGGAAGTGAGATCGTTCGTGAGATTCCTCGTGGTTATACCGAGGCACAGTGTTTGGGCCCAATAGAGAAACGCACGGAACAGAATAGAAGGTGTCCGAAGAGCCCCAAGTCCAAAGATAAATTTTTTATGGTCAATATGTTTCTTGAGGCCATTATTAAAAATGTTCATTCTGTAAAAAGTGTTGTTGGTACATGAGTGAAGCAGCAGATGACTTGCAGCCGTAGCCTGTTATCTCAGCTGTTATAGCGCCGGCCGGGTGCAAGGCCATGAGTGTGCGAGTTGCGTGTGTAGGACGTGAGGAGAGCTCCCCCCAGGTGTGATGCGGGAGGCGACACAGTGGGCCGGACGAGCAGCCAGCACCACAGGTGAGGCCGTTGAGGTTCGGCTGCCCTTTGTTGCCGTGACTTTTATTTGTGAGGAGCCACAGCCACCCGTCAGGCTCTCCTATGTGTTATCGCGTGCCGAGCCGTTTTGTGTGTCCCATTCCCCAGTGTAAATGCACGTTCTCCCAAAAAATGATGTGTTTTAGGTGTGACAACGTGGCCACGTGAGTCGTAATGAAGCTGTGATCCCACGTCTGGTGTTTCCGGGGTTTCGGTATCTCCTCCCCAGCCATCCTCTCTAAAGTGAGTGAAGATGAAAGGGGCGGTGTTGGGGGGGGGGGATTTGTTGATATGTGAAGCTTGTAAGTTTGCCAAGAGTATAGTTTTAGCCTGTGGATGTATAACTTATGTAGCGTTGCAAAGATGTGAAGAAAGAGGACCCTAGGTTTGCACTCTGCATGTTGACATGAAAGTGTTGTTGAAGTGAAGAAAGAACCTATAGCTGTCCCGCATTTCTTCCTCAGAGATTTCCATGTCAATCTCTGGTGTTAGGAAGGGAACGTCAGCCTAAAGGCCTCAGCCTTAGGTGTTGAAGCGGCCACAGGAGGCTGTTGAGCATCCCCAGCTGTGCATGTGCTATTGGTTGTGGTTTTATTTTTAGAAATTCTGTAAGCTTCCAAGTGTGTTGCCTTTTTCCCAAATCTCAGCCCGCTTCACCATGTCCCCAAACGTCTGCCTTCCAAATACCTAAGTGGTTTTTGTGTTCATTTTCATGTAAATTATGGGAACAGCATAGAAGTTTTAATGGAAACGATCCAAAAGTATCCGTAAATTTTGTACGCTGAGGAGGATATCTCCTTAGATTCTTTGGGTCTACATGCCTAGTAAAATAAGGGATCTTTGGGCTCGTACCCACATTAGGTCACAGCTAAAGGGCAAGCAGTATGAATTATTCCCGATTTGAGAGGCGGGGTGGAGATCGGGGAGCCTTTCCTGTGTGACAGACCACTTTTGAGGAGCCGGTCCTACATCGGAACAGCAGCATGTGGAGCATCACTTCCCTGTCCGCGTACTGAGCTGCGCGGTTCCATCTTATAGTGTCTCTGGAGGCAGAGTGCAGGCTCTGCCGCAGGTCGTGGCAGCCACGAGTGTTGTTAATTCAGGAAGCAGGAATGTGGCCTGTCGGTTGCGGTCATCGGTTAGAATGTGTGGCCGCTTGCGGAAGGTTATCTTGCCCGATTTCCATCGGAGAACACGTTTGTGGGTTTTGTGTTTGATCCCCTGCGAGTACGGGAGGTAAGCAATCACGGATGTGTGTCACTGACATGGGTTTTTCTCTCTTTATTTGTGTTGCGTGTTTCATCCCTCCCTTCCGCTCTCTGAAAGATCAAAGAAGCAAATATCCTTGTGTGAGGATTAACCACCCAAAAGAAGAGGGCAGGTGTGTGAAGTTTTAAATTTTTAGAAGTAAGAGTGCAAGAGGTGTTCTCGAAAACAAATAGGCTGTCCATGTAATAGTGAGGCTCAGGTAAATTGCAGGGAGGGACCTAACGCGTAGGAGTGCCCTGTGAGCTAAGTCCCGTGATCGCGCAGGAGGAGGCGCAGATGCTGAAAGTTGCCATTTTGCGGTAACGGATTTGCAAGAGTTTTTCTTGCCTTTGGACCGACAAGAGAGTACGGTCGGATGAGCAAACGTGCAAGGACGCCGTCAGTCAGTGAAGTTCCGCGCCCAAGCGATCCCCTGCTGCCCTCTTGTGGCCGTGCAGGAATACACACTGTGCTTCTGTCCTTGGTGCTGAAATTTCAGGTCCCACAACATCTCGTCAGAAAAGAAGTCAAAAAAGAAACCCAGCAAATCATGGAGGTTGTCCAGGGAGGCCACGATTCCGTCGGTGAATGGACTGAAGTCACGGGTGTGGATGTGTCCCGTCTTTCCGCCGCAGCCCTGGCAAAGGAGGCCTCGGGGACTGCCGCACCGGCACGGTGACCCGGTGCGTTCAGGATGTGAGCCGTTCACCTGCAGGCGGGCATTCTTGAGGCAGTTAGTTTTCGGGAGCCCATCATTCTGGAGCAGCCGATGCGTCCATGGAGTCGCAGGGGTATCGCGAGAAGACGTTCTTCCCGCGATCCTCAGCTAGAGGCGGCCATTCTTGAGGCATCCAGTCACTTGATGTGTCGTTTTCCGTGTCTTAAATGTGAAAACGTCATCGTTGATGATTTCTTGAATCCTGTGATACGGAAAGGCCAAATTGATTAACGGTGTGAAATAAAGTGAGGAAAGAGAAGCGATATTTTTTGAAACGTAAAGGTTTGCACGGTAGTTTATTTTCTTGCACTCCGTGTGTGAATATCATGGTACCTAAATAAGATTTGTGTTTTTTAAAAGAAAATATCCATTCTGATTGAAAATATGTCTGTTGGAATGGAACGATCGAGGAGAGCAGAGCACCTCACCGTTGCCAACTTGCTTCCAGGAACCTGTGTGCGAGCCAGTGTGTGTCAGTGCAGGGTGCCGAGAGGACTGCAGTTGTGAAGCCCTTTCCCGTCTTCCCCAGCAGGTGGCGCCAAGTCGTCGCCGAGGAGAAATGCTTGCGTATGAGTTTCTGACGGCGAGATTTCCGTGTGACCCCTGATGTGAGGATAGTCACCGGGCAGTGAGGCCAGATGCGGCCCTTTGTAGCGGGCGTGTGAAAGGGGGTATCCTGTGAGCGCCCCCCAGGTGAGGTGCCGCTAAGGCCAAAGGCGTGTTTGTATTTGGCACGTCCCCTGAGTCACATGGTGATCCTGCGCCTTTTTTGGGGGTAGGTCATGGTTGCCCCCTTCAATTGTGTTTGAACCGAGCCCAGCATGACGAAATGTTGTCACGAGGTGCCCTTGTGGAGGGTTGTTTTTTTTTATTGTAAATGAAATCGGATGAAGTGTTTTTTTGAAGAGGCGCAGTGATAGTGTGGTATTCATTGAGAACACGATTGCCTTCCCGTGTGAAGACTGTGAAGCTGTTTCTCTGGAATGAGTGTTGGCACCGGGAGGTGATGTCCCGCAGGCATGTGAAGAGGCTAGTTTCCCTGGTCCCACCCAGTGTGGCCCCATGTCTCTGACCTTCCCCGCCCTACCCCCCCCTTCACTTTTGAAACCCACGCATGCTTAGGGGTTCCAGCACCTGAGGTGAGTATCTGTGATGGGGTGTGTGTTTTGTGTAAGGTTTGCACAATGAAGCGGTCGGTCATATCAGAAATGCTGGCATCTCCCATCGCCCCCCCAGGATGTGTTTTGAATCCGAGGATCGAGCGCTGCATTGGACTCAGTCCGTGATGCCATGGAAGTGCGTTTAACCTTTTTTATTGTGTGAAAGAAGATGGGGTGTTTGTAGTCTGTTGACTCGTGGATGTATTTCCTGTATCGTTTCCAGGCAGGTTTTCCAGAGTAAGTGAGGGAAGTGGCGCTTGTCAACCTTCCCAACTGAAGAGACCTAAAGTAAGCCCCAAGGATGGGCTTTGAAGCCAAACCTTGCAACGGCAAGGAGTTGCTAGCGGGTAGCCATGTCCTGGGGCAATCTCTTCCCTGAGGACGAGCCATTTGCATCGTTAGCGGCCCCATTGTCCTTTTGCCTATGAGATGACCTCGTTGTGAAGGGTCCTTGTCTGTTTGAAGTTCCGTTTGTGCGGCCCCCTGAGGGCGCATCCCAGGCCCCCCCCATCCCCCCATCCCCCCGCGCAGATCCGAAGTGGCTGTATTGTTATTGTGATCCTGTGAACGGCTGACTCTTAAGTCTCCCGCATCCACCTACAGTTTCTTTTTCTTTGTAGCCCACCCCAGAGGTTTCTGTGCTTGGCTTTGTCCCACGTCCCCAATGTCCATGTCATGCTTTGATTTAAAATGTGCAAAATAACGTGGTCAACCACCATTCACGAGAGCACTCTCTCCATTCCCGGCTATTGTTGTGTCCGTCATTTTTGTTGTTTAATTGTAACCGTCGTGGAAAAGGTACGTGCGAGCTGTTCATCGAAGCAGTTTTGCTGCCGTGTGAAGGGATTGCAAGATTTTTATTGTGAATAAATGATCCAATGAGATTGTTCTATGTCTACGATGGTATTATTTTACGTTTTGTATCTGTATTGTAGCTCGCAGGTTATTGTGGTGGGCGTCCCAGTCCCAGTGTAGTCCCAGTGTGTCCGTAATCGTTCCGAATGGGTAAGTTCGATCGTGTGCCTTGTCGTGTCCCGAGTATCGCTTTTGGCGAAGCCGTTCCCTTGTTTGTGTGTGGCCCCGTTCAAATCGGGAGCCGTTAGGAAAAGAGTTCTTGCCATGGCAGACTATGGTGAAAGACAGTGAGGTAACGAAAGGCCATCAAGAATGTTGACGAGGATACCGATTCCCAGAGTGTGTGTGCTAGCCTTTGTGTATAGTTTTTGAGTTTGACTTGACGCACGTGTTAGAAATTGTTTCCAGGTTTCGGTTTCATTTTTTTTTCCCAGTGAACATAACTATCGGTCATGCAGGAGGAAGCACGAGGCAATTTGCATTGTATTGGGAGAGATTAAGGGCGGCATGTCGCTCGAAAGCAGTTCCTATTTTTTGTCAGAATTTGGAAGGAGGAAGTGCCTGGGGTTATTTGAAAGGGCAGGGAGGGGCGTAGGTTTCTTGTAAGCAAGATAAACTTTGGGCTGGAGAAGGTACGTGTTTGTGGCGCGACCGTGGCTTTGACGCATTCAGTGCCGTAGTTCCCGTCCCCCAGAGGTAAGTTTCCTTAGAACCCCCTTTTCCCTGACTGTCCACGTTCCTTGTCGAGGCGGTGGAGATGTTTTCGCGGTTTTGTTGCGGCGTCGTGTTTTCTCGATCCCTTTTGTGTATCTGGAGCACGACTGTCTTGTGAGGTCGTCGTTTCGTGTGCGTTTCTCGGTTGATGAAGTTCACTGAAACCTAAAGCAAGGGCCAAGAGGTGTGCCCTTTTTCATTTTTTTTGTAGGCAGAGGCGATGTGGGGGGGGGGGGTGGAGGTGAGAGGCGGTTACGGGGCAAAGGAGTCGGGCAGTGTCCTCCCAAGGGCAAGAGCAGGCGGCAGCCGAGACGAGAAGGCGGTCGCGTTTGCCTATTTTTTTATTTTTAAAAGTTGCCCAAGTCCTTTCCATTGGGAGTAGTTCGGTGATATCCAGGATGGCCCTTGTGCCGGCCAGTTGGAGCTTTTATAATATTTGATGACAATGTCCCCGAGACACTCGGGCTTGTTTTAAGATGTAATTTTTTGACGGCATTTTCCATCGTCGATGTGTTTCATTGTTGGGTAAGGCATCGAGTCCCGTAAGCGTGTCGCGCAGCCATCGTCGTTTGCAGGTGAGCATCAGGCAGTCGCTTCCAAAGCAGAAGCAGAAAGGGAACATTTTGGCAAAGGGCAGTTTGTAGATTTTCCAAGGAAGTGTCCGCCTAGAGGTGTTACTGATATGCAAGCGCCGTGGTTCCCTAGGGCAACAGGGAAGGGGAGCGGCCGATGGGCCATCGTCAGGAAAGCAGGGCGGAGGTTTGCAAAGGCCCGAAGGCAGGTATGCAAACGGGGCCGGGGATGTTGAAAAGGGAGGCGGTCAACGGTGGCGTCCGTGTGGCAGTTGTGGATGTTTGCACGATAAGAGGCAGTTTGAACCGGGGAGGAAGGGCGAGGCTCTGCGTGTGCATCTAGAGGTGTGTGGCATCTCGTTCCTCGTTTGTGTCCCCGGAGGTGTCTGGGCACATTCGATCAGCATCACTCGGTCGTGTTGTCGGGCCGGACGGAGCCCGCACGGTGCCGTGAGGCGTGTGGGCGGCAGGACACCCGTGCGGGTGTCCCGCGTTCCCCTGAGCGAGGAGTCCAGGGACCCGCAGGAGGAGACGAACAAGGTAGGAGTGTTGCGTGTTGAGGTTTTTCAGGAAGCCGAAGGTCGAGTGTTGTGGTGCGAGGACAGGGCTGCGGTTTGTGGTTGTCAGGTGCCGTGAACGGCATCCTCCTGTCCACGCGACGGTGAGGTCACCTCCTCGGCCTCCGTCGGTCTTGGAGCACAGACGGAGAAGGGCAAGTGTAGTTGTGCAGCTGATATGTTAGTGATTTTGCAGCCGATACCGGGTAGGTATGAGTGAGGAGGAGTGCGGGCAAGAGCGTGAAGCTGGCCGCCAGCTGCAGGGGACGTGTGGCGTTTCTTTAGAGGTTCAGAGGTCCCGTCCGTTGAGAGTGCAGGTTGGTTTTAGGGATCCCATGTGTTAACTCCCCAGATGAGGCAACGGAGGCCCCGACAGGGGCAGGTAGTTTCGGAGTCGTTTTGTTATTTTCCTGTGACCTTGCAGTGTGAGCCGGCGTATGTATTCCTTGCCAGATTCTTTTTTTTGCGTGCGCGGGGGGGGGGGGGGGGGGTTGGAGTGTAGCACGATTGTTTCATCGGGGAGAGGGCCGGTTGCACTTGTGCGTGTCAGGCCGGTGTGGGGCACGGAGCCGAGCCGAGCCTTCCTCGCTCGTGGAAAAGTGTTGGTCAGCCCTACACGACAGTCTTCCGTATCTGGGACTGTCCCGATTTCTCCTTTGTGTGTGTGAAAGATTCCTTAATGCAGTGTAATTCTAAGAGGGTTTGATGATCAGCTCTTAAAAGCTTTTGAAGCTTTATGTTGTGTTTCTTTTTCTCTCTTTTCCCCTTCCCTCCCTCCTTCCCTCCTTCCGTCCTTTTCTACTCGTTTTCCATTCCAGCCATGAATCTGTTTTGTTTTTATTTCTGCGGTACTTGTGGGAACCTTTCACGTGGTCCTAGAGAAGAGCAAGGAGCGCGTGCATGACTTGTGTAATCTGGACCTCATTTTTTGAAGGTGCTCTGACGACTTCCCTCACGGTGAATTGAGGGAGACAGTTTTCGAAGCGAAGGTACCGTGGAGAGTGCAGTTGCGTAAGTAAGGGTTTTCAGGTCGGATGGGTTTTGAGTTTTGAGTTGGGTATCGATTTCGTATGAGAGGTTGTGCACGCCTGCAATTGTTTTGGGTTCCTTTTCCTTGTGTTTCCAGTAGGGCCATTTTTTCCTGATGTTTACAGGTGCACCGAGGGAGCTATTTCCCCCCTCCTTTTGAGGGTTGTAGTGTCCTTGTCCTTGTGTCACAGAACTGCATTCCCCCCTTCCAGCAGTTATTTTTAAAAAGTCTTCACGGAAGCACTGTGGGCCTTTTTTCCCCTTGACTTGTAGATAGGGCAGAAGGGAGTGGGGCGAGGAGGTGGGGAGGGAGCGGGGAAGGGAGGGAGGAGGGAGGCACGGAGGTAGGCGATCAGAGGAAGAAAATTTGATGTTAGAGATTGTTTAATTTTCATTTGGAGTCGCATAGATGTGTGTTGAGTCTTTTATTTCTGTTTTTTTTAATTCTTGTAGGTGTGAGGCCCAAAGCCGATGACCCAGCTCCCGCGTGTGTGAGTCCATCCGCGGTGCTAAGGAAATGGTGGGTGTGGCGCAGATCGCAGCTGTTAAGGGTATCCTTTGTTCACGTGGTCTTCTGGTAGGTCAAAGCGTGCAGGTTTTCGGGAGGGCGCTCCCCTCCTGCCATTCCTCACACACGAAGGGTTTCAACTGTTTGAAGGAGCTGTGGCGGCATCGTGGAGGCGGTCGTAGGCACGGATAGTTCCGCGGCGGGTCCCGTGCAGGAATGTGAGGTTCAGTAAGCCTTGGGTTTCCGCCGTCTGCGGTGAAGTCTTGCGTGTTAATTTTTGTTGTTCCTTTTTTTTAGGCCAAGTCAGTGAACCTGGAATTCCCCGTTTGGCCATGTACGTCAGGCGCGCCTTCCTTGGTTCTGCCCCACGCGGTCACTCAGTGCGGGTGTCGTTGGACGTGTTCATCTAGTGCCGAGGTACGTTGAAGAACGACGATTGTTTTTCAAAGCGATAAGAGGTTTAGAGAGCAGGAGCATTTCCTAAGATGGCAGTGTATTATTGTAGAAGTGTATAGCGTTATGATATGTCGTGAAGGATTCTCCAGGATGAGTAAGAGAACGAGTGCAATCTGAGCCCATGATCATGTCTTGTGGCTAAAGTCGTTGAGTTGAGTATAATATGCTGAGTCGAATATGCTGTAGCGCTGTGCCGATTTCCATGTTTCCAACTTAGACCTGGTCCAGCATTGCCCTTCGTGGGGGTGCCTGCCCCACTGTATCATCAAGGAGTGAAAAGTATTGTAATTTCAAGGAAATTTTATTTTTTTTGATAAATTACAGGGCCATAGGGTAGGCTAGAGTCTTTTGTGCCATATTCATCTCTCCTCAGAGTGCCCGTACCTTATCTGTCAGCTGGTTGGCTCATTCACGGCCTTCCTGTGCGTCAAGTTTTGTCATCGTGCCGCTCGTGTCATGGATGCTAAGTAACCGTATTTTCTCTTTTTTAGGTGTCTGCTGTGTTTGGTGTCTGTCCTCAACACCAATGTTGCTGTTGGAACAGAGGGACCCGTGCTTTGCAGTCCCCCGCCCCCTCACCGACCTACCCAGTATTGAACTACTTTTGGAGTGTGTGTGTGTGTGTGTGAGGCCACAGCCTCACGACACGGTGATGCTTCCTTGAAAAGCCTGAGTTTGGGGAAGCTGTGTATCTGTGCGCTAATCCCCAAGGAGCCCTGGTGCTCATGTCTGTTTGTGACTGAGCCGCTTCCCTCAGTATCTGAGTGTATTTTTTTTTTGGAGTGAATAGCGTCCTTTCATATGTCCTTAATGTTCACACGACGTCACACTTTTTGTGTGGCCCTTAAACACGCTGGCCGGCCGGTGTTTTCTCAGAAGAGAAGATTGAAATGCATCCTGCGAGACTGCCATCGTGCATCCCCGGACTTGTCCACTTCCAGTGTTTCTGTCCCATTCTCCTGTTTTGTCTCCCTGGATGAGATATTGCTGGCTGTCGTTTGTGTACATTCTGCAGACCCTGTAACTTGTGCTACAGTGTTGTCATCTGTACCGTGTCTATTTTATTGCTTTACAGTCTAGAAATGTCACACATGTGCACCAAAGGTCACAGTCAGGATCTTACCCGTGAAGTGTCAGTCTCGTTTCACAGAGCAAGGTGACACTCAATGGGCTGTAGCTGCCGTCAACGTGGCACCGCAAGGTCCCGTTTGTGATTTCCACGGACATTCCCCAGAATAGGTGGTACGTGCCTGCCTGCTTGTTTGCCTGCCCGTTCACACAAGTGATTTCAGCTGCTGTGTTAGTACCCTACCTTCCCAGGCCATTGTTTTCCTTGTACCACACGTGCCTGCTCTAAAGTGCTTCTCAGGTTGCCCATTGCCGTGATGGTCACCGTCACCCACATTTCCCTGCAGTTAGGATAATGTTTACTCAAGCACACCGTGGAGCAATAAGTTGTGTGTCTGGTTTTGTATTGTTGCCCAAGAAGTCCATCGTACAATCTTTGATGGTTGCCGTGACAACCTTTGGGGACATTTGAAACCCTGTAACTTCACTGAGTATGTGAAGGTGGTCTGTGTTGCAGCCAAGTGCTCCCCATGCCCCCCAAAATGGTGTTTATCCTTGAATAGTGGTCTGTAAACTTTCCCCTGGATCCAGTCTTCCCTGACAGTCTCCCTGCTGGCAGTTGTGTTTCTCAGTCATCTGTCATGCACATTGTCTCAACTTCATTTTACCCTTGTCTACTCCAGCCTCTGTTGCTTAGTTTCACTAGAGTGCCCATCTGTCATTCTTATTCCTAAAGATGACGGGAGCGAACGGTGTTCAGGTGGTTAATATTCTTGCAAGCGATGTTCTTTGCAGGTGCCTCATGGCTGCTATGTTCATTTGAATTGTATACAATGTAGGGAAGTGCCATGAAATCACCTGTTGGGTATCCCAAGGTCTGATGGCTAGTTGGGAGGACATCATTGTGCAGATGTACAGTGATAACCTTGAGTCACGCCATACGTCTCCAGTGTAGTTTATGACACTTAAATCTCAGTCACTCCCCCAGCCCCTGCTTCTCTAAGTGGTGCAAATGAGCATCAAGTACTATGGCCTGATTTTCTTTCAGGGGTGGCCCATCACTCACAGTGGGTATCACAGATCCCCCCCCTTTCTGCCCAGTTGTGCCCACGTAGTTTCAATTGATACACCCCCCCCAAACCCCACCGTCCTGTTCTTGGCGTCCAAATGAGCGGCAAGTATCCCTTACGGGTTCTCAGCACCCACAGGGGTCACATACTCATGGGCTCCACGTTGCTGTGCAGCTGCTGTCAAGTGTGCGTCATACTTGTAGGTCATTCATGTCGCATGGTGATGGCCAAAAGCACGCTTCTCCTTCCCCCAGGTTCCTCATGTGCCGCTGCTGCCATCGCCCTCGCCCCTGTGTTCCAAGTTCTGGAAGTCTGTTCTTCCTGCTGCTCTTAAACACCCAGGTACCCCCCTTCTACGTCCACGCTTGCTCACATGGGCGGCTGCACGTGGTGGATGGTGGAAACAGGATCAGCCCACACTGGAACCAGAATGTGCAGCTCTTGTTCTGGTGCCAGTGCACTGACTCTTCCCCCCATCACCTCCTCTCAGTTTGCTGGCAGTATTGTCTTTGGCTGCAACCATGGGCTCTGCTATGTGATTGACAACATGTCCCACAAAACGTGGGTGAAGAACACATGCAGCACGTGACATTGGCTTCCAAAACCCTGCCATCCCTCCGCTTTTCCACCGTCCCTCAATCAGGGACCAATTTCTGTTTGTGTCCCCGTGTCTCACCTATCAGTGGTTGGAGTGTCCCACTTTATGATCCGGTGAAAGGATGAGACCAGCCTAAAAGCACCGACAGTTCAACTTGCACAGTCCATATTTCCACCATATCTCTCCATCCAGTGTTACGCCTAACATTTCCTGTTTACGCATGCTGCAAATCATCTTGTTGCTTAGCCATGTCCCACCGGAGTTAGTCCTCACTTAGTCTTTCCCCTTTCCTATGCTTGGTGCACTTGCTGTGCCATCCTAGCTGGGCCCTGCCATCGTGCGTGCTACCGTCCTGTAGTTCCCCGCTGACAGTGCAAGCTCAGTGCTGTTCCGCCCCTTTCCCTGCAGCTGAGATGACTGGCAAGTTTGCCTGGATGCCGACTGCTGCCCCAGCACCCACACGGGTTGCATCTTCATGGGCTGCCTGTTGCTGTGCAGCTGCAGGGAAAGCCTGTGACACTTAAGTGCAGCTTGTCCCTTCAGAGCTGTGCCAAAGAGCGCCTTCCCCCCTCCCTTTCCCCAGTGTTGAGCTACCACTGCTTGCCCCTGTCCTGTCAGTCCTGCAAGCCTGGTCTTTGGACTGCTTCTCATCCCTCAGGCCCCACCACCGTCTGCACGCACTGCCTTGGGGAGCTGCTGGTGTTGGACTAAGGTAGGTGGAGTCATCCTATAGTCTGGAGTTACATGTGCAGCGCCACGTTTCAGCATTACTGGCAGCATCTGCGTTGCCCTCAGCTACATGCATATTCCCTCCAGTGTCAACAAGCTTAGTTCTCTAAAGGGTGGTTGCATAACATGTTAAGTTCCCGTTCATGTGTGTCCATCTTTTGAGCCACGTTACTTGTACTGGCCTGGGAAATGCTTGTGCTATGCTCCCATCCTTCCCTGTTCCACAATTGCATGAACACAGGACCCATGCTTGAACCATGTACATGGCAAGCTGTCACTGAGTGTTTTAAGCTCTTGTGCTGTTGCAGCTAAGTAAGTGTATGCCTTCTTGGGAGTCTATGCTGCTGAGCACTGGAATATGAACTACAATACCTGCGCAAATCATGTGGGTGCCCTGCTCTTCCCCCTCTGTGCTTTTTTTTGGTCTCAGCCCTCATTGACTGCATTCACCCCCTGCCCACTCGCTCCATCCCGTTGTTCATGATACGCAGTAAAAGGCTATTTTTTTTAATGTGAATCACGAAGCAGTAATTGGTGAGCAGTATCTCAAGGTGTTGCATGTGCTTGCAAGTGGTGGACTTTCTTGGATTCCTGCTTCCTTTCCACGGTTGCCCACTGTGTGTTTGCGTGGCCACCTCAGGGCTTGTCTGCCAGCAGCAGCACCACCGCCCCCTCCAGCGTATCTTACTTCCTTTCGCGCACTTCTCCCTTCCTCCTCCCCGCCGGTTCCCTCCCCCGAGCGCTCACAGGAGCGCGTGCCGGCCCCCCCTCCTCGCTGCCCTGTCAAGGTCGTGCGAGCACCTTCTGGGTAGCACAGCCTGCTCGTGGCTGAGCTGCTGTATCCTCATGGGCTCCTCATAGCTGGGCAGCTGCAGGAAGTCCGCGGGCACTAACTGCGTTTTGTCTTCTGCCGCGCATCAGGGGAACCAACCCCGCCACCTCCTCAACCTTGATGGCCGCTGCCGCTCTGCAGCAGCCGAGTCCTCACTGTGCCCATTCTTTTTCCCCAGCTCACCGCTGCGCGATCGTCTGTGTGGATCAGAGACCTTCACTGTGTGAGAAGCGGCCCACCCTGTCCAGCAAGGCCTGCAGTGGCAGCGCTCGTGCTCGCTGCACGTCATCTCTGTAAAGCCCCACCTGCTCCAGCCCTGCAGTTCTTCATCAGCAGCGCCCCCCTTGGCGGCGCAGGCCTCACCCACCCACAGGCCCTCCTGCGTCACCCATCCCACATCCCTGCATTGCCGGCGCGTGGCGTCTCCGGTGTAGCACTGGTGTTTGGGTGATCCCTGTCAGTTCCCGTATCCCACGTCTCCTGCCCCGTGAACTGTGACGGTGTGTGTCCCACATCTCCGCTGCCTGCTGCGGGAGTCCTCAGTGACTGACTGCTACGCTCTTCCGGTGAAAGGAGAATCCCATTCGAAGAGCATTGAGGGCTGGAGTCACACGCTCAGGGGCATTTGAAACCGTCAGTTTCACATCCAGTGCCCAGCGCCTTCCCACCTTCCCCTGTGTTGTTGACCAGGACCGAGGGGCTATTCCGTTCAGTTCATGGCACTCAGCCCTGGAACGATTCTCGCCACTTCCCGCCAGGCCTCTCCCCCAATGCATCCCCACCCAGTCCACTTCCTCCCTCCTCCCACCCATCCAGACCCTGGACTCTCATGTGCCCACGCTGTTTTGGTTTTGTTTCCAGTTTTCCCTGAAATAAATGTGAGATGATATCTGTGTGTGAGCTGCTCCAGTCAAGGTGTGTGTGCGCCCTCAGCTGTTTCTAGTTCCGCTGTGCCGTCAGCCGCTGGGAAGCTAAGGGGCCCCTTTTCTTCGTGATGCACTCTTCCTGGGTTCTCTGCCAGCATCAGCGGTGCGGAGGCGGGCAACCGTGGGAGGTGGGAAGCTGTGTTTGTTTGAGACAGGGGACCCTCCACAACAGTGTCATTGCTCTTCCTGCCATCCTTCGTGTCCCCCTCCCCCTTTCCTGTTTCCCTTGGTGTGCACAAGCATGCTTCCTGCCGTGCTCTCAACCCATCGACATGTGTCAGTCACAGGAGTGTTTGTGGCCAGTTCCCCCTGGGGTGCCTCTTGCTTGGTCTGTGCTTTCCCCCTCAGTGTTCCCTTTGGCCCCAGAGCGTCCCCAGTGCTGTCTGAGGGAGCAGGTGCTGTCCTGGGGGGTGTCTTGGCCGAGAGCCAGGGCTTTTGTCTCTGGCATCTCTGCCCAAATCACCGTGTGTGCCTGCCCGCCCCCCCCATTCCCTCATTTGTTTTGTTGCGGTCGTTCCCTCTTCCCAGCGTCCACCCTCAGATACACCCCGTGTCTCCCCCCACGCCATGATTGACGGAGTCGCTTATACACGCACACAGCTCTGAAACTCACCAGGGTGGTGGGGCCGGGGACAGGGGCACACAAGATCAGCTGCTGGGCAAGGTGGTGTCAGGGGGTCATGGGAGGTCCATGCAGGGTAAGGGCTTGTTTCCAGGTCAGTCTTTGAGCGGCCGGGGAGGGTGGCTGCGTGTTTTCACGTCCATGGCTCATTTTCTGAGCTGCTGCGGAACGGGGAGTCCAGATGAGCTGCTTGGTTTCGGGGCCTGAAAATGGAGGGTGATGCGGGAGAGTGCCCCTCCATGTCCATGGTATTGTGCGAGGGTGGTCAGCCGTGATGGGTGTCGTGTCCGACCAAGTCGTCCCTCCACAGCACACTTTCCAGGCGTCCGGGTCCAGCAGCAGCATCGTGCTCTCTTGCACTTCTCTTCCCTGTGTGGTGGGTGAGTGGTGACTGGCTCTGCCCCGTGGATTTCTGTGCGCCTGGGAGCAGCAGGAAAATCTTTGTGTTTTGGACCTGCCTTCTACACGTTCCCTGTTGTGCTCCCCCCCCACACTAGTCATTCCCTGAGAAGCCTCTTTTCCGGGCCAAGGTTGTGTGAGAGCTATCCCCAAACTTACACTTCTGCCTTCCCGTGTCTCCCTCGCCAGGCAAACGGGCCCTCTCGCTGTTGTGTCTCATCCCCGAACAATCACCTCCTTCCTCGCCCTCTTTCGCACCCCCGATGTGGATGTGTTGTCCGGGAAGTCGTAATGCTGCACCTGGCAGGGAGGTTTCCCTCTCTCCCCTCCCCCGGCATCCTCTTCGCGTCAGTAAACATTGCAAGTCTGCATCTCCTCCCCCTAACGACTCTCAAGTTTCCTGTGACCTGTTCTCCTTTATCTCCCTCAGACGCTATTTCTTTCCTTGGCCACAATCATCTTCTTCGACCCCGGGGACATAGGCTGTTTTTCTGCTGCGTTGCACCTCTCTCAAGCTGTCTCCCCCTCGCGCCTCTCAGCCCCGTCAGCCCAGCATGCAAAGTTGCAGCCACAACCCTTCCTTCCCCGATCCCAGAGGTCTTTGGCTCAGGTTCTGAGGGGAGGCTCCTGCTCTCTCCTTGGAGTGCACCCCCCACCACAGTGAGAGCCAGGCACATGTCGTCTTTGTGCTCCTGCACAGACACTCACCTCCTGGCGCAGCAGCTCCTGTGTGCTAAACGGAGTGTCGTGCTTCCGTGTCCTCGGCAGATTCAATGTCCACGAAAGCCATCGGATGTCCACCTCAGAAAAGTCTTTCTTTGTCCTGTGATGCCCACCTGTTAAAAAAGGAGACAGCTTTATCCATGCACATTTGCAATGAATGGCTTTGCACGCCTCCACAAGAGTGATGACTGTCTGTACTTGACTTTCCCAGCTGTGCTACTGCCCTAGGAACATGTGGTATTCCTGCCTTCCCTCTCCCCGACAAAGGTTCTTCCCTCACAGCAGCTGCTGCGATTCCGGACTTACATTTCCCACATTTGGTCTTCCTGTTTCCCATTGCATCAGTGGGGAGCGTTAGTAGCACAGACCTAGAGAAGTATGGAGTTAGGCGGAGTGGGAGAGAGCAGAAGGGATCTCAGAGTGCAGAGTGCAGTTGGGGAGCACAGGGTGGAGGCATGGGGTCTGTTCGCTTACTTGTTTCCGAAGCCTTCTCTCGTTTGCGCACACTCCCTTGGATATTCTTTGTCTTCCACAGGACTGCGTTACGGTCATCGTGACCGTCCACAATTCTTTGGCTTTATGGTCGCCGTTGTTTCTTTCGGCGTGCACAGCTAATGAGTATGTGTTCCTCAAAGAATCCCTCGTTTTCACTTTGCAAGCTGAGGTCATGTTCCCTTTGACTTTGCCCTGTCTGCTGCAGTTTTAAGGGTGGGCGGGTGCGTGCTGTGATGTTCGGTGTTAAGTACCAGGACAGAGGCACTTGGCCACAGCTTTCCCATTTCTTTATCTTTCGTATTTCCTTATTGACTTCATTTTTGGTGGTGGGTGTCTGGGGTCTGTACTCATTTTCTAGGGGTGTTCTGTGATGGCTTTCCCAGTGTGCCGCTTCAGGGTCGAGGGCCGTGAGGCTATCGCCCCTGATGTCGGAATTCTGACCCGTTACGTGCCTTCCTTTCTCGCCCCGCTGTCTGAAACAGCCACAGTGTCTACCGGAGCTGTCTTGCCAGGCCTTCAGGGCCCTCCCCTTGGCGAGAATGTCACGCTCAGTGAAGGCTTTCCCTATGGTGCAGAATGTGAGTCCCGAAGTATGCCCTCTCCGTCCTCTCAAAGAGCTTCTTAGTTGGCCAAGGACACCCGGGTGGGAGTCGCCCAGGAGGGAGGAGGATGTGGCCCTTCTTCCTCGCCGCTGACCTCGTTCAGATCTCATTTCTTAGGCCCTGGTTCCTTGCTCTCACTCTGGGAACTCAATGCCCATTTGTCAGCCCCAATTAGCCCCAGCCACCCATATGTCCCCTAAACATTACCTTCGCTGTGGCTTGCCTCACCCCTTCTTGTTACTTGCATTCCACCCGATCATCTTACAGTGATGTTGAATGAAATGGAGTTCGACATTCCACCCAAAAAAGGCAATCTCGTGCCTCCAATAGACAACTCACCCATGTTGAGCGGATGCGACGCCTGGCGGGCGTCGGGGCGCAACAGTGCCCTTTCCGGATTCCAGCGCAGAGTCCGAGTCCCAGTCCGAGCCCGACTCAGGTTGGTGCTCCCGGGTGAGCTGCTTTGTCTTCCTCCCGCTCCAGCGGTGTGGAGGCCGTGAGGTCTTTGCTGTTCCTCCCAGAGTTTCCGGACTTGACTCCAGCGGCTCTTTGTGCGTCTGCGGGGAGGCTGAGTCACGGAGGAGTGCGACGGGGAGCGACTGGGGAGAGGGCGACGCGGTCTTGTGATTTTTCTGCCAAAGGAAAGTGCGTCATTGGCCCCCCTGGAACTCATTGGATGCTCGATTCCGGGCGTGGGGGATAGATTATGTGGGAAAAGGCAGCGATTGTGTGTAGAGTGAGGTGATGGGCATTCGCTTGTCTCGCAGGGAGGGGAGGGTGCTGTGTCCTTGACCCGCTTGATGTGGTGCGATTACGGTGATGGCGATGACAAAGGCCAATTCTTCCAGCGCCCTTTGTTCTGCCCTCATGGCTTCGGAAAGGGGGAAGTCGGCTCTTGCCCAGAGAGCTTGCAGCTCCGTGCGCTCCGTCCGCATACAATGGCTCAGCTTAGCCTGGAGCTGGCCGTTCCGCAGTGATAGGGGAGGCCCTTGTGCTCAGCGCTGGAATGTGCCCCGCCCGCCCGAGTGCCTCCCTCCGTGGGTCGATTCCCGGTGTGGTGCGGGTAGTGATCTGC
Organism: Plecotus auritus; assembly: GCF_963455305.1. Taxonomy (NCBI): domain Eukaryota; kingdom Metazoa; phylum Chordata; class Mammalia; order Chiroptera; family Vespertilionidae; genus Plecotus; species Plecotus auritus. The sequence continues at coordinate 32,112,792 of NC_137779.1, forward strand.
GATCCGCCTGTCCCTGGCTTGATTTTTGGGGACCACGGCTGAGGAAAAGGATCCCTAGCTCCGGAAAGCACAGGTCGTACCTGAGAACGGCGCCTGCGGTTCTGAGTTTTGGGGTGAGTGGCGCAGGGGACGGGGGGAGGACAGCGCAGTGTGGGGTGTGGCTGGTTATGTGGGTCCCCCGTTGAGTGCCTTGGCAATAGTTAAGGCCGGTCCGCTTCTGCTTTCTTTTGCAGCCTTCAGTTTGGTGTGTCAGGGTCCACAAAGGTGGAAGAACTACTTATTTAGCCTGCGCGGCCGGCCGCCCCTTCTGGGCTCCCCCGTGGTTGTTGCCGTGCGGAGTCCTTGCCGTTTTCCGTCTGCGCTTTTCCTATGCGTCCCCCTTCCTTCACACATGCAAGTGTCTCTTCCTCCTAGCGGCGCGTGATTTTCATTTGCGGTCCTCTGCTGCCATCTTGTGGCGATTGTTGGAATAGCACCTCATTTTCCCGAAAAGTGCGTGGGTGCGGTTAGGGTTTGGTGCGTGTGCTTTCTCGTGGCAGTTTCCTGTGCCAATATTTTATTCCTTCCAGGAGTCCTTCTTGTCTTTCTATTCTCTTCATGAATTCCGGAATTCCCTTCTCTGAGGCCCGAGGGACACTTTCTTTGTCCTGCGTTTCCTGTTTGTTTGTGGAGTGAAGTGAGCGAGTGAGTGGAAAAGGTCGTTTGGCGCGCTGGATCTCTGCTGCCGCTTGCTGTTTTCTTTGGGTAAAGCTGTTCACTGTCTTTCCATTGGAAGCATTGCTGTTTAGCTTGTCAGCACGTTGTGCAATGCAGTTTGAGGCTACTGTCCCCCGCGGTCTCCTTTGCTTTTGCCGCCAGTTACAGCACATGTTGTTCGCTGATTGCAGTGCTCCTCATTGTCTCCATATGTTCCTGCACGCATGTACGCAGCGTTTATTATTTCTCCATTTTTAGAGGATCTATTTCATTGCTTTCTAGGCGGACTGGAAGGGAGACGGAGAGAGAGGCGGGGACATGGGTGACAGAGATGCGGCAATCTGCTGCCTCTTGCACTTCTCACGTCCCCCTTGGGGATGCGCCCTCACCCAAGGCACAGGCTCTTGACTGGGATCCTTGAGTCCGCAGACCGAGGCTGTATCCATTGAGCTATAGTTGTCATGCCTGCACGCAGCATTTTCCACGTGTCCGTCACATTGATTTCGTTACGGTCATTTAACTTTTTCTGTTTGACTGTCACCATCGTGTCTTGGGTGTCCCGATGCTTCCATGACAGTTCGCAGTGCGCGGAAATGATTGCAGTTCGCCGTGTTTGCCTCCATTTGCTTTTCCTCCGTGATGCCTGCACACGATTGCTGTGTATTTCCACATTCTCTGTGTGTTGGCATTGAGTGCTTGTGTTTGCAGTGTGTTCTTTTGGGTTCTCCAGCGGTAGAGGGTGGCCGGTCCCAGTGTCTGCAGTGGCGTGTGTTTGCGGCATAATTCTGTGATGTGTGTAGTCTTCCTTTGTCTTCTGCTCTGAGGTTTTCCTGTCTCGGTTTTCTGTTCCTGTTAAGAGATATTGGGAGTGTGTGCTCCTAGAAGGTGGCCATTGCCCATCCAGTGGATGATCACACTTACTGAGAGATGGAGACCCAGTGATGGCTGCTGCGTGGCATTCTATTATTCCCTGTCACATTAGAAGTGCATGCACAGCTTTGCTTTCTGGATTGTGCTCTTGCTTTCCGCTACTTGTATTACCAGTGTTGCGTGTAGTGTCGTCATAGACTTTTTCTTGTGGCTTAGTTTTCTGTAGGTTTTCTTCTGTGAGGTTGTCACTCGTTGGTGAGACAGTTCTTTGTTTGCTGGGTTACTTCATCATGTGATCAGTTGCTTTTCCATGGCAGTCGTGCCGAATTGTGCCTGAGCAAAGAGTTCCTCGCACCTGTTTTTAAGGCATTACATTGCACTGTGCTCCCGCCTAACACTGAACGTATCGTGTCTGCTGTGTTATGCACTTTCTGGCATGTGCGACAGGTGGCTTTCATTGTTTTGGTCCACAGGATGCCAGACGACTTACTTGCTGGAATGTCTGTCACTGTGACTTTGCTTTGTGGCTATCAGGCTAGATGATCATGCATGGGTTTGTGAGTGCCTACATGCTTGCTCGACAGTCTATAGCGGTGTCCAAGAAAGGTGCAACAAATGCACGCGTTCTTCCCCTTTGGCAATGTTCGTCTGCTCCCCCGTGTCCTCTGTCTGCCTAAGTAAGTCTCTGAAAACCTCTCCCTGCATGCAGTTTCCCGAAAGTGAGAGTTTGCCCCTGTGTGCCTTGCGTGACTGCTACAGCGCAGATAGGTGAAGCTGCACTTGTTCTCCAATGGGAAGAGGTATTTGTTGACATGTGATTTGAATTCCTGTCCATTGTCCTCATTTCATGATGGTCGTTTCTGTCATTCCAGTTCCTCAAAGTCGCCCTTGTTCGCCTGGAGTACCCCCAAGCCTGAGAATGTCGCATGTCTGTGTGTGCTATGCTGCGCATGTCGTCATTTCCATTTGCCTGTCAGTGTCCAATGACAGGGACTCCTATTTCCTTGCTTAAGTGGTATTCTATTTTAAGTCATCAGTTGAGTGGACTTCTCTGTTATTGGCAATTTCCCAGCCTTGCCTTGGCACTGCATGTCGTGTGATGGTTGTGTGAATTACAAGCGTTGTTACTTGCTTTGGTTTGCATGGCTGCCTTGGAGTGATTTCCTTTGATACGTGCAAGGGCACAACGCTGTGGTCTGCGTTCGGTTACTTTTCCCTTTGTTTCATTGGCTGTGTGCTCTGAAGTGTGTTTCTGCAGGACCAGGGGTCCTGTTTTCAAGTTTCTGTTGCTGTGCTTTTATGTGCTGAGGATGTCCTGCTAACATTTTTTCCCCCTTTAGGTTAGCTATCTCTTACTCAGAGAAGAAAGGAAGGAAGGACGCAGGGATTGAGGGAGGGAGGGAGGGAGGGAGGGAGGGAGGGAGGCAGAAGGAAGGCAGAATGAAGGACGAATGGAGGAAGAAGAAAGGAAAAAAGAAGAAAGAAAAAGTTTGGGGTTCTTGCTTCGGGTTGGGGTTGGGGTCGGGGTCAGGGTCAGGGTCAGGGTCAGGGTCAGGGGTCGGGGTCGGGATAGGGCTAGGGCTAGGGCTAGGGCTAGGGCTAGGGCTAGGGCTAGGGCTAGGGCCAGGGTCAGGGTCAGGGTCAGGGTCAGGGTCAGGGTCAGGGTCAGGGTCAGGGTCGGGTCAGGGTCAGGGTCAGGGTCGGGTCAGGGTCAGGGTCAGGGCCAGGGCCAGGGCGAGGGCGAGGGCGAGGGCGAGGGCGAGGGCGAGGGCGAGGGCGAGGGCGAGGGTAGGGCTAGGGTTTAGGGTTAGGGTTTAGGGTTAGGGTTTAGGGTTAGGGTTAGGGTTAGGGTTAGGGTTAGGGTTAGGGTTAGGGTTAGGGTTAGGGTTAGGGTTAGGGTTAGGGTTAGGGTTAGGGTTAGGGTTAGGGTTAGGGTTAGGGTTAGGGTTAGGGTTAGGGTTAGGGTTAGGGTTAGGGTTAGGGTTAGGGTTAGGGTTAGGGTTAGGGTTAGGGTTAGGGTTAGGGTTAGGGTTAGGGTTAGGGTTAGGGTTAGGGTTAGGGTTAGGGTTAGGGTTAGGGTTAGGGTTAGGGTTAGGGTTAGGGTTAGGGTTAGGGTTAGGGTTAGGGTTAGGGTTAGGGTTAGGGTTAGGGTTAGGGTTAGGGTTAGGGTTAGGGTTAGGGTTAGGGTTAGGGTTAGGGTTAGGGTTAGGGTTAGGGTTAGGGTTAGGGTTAGGGTTAGGGTTAGGGTTAGGGTTAGGGTTAGGGTTAGGGTTAGGGTTAGGGTTAGGGTTAGGGTTAGGGTTAGGGTTAGGGTTAGGGTTAGGGTTAGGGTTAGGGTTAGGGTTAGGGTTAGGGTTAGGGTTAGGGTTAGGGTTAGGGTTAGGGTTAGGGTTAGGGTTAGGGTTAGGGTTAGGGTTAGGGTTAGGGTTAGGGTTAGGGTTAGGGTTAGGGTTAGGGTTAGGGTTAGGGTTAGGGTTAGGGTTAGGGTTAGGGTTAGGGTTAGGGTTAGGGTTAGGGTTAGGGTTAGGGTTAGGGTTAGGGTTAGGGTTAGGGTTAGGGTTAGGGTTAGGGTTAGGGTTAGGGTTAGGGTTAGGGTTAGGGTTAGGGTTAGGGTTAGGGTTAGGGTTAGGGTTAGGGTTAGGGTTAGGGTTAGGGTTAGGGTTAGGGTTAGGGTTAGGGTTAGGGTTAGGGTTAGGGTTAGGGTTAGGGTTAGGGTTAGGGTTAGGGTTAGGGTTAGGGTTAGGGTTAGGGTTAGGGTTAGGGTTAGGGTTAGGGTTAGGGTTAGGGTTAGGGTTAGGGTTAGGGTTAGGGTTAGGGTTAGGGTTAGGGTTAGGGTTAGGGTTAGGGTTAGGGTTAGGGTTAGGGTTAGGGTTAGGGTTAGGGTTAGGGTTAGGGTTAGGGTTAGGGTTAGGGTTAGGGTTAGGGTTAGGGTTAGGGTTAGGGTTAGGGTTAGGGTTAGGGTTAGGGTTAGGGTTAGGGTTAGGGTTAGGGTTAGGGTTAGGGTTAGGGTTAGGGTTAGGGTTAGGGTTAGGGTTAGGGTTAGGGTTAGGGTTAGGGTTAGGGTTAGGGTTAGGGTTAGGGTTAGGGTTAGGGTTAGGGTTAGGGTTAGGGTTAGGGTTAGGGTTAGGGTTAGGGTTAGGGTTAGGGTTAGGGTTAGGGTTAGGGTTAGGGTTAGGGTTAGGGTTAGGGTTAGGGTTAGGGTTAGGGTTAGGGTTAGGGTTAGGGTTAGGGTTAGGGTTAGGGTTAGGGTTAGGGTTAGGGTTAGGGTTAGGGTTAGGGTTAGGGTTAGGGTTAGGGTTAGGGTTAGGGTTAGGGTTAGGGTTAGGGTTAGGGTTAGGGTTAGGGTTAGGGTTAGGGTTAGGGTTAGGGTTAGGGTTAGGGTTAGGGTTAGGGTTAGGGTTAGGGTTAGGGTTAGGGTTAGGGTTAGGGTTAGGGTTAGGGTTAGGGTTAGGGTTAGGGTTAGGGTTAGGGTTAGGGTTAGGGTTAGGGTTAGGGTTAGGGTTAGGGTTAGGGTTAGGGTTAGGGTTAGGGTTAGGGTTAGGGTTAGGGTTAGGGTTAGGGTTAGGGTTAGGGTTAGGGTTAGGGTTAGGGTTAGGGTTAGGGTTAGGGTTAGGGTTAGGGTTAGGGTTAGGGTTAGGGTTAGGGTTAGGGTTAGGGTTAGGGTTAGGGTTAGGGTTAGGGTTAGGGTTAGGGTTAGGGTTAGGGTTAGGGTTAGGGTTAGGGTTAGGGTTAGGGTTAGGGTTAGGGTTAGGGTTAGGGTTAGGGTTAGGGTTAGGGTTAGGGTTAGGGTTAGGGTTAGGGTTAGGGTTAGGGTTAGGGTTAGGGTTAGGGTTAGGGTTAGGGTTAGGGTTAGGGTTAGGGTTAGGGTTAGGGTTAGGGTTAGGGTTAGGGTTAGGGTTAGGGTTAGGGTTAGGGTTAGGGTTAGGGTTAGGGTTAGGGTTAGGGTTAGGGTTAGGGTTAGGGTTAGGGTTAGGGTTAGGGTTAGGGTTAGGGTTAGGGTTAGGGTTAGGGTTAGGGTTAGGGTTAGGGTTAGGGTTAGGGTTAGGGTTAGGGTTAGGGTTAGGGTTAGGGTTAGGGTTAGGGTTAGGGTTAGGGTTAGGGTTAGGGTTAGGGTTAGGGTTAGGGTTAGGGTTAGGGTTAGGGTTAGGGTTAGGGTTAGGGTTAGGGTTAGGGTTAGGGTTAGGGTTAGGGTTAGGGTTAGGGTTAGGGTTAGGGTTAGGGTTAGGGTTAGGGTTAGGGTTAGGGTTAGGGTTAGGGTTAGGGTTAGGGTTAGGGTTAGGGTTAGGGTTAGGGTTAGGGTTAGGGTTAGGGTTAGGGTTAGGGTTAGGGTTAGGGTTAGGGTTAGGGTTAGGGTTAGGGTTAGGGTTAGGGTTAGGGTTAGGGTTAGGGTTAGGGTTAGGGTTAGGGTTAGGGTTAGGGTTAGGGTTAGGGTTAGGGTTAGGGTTAGGGTTAGGGTTAGGGTTAGGGTTAGGGTTAGGGTTAGGGTTAGGGTTAGGGTTAGGGTTAGGGTTAGGGTTAGGGTTAGGGTTAGGGTTAGGGTTAGGGTTAGGGTTAGGGTTAGGGTTAGGGTTAGGGTTAGGGTTAGGGTTAGGGTTAGGGTTAGGGTTAGGGTTAGGGTTAGGGTTAGGGTTAGGGTTAGGGTTAGGGTTAGGGTTAGGGTTAGGGTTAGGGTTAGGGTTAGGGTTAGGGTTAGGGTTGGGTTAGGGTTAGGGTTAGGGTTAGGGTTAGGGTTAGGGTTAGGGTTAGGGTTAGGGTTAGGGTTAGGGTTAGGGTTAGGGTTAGGGTTAGGGTTAGGGTTAGGGTTAGGGTTAGGGTTAGGGTTAGGGTTAGGGTTAGGGTTAGGGTTAGGGTTAGGGTTAGGGTTAGGGTTAGGGTTAGGGTTAGGGTTAGGGTTAGGGTTAGGGTTAGGGTTAGGGTTAGGGTTAGGGTTAGGGTTAGGGTTAGGGTTAGGGTTAGGGTTAGGGTTAGGGTTAGGGTTAGGGTTAGGGTTAGGGTTAGGGTTAGGGTTAGGGTTAGGGTTAGGGTTAGGGTTAGGGTTAGGGTTAGGGTTAGGGTTAGGGTTAGGGTTAGGGTTAGGGTTAGGGTTAGGGTTAGGGTTAGGGTTAGGGTTAGGGTTAGGGTTAGGGTTAGGGTTAGGGTTAGGGTTAGGGTTAGGGTTAGGGTTAGGGTTAGGGTTAGGGTTAGGGTTAGGGTTAGGGTTAGGGTTAGGGTTAGGGTTAGGGTTAGGGTTAGGGTTAGGGTTAGGGTTAGGGTTAGGGTTAGGGTTAGGGTTAGGGTTAGGGTTAGGGTTAGGGTTAGGGTTAGGGTTAGGGTTAGGGTTAGGGTTAGGGTTAGGGTTAGGGTTAGGGTTAGGGTTAGGGTTAGGGTTAGGGTTAGGGTTAGGGTTAGGGTTAGGGTTAGGGTTAGGGTTAGGGTTAGGGTTAGGGTTAGGGTTAGGGTTAGGGTTAGGGTTAGGGTTAGGGTTAGGGTTAGGGTTAGGGTTAGGGTTAGGGTTAGGGTTAGGGTTAGGGTTAGGGTTAGGGTTAGGGTTAGGGTTAGGGTTAGGGTTAGGGTTAGGGTTAGGGTTAGGGTTAGGGTTAGGGTTAGGGTTAGGGTTAGGGTTAGGGTTAGGGTTAGGGTTAGGGTTAGGGTTAGGGTTAGGGTTAGGGTTAGGGTTAGGGTTAGGGTTAGGGTTAGGGTTAGGGTTAGGGTTAGGGTTAGGGTTAGGGTTAGGGTTAGGGTTAGGGTTAGGGTTAGGGTTAGGGTTAGGGTTAGGGTTAGGGTTAGGGTTAGGGTTAGGGTTAGGGTTAGGGTTAGGGTTAGGGTTAGGGTTAGGGTTAGGGTTAGGGTTAGGGTTAGGGTTAGGGTTAGGGTTAGGGTTAGGGTTAGGGTTAGGGTTAGGGTTAGGGTTAGGGTTAGGGTTAGGGTTAGGGTTAGGGTTAGGGTTAGGGTTAGGGTTAGGGTTAGGGTTAGGGTTAGGGTTAGGGTTAGGGTTAGGGTTAGGGTTAGGGTTAGGGTTAGGGTTAGGGTTAGGGTTAGGGTTAGGGTTAGGGTTAGGGTTAGGGTTAGGGTTAGGGTTAGGGTTAGGGTTAGGGTTAGGGTTAGGGTTAGGGTTAGGGTTAGGGTTAGGGTTAGGGTTAGGGTTAGGGTTAGGGTTAGGGTTAGGGTTAGGGTTAGGGTTAGGGTTAGGGTTAGGGTTAGGGTTAGGGTTAGGGTTAGGGTTAGGGTTAGGGTTAGGGTTAGGGTTAGGGTTAGGGTTAGGGTTAGGGTTAGGGTTAGGGTTAGGGTTAGGGTTAGGGTTAGGGTTAGGGTTAGGGTTAGGGTTAGGGTTAGGGTTAGGGTTAGGGTTAGGGTTAGGGTTAGGGTTAGGGTTAGGGTTAGGGTTAGGGTTAGGGTTAGGGTTAGGGTTAGGGTTAGGGTTAGGGTTAGGGTTAGGGTTAGGGTTAGGGTTAGGGTTAGGGTTAGGGTTAGGGTTAGGGTTAGGGTTAGGGTTAGGGTTAGGGTTAGGGTTAGGGTTAGGGTTAGGGTTAGGGTTAGGGTTAGGGTTAGGGTTAGGGTTAGGGTTAGGGTTAGGGTTAGGGTTAGGGTTAGGGTTAGGGTTAGGGTTAGGGTTAGGGTTAGGGTTAGGGTTAGGGTTAGGGTTAGGGTTAGGGTTAGGGTTAGGGTTAGGGTTAGGGTTAGGGTTAGGGTTAGGGTTAGGGT